>NC_080090.1:57765096-58079346 GCF_950005125.1 Chionomys nivalis
TTCTCCTCTCAGCAACAAGAAAAAAAGCGACAGTTTCTGATGGGAATCCTTGGTGGGGAGGGTGGAAGTCAGTAAGGAGGTTCCTTATTAAACTAAAGAGAAAACTTCTATATCAACTCTAAACGTGTGATTTACAGTAAGCAAGATATGGAATCAGCCTGGATGCTCCCCAATAGAAGAATGAATTTTAAAAATGTGATATGTGGCTGGGCGGTGGTGGTGCACATTTTTAATCCCAGCACTCAGGAGGCAGAGGCAGGTGGATCTCTGTCAGTTCAAGGCCAGCCTTGTGTAGAAAGCAAGTTTCAGGACAGGCTTCAAAGCTACACAGAGGAATCCTGTCTCGAAAAACAAAACAACAACAACAAAGTGATCTGTGCGTACTAGAGTTTTACTCTTCTATAACAAAGGGTGAAATTACGTTATTTGCAGGAAACTAGGTAAAGCTGATGACCATTTTAAACAAAATAATATTGTGTGTGTGTGTGTGTGTGTGTGTGTGTATAAATATATTTTTACACTATGTGTCACCATCCTAGAGACGGTAGGACCTGGGAGAAAGGAGCCAATGAATGAGGTGGACTAAAGTCTCATGCAATAGTCAACTTTATTCAGAGCCCTGGACAGTTTATACTCCGAGAGTTAAGAAAGGTCATATGAGGGAAGTTCTCATGAGTTCAAGCTGTACACAGCCACAAGGACAAGCTGCAATGGTAAAATCATGGTTTTTTCCATAGAGGCATAGAAAAGATCATTTCAACATTTAATTGAGTAGCAGCAGCAAGCAATAATGAGTAATCTAAAGTAAGCTTACTCCTCGCTGCTTCACCTGGGAGGAGCATGAAAACACATGTCAAGAACAATTTCGTGTTTCAAAGAAACTGAGGTCACAAGACTCTTGTTTTCTTGAGTACCCTCACAAGAACTCAGAATTCTCCTCACATGACTTCATCCCAGGACCATTCTTTCACAATATGGAATCTATATTTTTTTTAATATAAAACAATATAGGATATATAATTGATGTGTATTTATGCCTATCTTGGTGAATTTGCTTATATGTTCATTTTAATATTTCCTGAAAGTGAAACACAATCTTTTTCTGGATACCAGTAATGCTGGTATAAATTGCAAATGGTATGATTTCACAGTATGCTATAATATGGTTATATTTCATATGTATGTGAATTATCTTGTCAAATAAGATCTCAAACTGCATTTCAAAATGGTGATTATAAGGAAACCTGAAGATTTGAAAATGTCAAGATATACCTCTTACTATAAACTATGAAAGCCAGAAGATACAACCACAGACTAACCTCAGATGATGCTACTAAAATGCACTCTACTAAAAAGTCCAAGTCTGATTGGTTGGAGGCCAAAAATAAGGACTAGCGATTGGATTCTCTCCAGGGGGAGTGTCACAAATCTGAATGATGAAATAGTGACTTCTACATTTCATTCTGAATTTGTACCAATCACCCGTAGAAGGAGAAATGTCAAATTTTCCCTTTATGCTAGTCTTTTGTTTTTCTCAAAACCAGGGAGACATCACGCCAGCACAAGCCAGTCACCAGCTCCTTGTCACCTTAGTAGAGTGGGTACACTGTGGACTTTGGAACTCTAAATTTCCTTAAATTTTTAAATCTTTTCATAAAGAAATCAAATTTGGAAAAGACAAAAAAGGAGAGAAGAAAAGAGGAAAAGAAAAGTCAACTGCCCTGCTCGCTGCCTAGTCTATCACACAGAACTGAGAATGAGACAAATAAGGGTGGCGAATTTCCCTTACTATCCTGGAGAATCTGAATCTGAATCAGAATGGCTTCATGTTGTGCCGCCCCACTTGAACTCTTAAAAACCTTCAGACTGATAAACCAAGCATCCCCTGATTTTGCCAAGGAAAATAAATCTATTTTCTTATTTCCTGTGCCCTGTCAGGGTAAAAGCCATAAAAAGGAAGCCAGAATTCCTCCACCGTAGGCTTGCAGACCTAAGGAGACCATTACTTCCAGTGCAGAAAAGCAAACAATCTTTCTAGAATCAATGTTTTTGGTGACCCTGCTGAGCACTGAGAAATCAGAGAACGTTTTCTTGGGGAAATAAAATAGAATTGATTGAGGAATTTGGCCCACGAAAACAGGAAGTGGGTTTCGATCGCTGTATAGAGCCAAGAAAGGATGGCATTTCTAGACGGCCACACTGGTGAAGGTGTGTGGGTGGGGGTGTAATCCCTGGAGACAGTGACTACATTTGATGCTTATCTAAATCAAAGCAAGGTTTACACGTTGTTCCTCACGGAAAGACAAAGCCAGCCTAACACCAATGGACTCTTCTGCATTTCCATTCTTTTCAGGACAGAGGAGCTTACGCTGGGAAAGGCTAGTTCAACACTTTTAAGAAGTCTTTAGTGGGAACACATTTCATCCATTAGGGTAATGTTTTCCTCAGGCTCGTCCAGGAATAAATCCTAACCTTCTCTCCT
Organism: Chionomys nivalis; assembly: GCF_950005125.1. Taxonomy (NCBI): domain Eukaryota; kingdom Metazoa; phylum Chordata; class Mammalia; order Rodentia; family Cricetidae; genus Chionomys; species Chionomys nivalis. The sequence continues at coordinate 57,767,579 of NC_080090.1, forward strand.
TAAGATCCCAAGGACACAGCTGATTTGTTTTCAGTTGGGGCAATGAAACATCGAAATGGGAAACACATGTCCGTTTGCTCTGGAGGGGGCCATGTTAGGAAGCTTCTTGTTTATGAGGCCTTCACTCAGCAATAACCTAACAGCCACAGAAAGTCTAAACAAGCAGCTTGCAATTAACTCCTAGTAATAATTCCTTCCAGGGTCAGGATGAATTCTAATTCTACATAAAATGCTCATTATCTAGAACAAGCTTTCAAGTGCTCTTCAGTTTGAGAAGAAGGGATGGCTCTTCAAAACCTTATTTAACTGTTGCTTTCCTCTTTCTTGGAACACAAATAATTTGACCTAACCGCTCCACCCAAATGCCCATGAGCGCACAGTGCCGTCCATTTTGGGGAATGTTTCCCTGTGGGTTTTTCTTTTGAGCATTAAAAAAGTTATTCTGATTTTTTTTTCTAATCTTGAATCCCAAGTAAAATCTTTAGAGAGAACTAAACTCAATAAAGAGAAGTTGTTAAGTTAAAGGCTCTCAGGAAATGATTACATTGGAGAGTTTGGAACTGACCCCTGGGGTACAGGACCTGGAGGATGTATAGTAAGAGGGGATCAATGCTAGCCCTGCTTGTAGCTGCTGCTGTGGTCCCAATGTGTGTCCATGGCCCCATGCAAGGCTCATGAGTCATTCTTGTGAATAAAGTAAATACTAGTAAGATTAATCACATATTGTGTCATGTTCTCTGAGTAGTGTTTCAAGAAATAACAGTTTAGAAGCAAAACTGATCCTTAAATTATTCATACCAGCATATAATTATCTGTAGTGTTGCTATTCATGTCAGATGATATGAATTTCGGAGTCCTTCAAAATACCGATAATGTGCTCTGGTTCTTGTACATTAATTATGGGCTGCAGGCTTTTTATGATACAAAAGACATATTCACATTATTGATAAAGAATATTAATAATAAATATAGCTTATTAATTAAATATTTTAGGCACTTATAATAACAAGCCAAGAGTAAGCAGAAGGTCTGAAGTACATTATGAATTAATTAAGAATTAAGACATCAAATTTCCCAAGAGTTCCCAGAAGTTCTGATGTCTTGTTCTCTAAATCCCTAAGATTAACACCTTTTGATCTGAAGCAGCAGTAGTCCTGGATAAATTTAGAGAGAAACACCATTCTAGAATGGAACCTAAGACCCAGATGTTAAGTGTACAAGCAAAAAAGTGTGAAGGTATCTTGAACTTTGAAATCAGAGGAGTTAGAGACAGGCCTCCCAGGTCATCCTGGAGAAGCCACTTGGGTTCTTGAGACTCCTTCACAAGGTAGAAATGCTAACACTTACAGAATTATTGAGAAGATCAAATTAAGGTTAGCCTTTATACCATTCACACCAATTTTAAAAATCATTTGTGTCTTGTACATTATGCCTCTCCATCCCATTCATTTCCCCATCCCTTCATATCCACTCTCTTCCCTTGGATTCTACCTCTCTCCCAAATAAAATAAAATTTAAGAAAAAAAAAAAAGAAAGGAAAAAAAAATCAAAGTTGTCATGGAAGCTGTGCCACACAGTGCTACAGGATCGATGCTGGATCCTCACTGAGACTCTTCTTGGATACCCTGCTGTTGCCCTGTGTTGTGGAGATCCTGCAGCTTTGGGTCTGCAGCACCAGTCCGGTCCCCTCACTTGTCCCAGCAAATCACAGATGGGGTGGATGTTGGGGTAGGCTGACACATAACCCTGGTTCTGGGCCTGAGTGGTTGCAGGATTGGTCAGCCTGCCAGCTCTCCCTTGTCCTCACCATGGGGGTGAGCTGTATTGTCCTGGTGAATTCTCCCTTGCATCGGTGAGCAAGGGTTGGGCCAATTCTTCTGCTTTCATATCCTCAGGGTCAGATGGCCCACACCTATACCTTCAGGGACAGCTCTACTGTGTTGCCCAGGAGCGGCATAGGGGCCACAGTCCTGAGTGCTGCAGCTGATGAAGGGCAGGGCCGGCTTTCCCACCTGTCTTGGACGTTGATATGGGAGTCAAGCTTCTTTCCCCTGCCCATACCACCTCATGACAGATGAGTAATGGGGACAGATCTCCCACACTAACAACTACGGGACTGGCTCACCCACACCTCCTCCAACAGGATTGGCTCTGTTGTGTTGCCCAAGTGAGGCACAGGGGCTGCTTGCCCGAGTTTAGCAGCCGGTGGGGGACAGGGGCAGCTCCCCATCCTGCCCCCCACTCATGCCACCATATGATAGAAGAACAACTTACACCATTTAATACACTCTCAATAAATAAGGAACACAAACCCAGAGACTAATCATAAATACTATTTACTAAATTTTGTGGGACCATGTATAATTTTGAGAAGAACAGTAATGGAGATAAACAGTAAATAATATTTATCAAACAAGCAATGTCAAATACCTACAACAGTAAAGAGCATAAAGAATATTGGAAGCACCTAAGGCTGCCTGCAATCATCTTTGTGGTTGGTTACAAGCGTTCTGCCTAGGCTAAGGGGTCTCTCTCACCTACAGAATAAGATCTGTGCTCACAAGAGAGTAGAGTTTTGGACCTGAGAGACTTTCCAGGTCTGCTTTAAACTGGGCTCCAGATCTGGTGACCTTTCTTTGTTCAAATCAAAGTCCTACCCACTAAATGGCGAAAGGTGGAAAGGGCATCAGCTAGCACCCAAAAGGAGAGGCCAGGTGTGCCCAAAGATGCTCCCAAATACTGAAGGTCCTCAGGACACCGTAACCACCCAGCATTCCCAGTGTTTCCGAACTTCAGTCATTTAAGTACCATTTTGTACTTTGTGCAACATCTGCCTACCACCTGGACTCTTATTAATATTTTCTTTAATTTGGCCTATTTTGTAGCTTAGCCTTGTCCTAAACAATAATAAACACAAAATTATTGATTGATGTGCAAATTATATTTCCCTAAGGCACATTTACATAGCTCTTACATGTATCATAACACATTGGTACGTAGCTGTGACACTGAACACACGCCCATCTGCGTACCATCCAGCGTCATCTCATTTACTTCTGGACCACACTTTTTGAAACTGTGAAAAGGCTCCTGGCACTGAGTTCACTAGCTACGCCTGGAGGAAAGGCATCTTGCCTCCGATGAGTAAAGGCAAACAGACCTGTGCAGCCACACACAGCCCCATGCTCAGAGGGCCCAGGCTTGCCTTAAGACTCAGCTGTCACCTTCTTGAAATTCTGAAGAAGTTTTGAGCAACTGGTTCCACATTTTCCTTTTTCATCAGGTTTTGCAAACTGTACAGCCAGTCCCGAGAGGGTACACGAACATGAAAGTCTGGCAGCGAGCACAGCTCAGTGTGCTCCTGACACTGAGATTTTTTTTTCATGAACTCCTTTACAATGAGCTATTAAAAAGCTTCTGCGGGAAACTTCTGCCCAAACACTATCCAAGACAACCATGGAAGAACAAACAAACAAATGAAAGTTCTAGATATTTGTTAGCAGATACTAGAGCTTACTAAGTTGAGGGATATAAGCATTATCTATAAAGTAATTAGATATGGTCCACACATAAGAGTTCAGTTTCTTATGTAACTGGAATAACAGTTTGGAAAAGGGAGACCTCTCTAAGGGTAGGAATAGCTGGGGAAGGTGGGGAAAGGAGGAACTTCCGTCATCAAACAGCTCATTATCTCTTTAGGAACCTATTTGCCAAGCCTATATGAGACCCTCCAGAATCTCATCCCAGTTTCTCCTCCTCCACCTTTGTCCAGCCTCTGGAACTGCTCCTAACATTTACAGAACCCGGTAAATGGTACAACGGAGGCCTACTCACTTTCATTTAAAAACAGACACACTGTAAAACAAAGGAGCAGGCTGAAATAAATGCATCATACCTAACTCTACGATTAACCTGAAAGGCTATGTTCCAATTTATAAACCATGGGTTCCAGGAGTGGAGTGGAGATGTCTGGTTCCTTATACCAGTCCTGTTGTCTGCCAACCCTCTCTCCCTGTTACCTGTTCAGTCTGTGGGGTGAGGGGTTTCAGGCTCACACACCCATCCTCATTCACAGCCCACAAGCAGCTGCCCATTGGTATGCCCAGCTGCAGCAGCAGTATCAGTAGCAATATCTTCCTCTGGGAGCAGAGATTTGAGAAATGACCTCTGCGGGTACTCAAGGAGAGCAAGGTGAGAAGGAAATTCTGGAGCCTAGGAACCAGGTTGTGGCCTGCAAAGCTGGGGGTTGGCTCAGGGCGAGGCTGCTGGTTTTTTGCCTATGATGGTTTTGTTTCTTGGAAGGCATGCAGCTAAGGGAGAGTGAAGCCTGACCTTCCAACACATAGGCTGCAGACAGATACTGGCAGTGCACCTGTGTTCTGTTCTCTCCCGAGTCATCCTTTTGCTTTTGGAGTGTCCGAGGATCTCTTGTCATTACAGAAATCACACCCTCTGGCTTCCCCTTCCACTGAGAACATCTACCCCTACTCCATTTAAGTACGGAGTCTTGGTCAAATGTTACCTCATCTTAGAAGCTTTGAAAACTCTCGGAGTTCATCTTTGCATTGAATCTTTTGTCCACTTGTTTGGACTTCCATCAGGATCTGCTTTTCTTTTCCCACTAGGCTGTGAGTTCTTGGTGTATGTTCAGTTTCTTGTACAAAAAGAGTGAACAGTCACATGTACATCCTTTTACAAACGTCACCCAGAGAAGAAACGAGTGAAACATGTTCTTGTGTTCTCTTTTGCAACTTGCTATGTAAAACTGTATGTCCCTTGCAATATTGCTGATCTTAAATGGCAGATGTCTGACTCTCTTCATGACACCATCCTAGTGAGGACTGGAAACACTCAGTCATCCAGATGTTCGGTGTCATGTGGATAAATCCCCAGATGATTGACTGAATTTTTCAGTTTTCATTGGAATGATTGGCATTGTGTGTACATGGCCTTGTGTTATCAACCCTCAGACCCCCCATCACAGTGGGTTCAAAAAGTGACTTTCATGGACTCAAGTATTCAGAGAGCTGCTAATGGGACACAGCATTCTTCCTCACATGCTGCTCACGGGAAAGCTGACAACGTCAGGGCCGAAGGCTATTTCAGTTATCAGTCCTCCTTGGCACTATCAACTAGCGTTTATTAGACATTCACATGTGTGAAGCACATTTTCAAATGAGAGACACTGGGGCAAGCATTAGCTTTTAAGCCATGGAATCAACTTTCTGGCTGCATGCTATGCTGTTTCCTAAGAATTCTACCTAGGGAGAGTTCAAAGCAAGTGCCGCGTGTTGATAGTTGAAATTTCACCCACTCTATGGAAGACATTTCTTTCCTTAGTGTCCTGCTCTGCCATGCCATTGTCATTCATCACAAACTGCATTCACCAGACATGGACTTAGTTGTGCTATTTTGACACACTCAGCTTGGGTAACTGAGGTACGGTAGAAACAGAAGGCATCACGAATCAAAGCCTCACCTTAAAATACCAGGGAAACCATTTTACCTCTCCAAGACTTGGCTTCTTGATTCAACAGTACCAATATGTATATTAGGGGGAGCCTGGCACCTTGCTGGGCAGCTTCAGGCAGGAGGGTGCCTTGTGCAATCAAGCAGTTTAACAGAAGCTAAGATAAGCGGTTAGCTGGAGGGGGCAGTTTGCACAAGCAGGCAGTATAACCGAGGCTAAGTTAGCTGGGTCATCTTAACCTTGGACATCTAGAATAGAGTTGGGTAACTTCCCATGGGATTCTCTATCACCATCAAATTCTAGTTAAACCTGAAATGGCCTCAGCAAGATCACAAGATGGAGTAACCTCTGCGCTGCCTTACTCTGTCACACATTCCTTTCAGAACTGTGGGCATGAATCAGATAATGCAGGAAAGAGTGCTCTGAAAATTCCTAAGCCCCAAAATGTTCAGAGTCATTACTATTTGTCTTACATATATCTTTATATTTTATTTGAGTGGTGGTCTCAACTTAGACTGTATCTGAGCATTGTCATAATGAGTGACCAGGTTTAAAACATTGAAAGATCAATAAAATGCTAATAATCACTTCAGATGATGAGAAAGGCAAACCTTTAAAGCACAGATGAAATATCCAGGGGCTGTAACTTTCCAGAGACTGGAGAGAAGATTCCACAACATTGATGCCAATCCCAACACTCCCCATGCTCCTTCTCTTGCACTGGCCTCCCCCGCCATAGTTCTCTCTTGAGGAATTACAAAGTGAGACCGAATTTTGTATGTGCTTTTATGTGACTCTCATGATGGAAGAGCTGGAGAGCATCAGAGAACCCGCTCCAGTGATATTATCACATAAACAAGATACAGTGACTCTCCTGAGGGATGTCTATGACTCAACTTTGCTCTCTCATGTAGTGCAGTGATCCAGGTAGTGGTCAACAAATACAAAATTGTCCCTCTTCCTTGAATGTGGGAAAATGTACCCTCCTGGCTTTTCTGAGCAAATGTATTTGACCAGCCATTTCTCTCAGCTGCTGGAGAAATCTGAGATGCAGGAAGAGACCCACGTAAGGAGGGAGAGGCATGACTATGGAATTGACACAATATGGGTCAGGAAAGATCCTCTTTAGATTAGAACTGGTTAAGGACAGATCACTAAGGGAAGTAGTTGTTTTAAACGCACAAGGATACCACAAGGTGGATCTGGGAAGAAGAGCACAAAGCCTGGGATTTCTAAGCAGACATTTCTTCTTCCTGTAGCTTTCTCTAAGGCACTGTTTGAGATTCACACACACAGGTGAGGTCAGTAACAGAATATTTTCTGCACACCAGAATTAGTGTTTCAAAGAAGTCTTTAAAATGGTGTTTTACGAAGCTTTCTTTAGTATCTCCCCAGACGGACAAGGGGTTGAAGTACTGGTAATTTCTCAACTCACTTACTCCCTGTTCACATCAGTCAGAGGAATGCATTCTCTGAGGTGGGAGATGTGAATTTCCTCTTGGAAAGGGGAGCTACTAGGGTGGACAGAGCAACTGCCCCAGTGAGATATCAGTTTGCGTCTCCCCACTCACTTTTGCAGGATTAATAGATTTTTCAGAATTTACCTTTGAGACTGAGTTTCCTAAGCTAAGAAGTAGAGGAAGCACCACTACTACCTCAAAGAGTCACTGCGAGGACAGGAAGCTCATGGCGAGGATGGTCTTGTGCAGAAGAGCAGGGCTTGCAGCCTATATGGTGTTGAATAGACAGAGCAAGCACCTGTTTGCAGTTTTCACTTTCAAGCTTAAAGCGGCCGTATTTTAAAAATGTATTTCAATTTGAATAGAATTACACGATTTCTCCCTTCCTTTATTCTCTCCAATCCTTCTCACCTACCCTCCCTCAGACTCCTCCCATAATCCCTCTCAAACTGATAGCCTCTTTTAAAATTATATTTGCTACATATATATGTATTTGTATGAACAAATGCACACACGCAAAGCCTGCTGAATCCATTTTTGTTGTTTGTTTCTATATGGTTTCGAGGCTGACCACTCTGAATTGGATGCTCAATGAAGAGGCTCATCCCTGTGGAGACTAACTAACGCTTTGTCTTCCAGCAGTCATTAGGTGCCGGTCATTCCTTGTCTAGAGGTGAGACTCTGAAATGTTTCCTCTTCCACATCAACACACAGTTGATACTTAACATTGTTCTGGTCTTTCTTGTGCAGTTATTTCTAGGAGAGATGGTGTCACAACAGACTTTTGTGTATTCTACTCTAAGGGTCTTGTAGCCCCTTATTCCCCATGTTCACTGAGCCTAGATTTAGGAGCTGTGACAAAGATATATCTGCTCAGACTGGGCTCCTATGACCTGGTGGCTTCTGCACTGTGACCAGTTGTGGCTTACTGAGAGACTCTTTATTTGCTGTAAAGAGAGGGTTCTGCGAAAAAGGGTGATAACTACACTTATATATGAATCTAAGAATAAGATTTAAAATATAGAATTAATTATTGTGAAAATGGCCATCTTATCAAAAGTAATTTACAGATTCAATGCAATCCTAACTAACATTTTTTTTTAACAGAAATTGAAAAAAAAATCCTAAAATTTATATGGAACTAGAAAAGACCTCAGATAATAAAAGAAATCTTGAGCAAAGAGAATACTGGAAGAATTGCTATTCTAGAGTTCAAGATCTATTGAGGAACTGTATAGAGTACAAAAGCAATATGGTACTAGTACACATAGACCAATGGAATAAAATTGTCTATATTTCATTTAAGCATGTATACTAGTGATAACATTCTTCTGATATTTTGCAAAAAGGCAAAAACAAACAAAAATAAAGCAAAAACCATACATACAGAGAAAAGACAGCATCTTCCTTCAATAAATGCTGCTGGGGAAACTGGACACTATAGAAAAATAAAATTAGACTGATATCCATTTCTCTGCACTGAATTTAGACTCAAATGGAGCAAAGACCTCAATTTGAAGCCCGAAACATGAAAACTGCTGGAAGAAAACATAGGTCGAATGTTACAAGATGTGGATATAAGAAAGGACTTCTCTACTCACGAGGGAAACAGGCTTCTTTACAACTCAACAAAGTTAAAAGGAAATCTTGATCATTCTGCTCAATATTCTTGCTTAAGTAAGATAGTCAACTGGCAATAGTCACCAAGCGACATGGCCTTGGGATGGAAATAAAATAATGTTCCTTTACCGCCTCTAATCTTAAACTGTCTTCCTGCCTCGGAGTGGAGGACATTGATGAAGGGAAAAGCAAGCGATTGCATTATTAAAATCTTTCCCCACAGTACAATACTATGATTTCAAATGAGCCTTGGAGACATTCAAGCCAACTCATTTTACAGGTGAATGACCTGACGCTCAGATAACGTGAAATGACAAGCCTACAAGTCACACAGAGAGCTTGAAGAGAAAAAAAAACATTTTTTTTCCAAACAAGCAGACAGGATTTTTCACATGTGTTAATCAAAAAGCATCAAGACCATCAGATTGGAAAGAAATGGTGAGTAAGAAGCGCGCTACCCTGGGGTTAAAGAACTAGTCCATCCGCTGCCCCCGGCAACCAAAACCTGCTCAATGCAAGGACATACATTCATCAAAAGGAAAATATCAAAATCCTGGAAAGTTCAATTTACAAACATATTATGAATTGTATTGTTATAATGAAATTAGTTCAATAAACATGAAAACATCAAACAGCACCAGTACCAGAGGTTAAGGTAAATATACTATTATTAAAAATAATGTATAATTACTCATTGGGATAGAAATAAATTCTAACCCCCAGCAAAACTATCTAAAATAATTGTTTGACAGAAAAGGCAATGTTTAGAGACTCATACATGCCCTCTTCCCACTGACAGGTCTGTGGCTACATATCCCAGCAGTGGGTCACATGGGAAATATAAAGACACATCTTCAAATTGTTCAGCTTTGAACCATGATGCCGTGCCAGTAGGAACCAATGGGAGAGTTTTGGTATTCTAACTAGCCTTACCTGTCCCAATCAAAACAAAAGAAACCTGTTTCCCTCTTAAGTATAGAGTCACACAATCATGTGAGCAAGTCTCTCCAAAGCCTTGAGGTGTGACTGTGGAGAGCTCACCACTTTGTAATTCATAAATTTGCCTCAGCTTATGTGAGAAGAAAAAACAAACCCCACAACATTTTAATAGAGGCATCCAATTTGCTTTGGGCTTTGACAGGTAGATGTACCTGGAATGTCTTGTCTTTCAGATCGACTGTTTAAAACATGTTTTATGAATTAACTTTTGTTTTCTATACCATGTGGGGAATAGAAGTCATAAATTTGCATTTGCATAGCATTAAAAAAAAAGGACTTTCTGAACATGACTCCACTTTCCAAAGAATTAAGGCCAACAGTTGACAGCTGGGACCCTCAAAAACACTGAAAAGCTTCTGTAGAGCTAAGAAAACAATGAAATAAAGAGGAAACATGTAGAATGGGAGAGACTTTTTGCCAGATATACAAATGATGGAGGATTCATATCCAGAATATACAAGGAACTCAAACAATGAAGAGTCAAGGAAACAGATAACCCAGTGCTAGGCGTCTAAATAGAGTTTTCAACAGAGGAAATAAAAATGGTTAAGAGACACTTCACAAAGTGTCCATTATATTTAACAATTAGTAAATGCGAATTAAAGGAATTTTGAAGTTTTTAGTCTCACCTCAGTCAGAATAGCCATGTTCAACAAAACAACTTACAACAAATGCTGGTGGGACTGTGGAGAGACACCCTCATTCGCTGTTGTTGGGAATGCAAACTGGTGCATCCACGCTGAGAATCAGTCCTGAGACTCCTAAAAACATCTGAAAATAAATCTACCCCATTACCTAGTTATGCTACTCCTTGACATCTGCCCAAAGGACTAGACATCCTGCTCCACAGATACTTGCTCTGCAAGGTCGTAGCTGCCCTCTTCATAATAGCTAGGAAATGAAAACAACGTAGCCGTCCTTCAACAGGTGTGAAAATATATATGTACCCAATGTGATACTATTCAGCTGTAGCTAAAAATGAAATGATGAAATTTATAGGTAAATGGTTGGGCCTCAGAAAGATTATATCGAGTGGAGTAACCCAGACCCAGAAAGACAAATGTAGTCTCTCCATTTTCTATAGAAAGATGAGGGAGATATGAATGTGTTAAAGTGAGCATTAGATTACAATAGGATGACCTGGTACCATTCACACACACACACACACACACACACAAAGTGGGTGTGTGCAGTTCCGAGGATGGAACCCTGTTCTGTACTGAGAGCAATAGCCTCAGTTCCAGAAACCACTTTTGAAGGCAATCACCTGGACTGGCCCCCTAGTTTTCAATGTCCTCATCTATTAAATAAGGACAGTTTGGCCTCACTTTCTGACAGCTTGGGGGCTTTCTCCAAATATCAGGTCTTTCCTCTCTTACTCTAATTTTGTTGTTTCTCATCTATATTCTTTTAGAATAAAATTTTTCTAGCCTTGTTTATTTATTCTTATTTATCCATATTTTTGCTACCAGTGAGTTCTGGCACCCATATTTATGGACCTTAAACAAAGCTCTTAAACTTCTTGCTCATCTGGCAAACAGGGATCAACATAGATATGCTTTTTATTATGATATCTGGATCTGTTTATATTCAAATACTTACTTTTTTCTGTTAGGCTTTTGCCTTCAATAAATCATCATTATTTGGTCAAAATATTTTAAGTCAGTGTCTGTGCGGACACAATACTCAGATAAATAGATGAACAAATGCACATCCAAGCCCAATAGGGAGCTAGTTCCAGAGACAGTAAAACATGTACCTAACAGGGAATTTTAGAGTGTAGCAGAATTTAATAAAGACTCTGAAAGACGGAAAACAGAACAAGGAGAGTCAAAACTATGGTTGAATGATTTGCAATTCTCACTGAGAAAAAAAAAAGAATAGACAAGAATGCAAGCAGTCGAGAGATTTGGTGAAATTGGTACTGGAAAGGGAGTATCCCATCCTGAGTGCCCGATTAGAGGAAAGACCTCCAATGGCAGCCTTGTCTCCTCATCCATGGGGTAGCAAGGAGGCTGAGGCCAAGAATCTGGACACAATGAGTGTACTGGAGAGTGGTAGATAATGTCTAAAGTGCTCTAACAGGATTAAGCCCAGAATTAGGTATTTTTCCCATTTGAAATTATTTTTTAATATGTAAGTTAGTATACAAATTTCCTGGTTTTATTACAACATTTTCATACAGATGTGTCATTATCCTTTATTATAATTCATCCTCTTCCCACTGACATTTCCTGTGTCCCTTGATCCCCCTCTGCTTTCGTGGAACAACTGTTCTAACATTCTCTTTTCCCCATTTCTTAATATCTTTTCTTTGATTCTACTTCATGTGTATCTTCCCTCTTTGTTTTTTTTTCATCATTTAAAAATTTCCATTGTGTATATCTACCATATGACCTATCTCTATGATCCTCATTATTTGCCTAAAGGACCTCAAGTCAGCACATTGCAGAGACACTCGCCCATTGAATCTGTTGTAATGCTATCAGTAGTGAATGCATGAAGCTAGTTTACCTGCCCATCAACAGAGAATAGAGAGAGAAATGTGACATGCAGATACAATGAAATATAGAAAGCTATGGGCTTAGTTAGGGTTTCTATTGCTGTCTTAAAATACCATGACCCAAAGCAACTTGGGAAGGAAAGAGTTTATTTCATCTTCAGCTTGCAGTCAGTCTGTCATCTATGGCAGGAACTGAAGCAGAGGTCAAGGAGGAACACTCCTTACTGATTTGTTCATCAAGGCTTGCTCGGCCTGCTTTCTTGTACCTACCAGAACTACTTGTTTAGGGGTAGAACCATGCATAGTAGGCTGAACCTTTCCATATTAATCACTAACTAAGAAAATGAATCACAGGCTTCCCCATGGGCAAAGAGGGCATTTACAGATGGCATTTTCTCAATTAAGGTTCCCTCTTGGCAAATTCTCTCTAGTTTATGTCAAGTTGACTTAAACATCCAACATAGCCATGAAGATGTAAGTTCTATGATTTGCAGCAAAGTGGATGCAATTGTAAGTGACCATGTTAAATAAACCAAGCCGGTCTCAGGAAAAAGTAAGTAGTATGTCTTCTCTCCCATGGGTTTCCTAGATTCTATATGAATAAATGCATTCAAGTGTGTAGCATGACATGAAAAGAGAAGTGAAACTGTCTAGGTGGACAAAGGTGGCCAACGGAACTAGGCATGGAGAAAGGAGAGGAGAGGGAGGCATGAGTATGCCTAATATACAATACTTACTTGTATAAAAATTACCTGTGTAACACAATGTCTTACACAGAATTAGCTTTGTTTTCTACCCCCCTAAATGGATAGGTTTGGCAGCTATCGTAAGGACAAGAGATCAGGATTTCTCAGACTCAGCGCTGGTAGTATTTCACAGCAGACAGTTCCTTGCTTTCGTGTACAGCTTGTTTAGTTTATATTTCCTGGAGTCGTCCCTACCCTTTGCTTATCAGATGCCAACAGCAGCACCTCTGTAGTGCCACTTCAACTGTATTTTAATAAATAAAGACTGCCTGAAGATCTGAGAGTAAAACAGTCCCGCTGCTCAGCCTCACAGACCAGGTTATGGTAACACACACCTTTAATCCCAGTAACCACAATGACAGGCACCTTTAGTCCCAGTAGTTGCCATAGAAATCAGATGGTGCCAGTTCATGTATTAGGATCGAAACCTAGTGCCATTGTCCTTGGCTTCTCATCAGCCTTCATTGTCCACCATGTTCAGAGAGTCCGGTTTCAACCCATGCTTATTCAGTCCCAGTCCAGTTGGCCTTGGTGGGCTCCCAATAGATCAGTTCCACTGTCACAGTGGGTGGGTGCACCCCTTGTGGTCCTGACTTCCTTGCTCATGTTCTCCCTCCTTCTGCTCCTCATTTGGACCTTAAGAGCTCAGTCCGTTGCTCCAAATTGGGTCTCTGTCTCTATCTTGATCCATTGCCAGATGAAGGTCCATTTATTTATTCATTTATTAAAGATTTCTGCCTCCTCCCCGCCACCGCCTCCCATTTCTGTCCCCCTCCCCCAATCAAGTCTTCCTCCCTCATCAGCCCAAAGAGCAATCAGGGTTCCCTGCCCTGTGGGAAGTCCAAGGACCCCCCACCTCCATCCAGGTCTATTAAGGTGAGCATCCAAACTGCCTAGGCTCCCACCAAGCCAGTACGTGCAGTAGGATAAAAAACCCACTACCATTGTTCTTGAGTTCTCTAACTGGCTTTGTGGGAGCTTAGCCTGTTTGGGTGCTCACCTTCCTCGACCTAGATAGAAGTGGGAGGACCTTGGTCTTCCCGCAGGGCAGGGAATTTGGACTGCTCTTCAGTATCGAGAGGGAGGGGGAATGGAGTGGGGGGAGGAGAAGAGGAGTGGGGATAGGGGGAGGGGAGGGGAGGGAGGGGGCAATATGTGGGAGGAGGGGGAGGGAAATGAGAAACGGGGAGGAGGCGGAAATTTTAATTAAAAAAGAATAAAATAAAATAAAATTTAACAAAAAGAAATAAGATGGTGCATGCCTTTAATCCCAGTGCTTGGAAGGCAGAGGCAGGAAGATCTCTGTGAGTTCAAGGTCAGCCTAGTCTACAGAATGAGTTCCAGTACAGGCAACATGGCTACTGAGAAACTCTGCCTAGAAAAACCAGAAGAGACAGACAGAGCTAGAGATAGAAAGGGGGGGGGGATGAAAGGAAAAGGGGGATATAAATATAATAAGATAGAAAGGTAGATTATCGTTAGGTTTTTCTTTGTGGTTGTTTTTGTTTGTTTTTGGATTTTCAAGACAGGATTTCTCTGTAGCTTTGAGGGCCTGCTCTGGAACTAGCTCTTGTAGACCAGGCTAGCCCTGAACTCACAGAGGTCCACCTGCCTCTGCCTCCTGAGTGCTAGATTAAAGGCATGGGCCACCACAGCCTGGCTAAAAGGTAAATTATTGAATCTACTCTGAAAAGAAAAAAAAGGATATAGATATGATAATATAAAAAGGTAATTTATTGAATCTGCTTTTTAAAAGCAAGTATCAGTTTTAAATGTTTTACATTGGTTTTACTTTTGTATATGAATTTTGTATATTGATACAAATTTGAAATTAATTTTGTTAAAATGTATTGTACATACATTTCTAATCTTGTTCAAGATATTGTACCTATACAGCTCATTTAACAATGTAATGTGAATTTCTAGTCCTTGAAAATTATTATTACCAACTATTTAGGATAATAAAGAAATATAGGTTAGTAGTTAATCACCTAGTAAAACTGAACTTGTTATAGGTATGTTTTCAAGGACAAACAAAGATATAATTTAGATAGATAGGTCATCTTCAAATACTTCAGAGATTTACAGAATATGGCATTTAAGATGTTTTAATAACCTAGGATCTTTTTTATGACGAGACATCTCTACTCCTGGCAGCACCAATCTACTTCAGAGAAGATAATGAGTATTAAAGAAACTTCACATAGAGTTTAATTTCTTTGTGGCAAAAGTAAACCACTGGGCAAGAAAATGCCCCTGCCTTGACTGCTGGCATTATGCTGTCCAAATTAGACAAGCAGGACACAAAATATCCTGCTTCACAGAAAAGTCTGTCAAATATGCCAGGCCTGTAGGCTGAAGATGGAAGACCCAATGTTAGAGAGGAACTTTGTGTGACTGTCCAGATAGTCAGTTGTTTCTGTCATTACTCATATCCTTTTGGAAGTTGCTTGCTTGTACTTCCTGCTTACTCAGTTAATATTATTTCCTTCTTGGGTCTCTGAGGGAGTTGAAGACTAGATAGCTATAGTTATAGTTTACTACACTCAGAAAGTGAGTTATGATAGAAAGTAAATTAGGTATAAAACTTTGGATTCATAAGTGGTTTTTAAACATAAAGCAAAGAAAACCAACTGACAAATAATAATCCCAGAGAGCCTAAACAACAATGAGGACCCTAAGAGAGTCATACATATATCTAATCTACATGGGTAGTAGAAAAAGACAAGATCTCCTGAGTAAATTGGGAGCGTGGGGACCTTGGAAGAGGGTTGAAGTGGAGGGGAGAGGCAGGGAGGGGAGCAGAGAAAAATGTAGAGCTCAATAAAAATCAATTAAAAAAGAAAACAAAACAGAAACCAAAAAACTTTAGACTCACCAAGATAGGATAGAGATGAAATATTTTCTCTGAATTTGTCAAATGCAAATGGACTAGATATTGTTGATATATTTATTGCTTATATATATTATATATAGTCATTGTACTTATTGCATATAGTTTTCTTATATTAATTATAGCCTTCTTTTTAAATTTTAAACAAAAGGGTAAATGTATTTTAATAAATAAAGACTGCCTGAAGATCTGAGAGTAAACAGTCCCACTGGTCAGCCTTGCAGACCAGGTTATGGCAGCAAACACCTTTAATCCCAGTAACCACAATGACAGGCACCTTTAATACCTGTGGCCACACTAGTTGCTATAGAAATCACATGGTGTATGCCTTTAATCCCAGTGGTACATGCCTTTAATCGCAGCCCTAGAAAGGAATATAAAACAGGGAGGGAGGAGGGGAGACAGCTCTTAGACACAGTCTTGGTCTGAGATTTCTGGAGGCAGGATGCCATTTCAGACTGAGGTCTAATTAAGAACCAATGGCTGGTTGTTTTCCTTTTCAGATCTTCAGGTTGAACCTTAATTTATCTTCTGAGTTTTTATTAGTTGTGCTTCACACCTCCACCACTTGAGAAAATAAAGAGCCTCTGGAGATTACTAAGTATCCTGGCTGGAGGTCATGTGATGCTGTAATGCCTTTGCAGTGGGTGGTCCTCGGAACAGACTACTCAGGAGCAAGACCAGAAATAGGGGAATATCTTAGTGGCTACTGTGCTACTGAGAGAATTCAGTCAAGAGGTCTCGGTGGCTTTGCTAGTGGTAGCAATTGATTTAACAATTAGCATCTGAATGCTGGAGAGATTGTGTAGCTCATTTAAAAATGTAGTTATAAGTAAGAAATATAGGTTAATAGATAATCACCAATAATAGTCAAGCTTGTAGTCATCTTAGGTTTTCTAGATATATAGAGATATATTTTGGTTAGATAGATTTCTCTTTCAAAGACTACAGAATACAGCATTTAAAATGTTTTAAGAACTTAGGACTTTTATGACAATGAGACACATCTGCTCCTGGTTGCACTAATCTACTGCAAGATGTAGATGGGCATCACAGAGTCTCCTTATGGAGTTTTCTAGCCATTTGGGTAAGAAACTGCTCTTGCCTGGACTGCTTGATGTTATGCTGTATGAACTGGACATGCAGGACCCACAGAAAAATGACTGCTGAACTTGCCTAAGGGTGAGACCGTCCTTCGGGGTTTCTGTTTCATGAAAGAGTTTGCCAGACACTCTGCAGGACACAGAAGAAAATGACTGACAAACTGCCAATATAGGTAGAACTGTCTTAAAATTTCCTGCTTTATGGAAAAGTCTGGCGAACACTATGGGCCAATAGGCTTAAGATGGGTGCCCACAATATTACAGAAGAACTTTGGGTGACTGTCCAGGCAGCGATATGTCTCTGTCAATTTTAGAGTTTTGGAAGTTGCTTACAATGCACTTCCTGTTTATTTAGGCAATGTTATATCCTTCTGCAGTCTTTGATGGAGTTGAAGAATAGATAGTTATAGTTTTCCTTAGTTATGATATAAGATAAAGTAGATATAAATATTGTAATTGTAATTCTTTCTTGATACCTTTTTTGCTATATGTAAATTTACTATGTTAAAGTCAAAACCTTCCTTTTGTTTAGATAGAAAAGGAGAGGTGATATAGAATTTCCCTCTGTATGCTATGAATACGTTTTATTGCTATTAGTTAATAAAGAAACTGTTTTTGGCCAATGGTTTAACAAAATAGAGCTCATAGGAGAAGGCTGCTTGTTGATTCCTGGCCACTTAGAACCTAAATAATCACACAGAAAATGTATTAATTAAATAACTCTTTGGCCTACTAGCTCTAGCTTCTTATTGACTAACTCTTACATATTAATTCAACCCATTTCTATCTTTAATCTGTGTATCGCCAGATGGCAGTGGCTTACTGGCAAATTTCTGGCATCTGTCTCCGGCAGGACTTCATGGCTTCTCTCTGATCCTGCCCTTTTTTTCTCCCAGCATTTAGTTTAGTTTTCCCTGCCTACCTTAGTTCTGCCCTGCTATAACTCCAAAGCAGTTTCTTTATTCACTAATGGTAATCACAGTATGCAGATGGAAATCCCACATTAGGAGCTAGGCAGAAAAACTAAACCGAATGCTGGTAGAAAGTAGGGAGGGTCAGGAAGAAGCTATGTAGCCACCCACTGGAGACAGATGCACTGGAACCTTGCTGGTAAGCCACAGCCATATAGAAGTACACAGATGAATAGAAATGGATTAATTTAAGATATAAGAGTTAGCCAGAAATATGCTTAAGCTATTGGCCAAACAGTTTTGCAAATAATACAGATTTCTGTGTGATTATTTCAGGAGTATGGGTGGCCAGGAAATGAACAAGCAGTCTCCTACAACAACAGGATTGCCTTGTTTATATGGGCAGAAACGGTTTTATTTTAAAATTTTATTTTATTATTTTTTGTGTATGGGTGTTTTTCCTGCATGAATGTACGCATGCATGTATGTATGTATCATGTATGTACCTGGTGCCTGTAGAAGTCAGAGGCAGGTACTGAATTCCTTGGGATTGAGGTAACATGGTTGTAAGCCACATTGTGGATTCTGGGAATCAAACCCAAGTTCTCTAGAAGAACAAGTACTCTTAATGGTTGAGCCAACTCTCCTGCCCAGAAATTGCTTTATTACTGATTGGCATTTTTCTCTTGATTCCCCAGTACAATTTTTGCACTATCTCAGATCATACAGATTGAATCATCCCTGACATTCTATTTACGTGATGACACTCTGCTGTCATTCTAAGATCTGACTGGATGTCTTGTCCTCCTACCTTTGTATCCTGCTTAACTGCTGTGCAGCTCATCTTCAGGGATTTCAGATGAGAGCACAACCATTGCATCCTGTTGAGTTCCAGTTCCTGCCACAGCCTGGGATGCTGCCCCTCACAATGGAATCATTGTGGAAATAAACCAGTCGGTAACACTGCTTAACTGCCTATGCAGCCTATTTTATAAACCTTTGTGCCAAACTTTGTTTTTATTCCTGTGCTGTTTTTATGATGTATATATGTACTAGTTGCTTTTCTCATTGACGTGACAAACACTTGAGAAAAGTAACTTTGGGAAGGAAGCATTTACTTTCGCTCACAGTTTGAGGGCATGGAATAATGGGATTGAAGACATGGCAAAGCTAATGAGAGGTAACTGGTCATTGCATCCACAATGAAGAAGCACAAAGAAATGGATGCTGCTACTCAGCCTGCTTTATCTTTCTTCAGTTAGGGACCCTAACTGCCTCTGGGGTGGATCTGCTTACATTTAGGGTAGGTCTTCCCACCTCTATCCATTCTAGAAACTATCTCACAGACATACTCAGTAGTCCGTCTCCTAGGTGAGTCTAGACCATGTCAAGTTGTTAGTCCATATTAACATATATGCTTAAAAAGGTAAATTGAATAATTATTATAATTATTATTTTATATCTATTCCTGTAGATTTTAATCTCGTTTAGGATGGGGAATTATGTTTTAGTTGAAATAAGCAAAACAATCTTAAATTAAAAATAAAGATTCATTAAGTTTTATCAATGATCAACAAACCCTTGACTTAATCCATGGATGCAAGAATTACCCAAGGGTCCCTCTGCAGATAATAGTATGCTGAATGTTTTATTGAATTTTTAAAAGGTCAATGTATACTAATTAAAACTGTTTTCATTTAAGTTTTCCCATTCAATGAGCTTCCCTGTTGAAATGGAAAATGTATGCAAAGCAAGAACAAATGGAATTTTGCAGGAACCAAGTGCAGAAGACTGGTATGGCATCGCAGAAAGAGAGGCAGACAAGGATTTGTAACTCAAACCCTGAACCAGCTTGTTCACTGGCTTCCTGACTTCTGCCACAATAAACATCCCTGAATGTCTATATGAAATGAAACATTGAGATGATATGACCTAAGGTCCCTTCCAAGTCTAACACTTCATGATTCTAAAATTCTATGAAATAATCAAACGGCTGTCAGACTCGTGATCAAGTTGCCAAAGAGACCCACTTGTGAATTTCTGGCTTGGCAATAACGTTGAGTGGACACTGGGACTGTTCCCAAGAGAGCATCAAATTGCAGTTCTTCTTGTCCCTTTCTAAGGCAAGATGATTGGTTCTGCAAATCACGTACTGCTCTTAGCTCAAAGTCCCAGGCAAGTTTTATGCTCTGATTCACATCAAAGGACAAGGACAGATGCCCAGAGTCTTCTGTCTTGACGGAAAATGTGTGTCTGACTCTGTTTTAAGGTCCCATGTAAGTATACATCTTCTTAAATCTAAATGGAAAATATGACATAGTTCAGGTTGGGTTCCAACCAATGTACAGAGAATCATCTCTGAAACCATGAAAAAGAGGGGGGGAAATGACCCTGCATCGCTTCAGCCAAATTGGAGTTGATATTTGTTGCAGAGCCTGGAGACTCGCCTCTTGGCAGAAGTAGATTTTTTCCCAGTTGGTTACAAGGCTAATGATATAAAACAACAGCTGGCGTTGTAATGCCTAATAGACTGCATCTGCCCTGATATTTGAGAATGACCATGACAGCATCCCCACTGGGGAGCTCACCCAGCCTCGGACGAGGCTCCCCTTCCTTTTAAAAAGAGAAATCATGAATTGTCCTTTGTATTTCCAGGATTAGACCCAGGTTTGGAGAACCAGAGATTCACAGGGAAAGCACAGAAAAAACGAGAGCAAGCCTTAGATTCTTTAAAGCCAAAATTAAATGTCTTACAATTTGACTTATTGGTCCGTGACTGATTGTGGTTTTTCCATTGCTGTAAAAGGAGTGATGTGGCATAATGGAAAAACCATGGTGTTTGGCAGCAGGTGGCTCTGAGCTTAACTAGTAGCTCCTCGATTTACTGGCTAAGTGGTTTTATGGAAGTTGCTTAAAAGTTCTCAGTCTATTTGATCCTCAGTAAAAGAAAATCACTTATTGCTATTACACAGAACAATAGATATCATAGTGACTAAAACACACTAATAGTGTGTGATGTATGTGTGTGTGTTTGCCTTAATACATATATATGTTTAAGTATATACACACATTCATATACGTATATGGAAGCCAGAGAGAAACTATAGGTGTCTTTTTTCAATTGATCTACATCTTATTTTAGACAGTCTCTAATACACTAGCTAAAATAGGCAGCAAACCCTGGGAACACTCCTGCTTTTGCCTCCCTAGTGCTGCATTACAGGCATACATCACCATATCAAACATCTTATGTAACTGATGGGGACCCAGGTCCTATGCTTTCAGGGCAGGCATTTAACCCAGCATGCTATCTCCCTACCCTAAACATTTTCTTTTGTATTTGCTAAATTCTTTTTTGGCTATGGAGATTCTGTGATAGGATAATGTGAGTGAGGACTTCTATTTTAAACAATGAAGTTGTTTTAAAATCGAAAATACAGTTTTTAACCCTATACACTTTAGCAGCATTGCTCTCAAGGTAGTATCAGCTGCAGACAAAGTGATTGCTGGGAATCATTGTCTGATAAGGCTGCTTCTGAGGGGTCTCAACCACACTAGCTTCACAGACACACTTCCTGGGCAAAGGGATATGTGCTTGGGGAACTGCATGTTTGATCTAATGTTCTACTGTCACTAACTTTTGAGCAAGAATCTTACATTTCCATTTTACACTGGACTCTGGAAATCAGTCAGTCCTGAGATTTAGGAAAGAGTTCAACACTACAAGCAGTCTTCCTCAAATTTATTAAGGAAAGGGGGGGGGGAGAGGGAGAGAGGGAGACAGAGACAGAGACAGAGAGACAGAGAGAGAGACACACACACACACACACAGAGAGAGAGAGAGAGAGAGAGAGAGAGAGAGAGAGAGAGAGAGAGAGAGAGAGAGAAACTGCACCTAAGTAGTATCACTCTGCCTTACGACAAGAATAGAAAAGAGCATTTTGGGGTTTTGCTTCAATGGATAAAGTTAATTCTGAGTTGGTTTTGTAGAATGTAATTGGACCTGTAAATGAAGCTGACTCCATGTTTACATGCAAATACAATAAAGAATGAAAATTAAGACAAAGGAGGGTAGTAAAAACATTTACAGACCAAAGCTCTCAGGTTAAGACAACTAAGTGGTAGTGAATCATAGCAATTTAGAATTCCACACGCAGAGTTGAAGCTCAGTGCCGCTTACTAACCATGTAGCTCAGAGGAAGTTACTAAACCTTCATGTGCCTGTTACCATCATAAAATGGGATACCAGGAATCACACTGGGCTGCTATGAAAACTCAACAACATTATCCAGAAAGTTCTTAGCATACTGACGGGCAATGAGTGAGTGATCAATAACCGTAACTATCATCCCCTCCAGAGAAGAACCAACAAAGTCCCACCTTCATTTAGAAATAATATATATTTATTATTTTAAGAGATCTTAAGAACATCCTAAAATAAGAAAGATAACTTTGGGTTTTTGTTGATATTATAAGCCTTACAATCATGCCATCAAGGAATATTTTGATTCCACAAAGAGAATTATTAATAGAAGAATTTAAGTACTGTGAATAAATATACAATATAAGACATTCATTCACATTTATACTAGTAGACTTATTAGTCCATTAACTGTTCAGTAAGTACTTATTATATACAACATGTTTATACTCACTCATAAGTTAGTGAAGACATCCCTCTCAAAGCCTTCTAAAACAGAATACAGACCTGTAAACATGAAATTACAATTACCGCATCATTATCTCTCCATAACTCTTATGAGAGATAAGTGTCAAGTATCATGGAACCAAAGGGAGATCCACCTAAATGTGAAAAAAGTGTAGATGACTTCGGGAAAGAAGAAAGAGCCAAGATGAACAGGATTAACTTTATGAAAAGAAGGACAGCATGAAGAAAGATCTGGGGTTGGCTATAAACACTGCACAAATTCAGCAGGACGGATGCGGATGCTGAGGTAGAAGAGGAGTGAGGCTCTTGCCTCACTGAGTTAGTGAAGAGGAGGTAAATTATGGACTTTGACTTCATAAACCATGTTAAGGAATTTAAACTTTATCCCAAGGATATGCTTTGTCATTCAACTGAATTGAGAGAAATAATTAAGTTACAATTCAGAATATTTTCTCTGAGTGCTGTATGAATTATTGATTGGCTGTAGGAAATTGTGCTCAGGGAGATGGAACACTGTCAAATAATCTGAGTGAGAGATGATAAGACTTGAACTGGGAAATGATAATGCTAATTATCATAAACAGACTGTCAACAGATGTCATGGTAGAAAAATCATAAAGACACTGAGAAGAAGGAGCAGAGATTATCACGAGATTTCAGGGTAGGTTAATGTAATGGTTGGCGATCCATCATTGTCACTCATGTTTAAGAGGGTGAATAGGATTATTAAGTTTGGAAGATAATGGCTTTGAAGCATCTGTGGAATAAAAGATGGAAATGCCCCATAGGCAACTGGGTGTCTGCTTTAGGGTTTGGACAAAGATTTCAGGAAAATATTTTGACAATATTGGTATAATAAATGAAAAGTGAAATTATAGAAGGAGGGAACGTTTAAAAAAGAGAAATTCAGAAAGGAATACATTGAGAGAGAGAAGTCAACATTTGACGGGATGCTGAATCAGACGCAGGTGGAGGGGAAAGGGCTCAAGGAGTGGCAAACAGATGGGAAAGAGAGAGGAGAGTGTTGTGCCAAAGCATCGAGGGGTGAAAAGGGCTTCAAGGAGCAGGGAATACCCCAGATATTAGAATGTACAGTAATGCCAAGGAAGAGAAGGGGTGAGAGACAGTGCTCACTAAAATGTTCAACAAGGGTTCGCTGCTCTTGTTGAGACAGTTGCCGTGAGGTAGGAGGCCACCATGTGCATCTATGAAGAACAAGGAAGAGCAAGGAAGACAGGAAGACTCCTGTAGATAAGGATGGCTGCCTAAAGTTGAATCTGTGAGCACATTCTACTAAGTGATGGGATTTGAGAGCATTTACATAAATCATAGCCCAAGGACTTATACATAAGGAAATAAAGGGAATATACAGTCCAGTTGCTGAAGAATAAGTTCTGGATCAATGTAGAAGCTTGAAGGATCTGAGCAGATAAGAAGATAACATGGTGAGACCCTTGCAAGGATAGAACACAGATGATGTCACTAAGTCTTCCTGGAAGGCCTCATCCTCAGTGAGAAATCCTAAAAGAGAATCTCTGGAAGAACTGTGGGTTAGAAGGCTGGATACTTAAGAGTCAGAAGGGAAGGAGTTAGATCCTGCGTAGAGCAGACTTTGAAAAGGACAGGGATACTTGGAGAACAAGGCTGCATGATCAAGACAGAGAAGAAAGGACGTCAGCCTCCTGGTTCCTACTGGATCATCTCCAATGGTCCACTCTGCCCTTTGTCTCCTTGCACTGTCTCTGATATTTTCAGCACTGTCTTCTGTTGATTTATTTGCTTCAGTTTTACTTTTTGTCCTGATAGCAGCTTTGGGATTGGTAGAATACATCTTTATGTGGTCACAACCAACTTTAAAATGTCCTTATCACTTCATAGTGATACTATGAAGTCCTTATCTTAGTATTTTGTTTCTTTGTCTCTGTCTCCCTTCCTAACATTTTAATGCATTTTACATCCCCAGATAGGATAATCCCTGAAATACATTATTATTTTTATTTTTTATTAAAATTATCTTGGGACAACTGGAAAGTAGAAATGATCCCAGGTTTGTCCACACAGCTACCACTTTCCAATGCACTTCTTTTTGGCAATATATGGTTCCATTTTGTGTGGTTTTCCTTCTGTCTGAAAGAGTGCCTTCAATGCTTTTCTGTAGGTTCTCTAGCTTTTGCATAGCTAAGGATTTCTTTCTTGTTTTGAATGAGCCAATGATTCTACTACAAGCAGCATTCCAGTGTGCCACCGTTTGTCACAGTACTTTGGAGGTGTTGTTGGGCCGCCATTCCTGTTCCTGAGCACTATGGCCTCCCTTGCCTAATGTCTCATTTGTAGTATTTCCTCCTTCTTATGATGCTTTAATGCCCTTTGCTGCATCACCACATTTGAACAAATGGTTTCTCATGTGTATCTGTGTAATTTTGCTGTTCTATTGTCTGTGGGTCTTCAGTCATTATCCAGTTCAGAATCTTATTAGCAATTGTTTCTTTAAGTATATTTTTCATGACCCATTTAAATAGGATTTCAATTATACATGTGTAGGTCACTTAATATTTTTCCCACAATGCACTGGTGGCCTTTAATTTTGTAATTATTTGCCCTGTGGTTTGTATAGGAATTTTTATTGTTATGATTTCAAGATCACTGTTTTTTTCCTTATATTGTGTCTCACCTTTGTGATGTATTATTCCATTTGATGTATTTTCATGGGAGACTAGTTTCCGTTTTGAGAACTTTTATTACCATCTATATTACACCTGTATTTCTGGTTAACATTTTTAATAAATGAATATTATAACAACTGTTAGTAATTTTAGTATGTGTCTTTTCAGCTGATTGAGATACTCATTTCTAAAAGTCATATATTCTTCATTCTTTGTGTATGTGGCAGTTTCTTGAATTATGAGATTCCAGACTTTGTGAATGCCAGCTTCTTGGCTGCTAGAAATGTTTGCTTCCTATAAGTAATCTAGTTTCTTCTGAAATACAGTTGAATCATAGGAAAAGAGCTTCAACTTGTGGAGTGTTGTTTGTCAGACGTGTTAGGTTGGATAGAAACACGTCCTAGGATTGACCCAGTCTTTTCTGTGCATCTTAGGATTTTCCAGTCTAGCTGGTGATAGGAAGCACTCCTTTCTGCCCTTGATGTGTTATCCTGGACGGTAGCTTCAGCACTGGAGAGTTATCATACGTACATGGCCCAGATCTGAGGGGGAAAGTGTGGCTTCACTGCTGTGTGGCCTAATCCATTGACCTGGACACTGTCTGCTTTGTTCTCTCTGGACTCCTACTTCTGAAACAGGGTCTGGAAACTCTCTTCGGGGAACAAACTTTGAGCACACAGAATCCAGGCTGTTTATTTCCTATATTGTGAGAAATACTATCTCTTGTTGTCTTCTATCCAAAGCCTTGAAAATTGTTCCATATAGATTGTCCAATGTGTTTTTGATTGTTTCCAGCAAGATGATAAATCTGGTCCCTGTTAGTTGACTTTGGCTCATCCTTTTAGAGTGCATCTCCTAGCTCTCCTCCTCACTTACGCCAACCTCAGGAACGCCTCCCTGGTAAAAGCAATGGACTTGGTATCTGGAGTTTTGTTACAGCAAGAATTTCATGGTAACACAATAAGATTAGTTTGCAAAAGTAGTCAATTGAGGGGTTTTGGTTTGGAAACATTTTCTTGTCTTCTTATCTTTTCTTTTTTTGTCTTCTTTTTATGGCAGGAAGCAAGAATGCAAGCTCTAAGAGGGGTGTGTTCAATTGCAGGGACTTCATGAGTCAAATCACCACTAGAAGCGATTTCTCTATAAAAGTGCATTGTGAAACAACTAAGTAGATGTAAAGGATAAACACACCCACTTAAAATGAGGAATAATGCTTTCTTTCTTATATAGTATTACAATAAATAATAATATTACATATTATTTCTAAATAATATTTCTTCACACACTAAAAAATACAACAATTATATTTGAAGAAAATACCATTTTTCAACTCTGTGATAAAATTATTTTGTGGTAAGGATTATCAAATTTACAAAAAATCACATGAAATAATAATTAAAATTCATATATTCACATGGAGCCAAAATTCATTTTCTAACTATATGAATTTTAAGAAAGAAAGCATTACAATGGAAATATTCAATTCTAGTTATTTCAAGTGCTCAGATTGGCGTTACCTAAAGCAGGACAATCTGACTTTTTCTGTCACATAATGTGACATGACCCAAAACGCATTGCATCTTCTATAAAATTTCCATATTCAACATCTTTAACCTGAACCTCATTATTTCTTTATACCGACCTTCCAGTTTATAAAAATAGAAGATAGAAGAAATAAGGAGAACGACATCCAGATGGAAGCAATCAGTTGAGTGAATTCAGGTTGCAGGAACTCTGTAAGTCTGGCCTGGTCACTCCAAAATGTCAGTGTCATTAAAAAGATATTGAAACTGTTCTCAATTAAAAGAGACTAAAAGATTTAATAACTAATACAGTAGGGACACTCTAATTGGGAGGATTTTTTTTCAGAAAAATAAAAAAAGAGATAGTTGGTAGACAATAGGGAGATATTTAAATATGGGCTTATCCTACCCTAAGGATTTAGATTTAATTTTCTCTGTAGCAATGATAATACTACGGTTATTTATTGTGAAAAACAGGTGAAATATGGGGGATTTTTTTATTATCAGCAGTGTTATGGTGTCTGCAGTCTGTCTTGAAGAGGATGGGCAGTTGTTCTATCTAAAACTTTAATGCCTGAGATGTATTTTATTACTTTGGTGTAGGAGGTCCTTCTGTCTATATGTTGCTTCCATTGGTTAATGAATAAAGAAACTGGCTTGCCTGATAGGGTAGGACAGAATTTAGGTAGGTGGGGAAAACTAAATGGCATGCTGGGCGAAAGGAAGCAGAGTCATAAAGACACCATGGATCCACCAAAGACAGATGCTGGAAATTTTACCTGGTAAGCCACTGCCACGTGATGATACATAGATTAATAAAAAATGGGGTTAAGATGTAAGAGTTAGCTAATAAGAAGTTAGAGCTAATGGGCAAAGCAGTGACTTAATTAATAAAGTTTCTGTGTGGTTATTTCAGGGCTAAGCTAGCCTAGCAGCTGGGCCAAACAAGCAACTCCTCCTTGTTACATTACTTGTTCTGTGTTTTGTGCACAGTTAAATTTTCTCATGATATGTTTAGCAGAAGACAGAACATGTTTGTAAAATAGTTTGATGTCCAGAACACTATCCTAAGTAATTAATCATGAATAGTAGAAAAATTTTAACCCTCAGAATGCTCCTAATGAAATAACTTAGATGTTTAATTTTGTAATAATCATATATAATAAATGTATATAAATATGTATTTATATTTAAATAATGAGCTTCAGAGATTTAAAATTGCAGAAAGATAAATTATATATATGTAAACAAACTAGGTTGAAATCATCAAGAGCAAAAGATAAATTCTTTTTTTGAAAACTGATGGTAAAAGGTATATAGACCAATAGGGAGGCAAAGATAAAAGACCAGTCAATTCATTTCTGAAGAGGCAGAATGGAAGAAATGGTTTGTGATCAAGATATAAAGGTTTTTAACTATTTCAGAGTTAGAAGGTGTGGTATATGGATAGATTGTTGGTATAACAAAATAGAGCATGCATATAACCATGGCATTTTGAAGCATGATATAAGGAACAGGGGAAATGACTAGCGAAGTAAGAAACTGGTTAATACATCGCAGCAGGAACAATTGTTCTCATGGGGGATATGAAATTGGAGCTCCAGCTGAAGGCTGTTATAAGGAACGATTCCAGGCATATCAATAGCTAGAGGACAGCATCAGATTGAGAGGTGTATCCTTTGTTTTGGATAGGAGAGACACAAACTTTAAGAAGGTATCTCCTGGAGATGAAGACTTAGAAAAACTTAAGGGGTGTCCTAAGCAAGCAATGGCAGTGGGCTTAACAGGACATGTTCGCTACCATTTAAGTGTAGGGAGGAACTGATAAAAAAGAAAAGAAACTGACTTAGGAAAAAGGTACAGAAATTACTCCTGAGAGGCAATAGTCTCTTTTTAAAAGAATACTTTGTATTCTTTAAAAATTTGATCATGTATACCATGTATCGGATCTGCCCCCTCCTCCTCTGTCCCTTTCCAGCTCCACCCAGGCTCCTCCCCATCATTTCTCAACTTCAAGTCCTCCTTTTTAAAAATTATTTGTTTATTTATTTATTCATCTTTAACTCACTGAGTCCAGTTAATGCTGCCTATATGCACACAGTGATGGGGCCACCTACTGGTGCATAAAAAACCTACCAGTGGTCACACACCCCAAATAAAAATGATTCTGCCTCCTCCCCCAGTAGCCATCATTTGTAATAATGCCTCATCTTGGAGTGAAGTCTTAGAAGTCCTTCCTCTATCCATGCTGGGATTTTGACTGGCTTGGTCCTCTGTAGGTAACCACACCTACTGTAGATTTGTACCACAACCACATCATGTTCAGAAGACAGCATTTCATAGCCTTCCTTCCCATCCTCTGACTCATACATTCTCTCTGCCCCCTCCTCCCAGATGCTTTCTAGTTTTGTTGGGGGAGGTTGCTATAGATGTACCATCCACACTGAGCACTCACAATTTCTTATTTTTAGCACTTCGAATAGTTATGAACCTTTGCATTAATCACTGCACACTGCAACATGAAGCTTCCCTTACCAAGGTTGGGAGAAGCACAAAACTATATAATGTATACATATTTAGAAGGCAGTTTAAAAGGGGCAGTCAGGTAGCTTGGTTGGAGAGAGCATGATGCTAACAGAAGGCCTTTTGACAGGTGGCCACTTAGAAAAACAACGTTTATATATCCTCTCCCAAGGACCAATGGCCTCCCGAGTCATGGATTTTGATTGACAGGTATGAAAGTGAAGGTCACCCTTCCTTACTTGGCTCTGTGACTTTTACTTTCAGGCTTCAGAAATATGTCTTAAGCTAGGAGAAAACACTGCATGACCACAAGTCAAACACAAATTCCTCAAACCTAAAGGGCATAGAAATCACACACTGATAAGAGATAACATGTCCTGTTTGCTGACAGAAAGGTTATTTCAGAGAGATTTCATTAATGAATATAGTTTGCTTGTTTGCATACTGCTGATGCCACTGCTTTCCTCCTCCTACACCTCAGCCTACAACATTCCCTTGAAAGCTAGATATCTCACATGACCAAAAGTGGCAGGTATGGAAGGAA
The DNA here is from genome assembly GCF_950005125.1 of Chionomys nivalis. Classification (NCBI taxonomy): domain Eukaryota; kingdom Metazoa; phylum Chordata; class Mammalia; order Rodentia; family Cricetidae; genus Chionomys; species Chionomys nivalis. The sequence goes on from NC_080090.1 coordinate 57,797,206, forward strand.
GCTAGTCCTCAAAACATCCAATCTGGGTTTGCATTCTGCACACACTGCAGGGAAGCCTGGCCCAAGTTACTTGGCATCGGGAACTTGAGTTGTTTCAATCAGGTAAAGGTTCTATTTGTTTACATTCTTTTGATTGCAAACACTGCGAAACGATGCAGCAAAGGAGAAGAGAGAACACAATGCAGTCCACCAATCAGGCCAAAGCTGAAGGACTGGACTTAACTGAACAGAAATGAGTGCAGCTCTAGACATCCAAGAAGGGAAGGATTAGCAGTTTCCCAGGATTCTGGCCTCTGGGTGGATAAATGTTCAGAAGCTTTTGCCTTTTATTGATATGCTCGAGATTCACGAACTATAAAGGGTTTTTTTTTCTCCCCCAAAGCCTAATTTGGGTAATTTGCTCATTTTTTATCCAGAGGAACACAGGCCTTCATGATTCATCAAGCTGTAGAAGAGCCTCCTTAAGAAGGAAGGGGATGTGGGGTAATTGCTATGTGTAAACACGAATGTGTATATGCTCCGTGCCCTTGGTGATCCATATGTCCACGTTTTTATCCCTATACTTCAATCTTCCGCAATGATTTGGTCTAAAGGAATATAACATTCCATAAGCAAGCAAAGCACAGTTCTCATCTCTTCAGAGGGGAACAACCCTAAATAAACCATCATCATTTCCAAGACCAAATTTCTAAGTCAAGCATCTACACGCTTTGAGTCCTTTGCCAGCCTGACTCTGGACTCTGTTGCCTGTGTATTTCAGCAAAACCTCAGAGCACATATCATCATGGTTTCTGTTACAGTGCATAGTACTCACATCAGTTCTGATGTGTCTCAAAGATCTCCAGTGGACAGGCATGTAAAGTGAGATCCAGAGTAGAGATAAACTTGATCTGAAGCAGCCAAGAGCCGTGTCATCAGGCCACAGTTAGAACTATGATTTGTCTGTTCTAGAGCCATCTGTTTCTGTCCCATCTCTGGGAAGCTAAAATGTCATCAAGTAAATATTCCTCTAGGGGAAACTTAGTAGTCATCAAAGCCTTGAAGCAAGGCATAGGAATGCCAAATAATTTCAAGTTGTAGAAAACAAAGGATGGGAAGCTTAGGGGTATAGAGTAGGTAGGCTGTAGAGTATGTGGGGTATAGAGTAGGTAAGGTATAGAGTATGTAGGGTATAGAGTAGGTAGGCTGTAGAGTATGTAGGGTATAGAGTACGTAGGGTATAATAGAATAGGTAGGGTATAATAGAGTAGGTAGGGTATAGAGTAGGTAGGGTATAGAGTAGGTAGAGTATAGAATAGGTAGAATATAGAGTAGGTAGGGTATAATAGAGTAGGTAGGGTATAATAGAGTAGGTAAGGTATAGAGTAGGTAGGGTATAGAGTAGGTAGGGGTATAGAGTAGGTAGGGTATAGAGTAGGTAGGGTATGGAGTAGGTAGGGTATGGAGTAGGTAGGGTATGGAGTAGGTAGGGTATAGAGTAGGTATAATATAGAGTATGTAGGCTATAGAATAGGTAGACTATAGAATAGGTAGGGTATAGAGTACTTAGGGTATATTAGAGTAGGTAGGGTAGAGTAGGTAGGGTATAATAGGTAGGTAGGGCATAGGGTAGGTAGGGTACAGAGTAGGTATGGTATAGAATAGGTAGAGTATAGAGTAGGTAGGGTGTAGAGTAGGTAGAGTATAGAGTAGGTATAATATAGAGTATGTAGGCTATAGAATAGGTAGACTATAGAATAGGTAGGGTATAGAGTACTTAGGGTATATTAGAGTAGGTAGGGTAGAGTAGGTAGGGTATAACAGAGTAGGTAGGGTATAGGGTGGGTAGGGTATAATAGAGTAGGTAGGGTATAGGGTAGGTAGGGTACAGAATAGGTAGGGGTATAGAGTTATGGGTAGCAGGTTAGAGGTATTTTTATTTAATGGAGAGGAGGGATGAGTTGGACTTCCCTATTTTTAAAGACATCTCCCTACAATGTAACAATTATTGATGACTTTTCATCAAACGATCTTTATACTAATGCAATTCCTTAGACTGTTTTATTCATAAAGCCATTGACAGACACAGTTCATGGGTCCTGTTGATATCTGATGATCTTACTACTGGTTTTCTTTACCATTATATATATATATATATATTTCAATCAATGTATCATTCAATCAACATGATGAAGGTTAAATTGACTATTTCAGGGAAACATTTAAGTTCTTGCCTATGACAAAAAACAAAACTAAACCAGAGAGAAGAATTAACAGTTAAGAATGCATGCTGCTCTTGCTCAGGACCTGAGTTCAGTTCCCAGCACCTATACTGGGCAGTTTTTAATTGCCTGTCACTCCAGGTCCATGGGATCCATCTCCTCCAGCCTCTAAGGGCACCTCCATTCATGTGTACATAACCACACACACATATGTGCACACACACATAAAAATAATAAAAGTAAATCTATTTTAAAAGGAAAATTCTAAATACATTAAACAAGTTGTTCTGTTTTTTTTAAAAAATAGGAAGCATAAGTTAAAAACTTAGAAGAAAACATGGAAAGTTAGAGAGTAGGAAAGATTTTCGGGGCGAGTGGTAATAAGGCATGCTCAGAAAGTGGTGCTACAGTTAGTGCCGAAAAAATAAAAAACAAAGCCGGGCGGTGGTGGAGCATGCCTTTAATCCCAGCACTCAGGAGGCAGAGGCAGGCGGATCTCTGTGAGTTCGAGGCCAGTCTGGTCTACAAGAGCTAGTTCCAGGCTACGGAGAAACCCTGTCTGGAAAAATCAAAAAAAAAAAAAAAAAAAAAAAAACCACTGACTTCTCTTTAAAACTTCCAAAGAGTAAGTACCCTGCCCCCATTTCTTTATACCCAGAAAAGCACACTACCATATATTTTTTTTTATCCTGCTAAGATTTATTCCCAATTTAAATCTTGGAAACTGCACACAGGCATAATTATTTTGGTCAATCAAGGAGAAAGCTTATTCTGTTTCAAAACAAGTCATGCAAGGAAAGATTTAAGGAATTTCATTTTAGCCTGAAGAAGTGAAATTCAAACTTCCACTAAAGGACACGGGGGTGTTTAGAGAAAGTCACGGTGCTGGCTAGAGTCTTTCTGACTGACTTATTCTGATGTCAGGTATGTGGTGAGGCTTAGTAAGAACCTCGTATTCAGCACAGCCTAGGTTCTCACAGTGTCAAATAACAAGCTGGCCATACTTGAATTTTATTTTCTTTGAAGTGTTTACATTGCATTGCACTGCTGGCTTGGGTACCATTATTCAATGTACACTTTAAAGATTTATCTGTGGGTAGGCACAGAAGTCAACAGAGAATATTTTTTTTCTTTGTTTTTAAGTTTTTAGTCAGAAGATTTAGAACATGTTAAGTTCCAAGGGAAACAAACTGAGATCTAATAGTCATTGCTGCAGAATTCAATCCCCGTGTGTCATCTCTGACTGTAATTTTTAAATTAGTGCTCACATGGTGTCTGTCGCACAGCACGAGGGCTTCTGCCAAGTAAAGCAGAAGTGAGAGATAATGTCACACTGGGGCACTCTGCCAATCAACCGACTGAGTGGCAAGGAGTAAGGAATGAGCACTGGGTGGGAAAGCTGCTAGAGAATCCTAAGATATGGATCAGCTCTGTCCCATCTGTCCCATCAGTGCGTCTTCATCTTGTTTGAAGATGACGTACAGCTTGGCTATGTCTGTCAGCACAAACTAAAATCAGGTTATAGAATAAAATCAGGGCCTGGGGAGAAGCCTCAGTAGACCAAACACTTGCCCTGAAAATGTGAAGACTGGAATTTGGATCCCCAGGGCCCCACAGGTGTGGTAGTCCCCAGTAATTCCATTACATGAGAAGCAGAGAGAGGGAATCCTTAGGCAAGCTGGCTATCTAGACTACTCATAACTAGTAATTCCTGGGTTCAACAAGACACTCCAGTTCTGTTAATAAAGTGGAAAACAATCCAAGAAATCTTTCAATAGCAACTTTAAACCTTCTCACATATGCTCACACATGTACACAATCACACACACACACACATGCCTCTGTTGTCTGAGGTTTCTGCCCTGCCCAGTCCTTGTTCTGCCCAGTTCCCGCAGTCATTAAGTTCCAAAGAAATCACACAGAGGTCTACACCAATCATAAACTGATTGGCCCATTAGCTCAGGCATCTTATTGACTCTTATAACTTACATTAGCCCATTATTCTTATCTGTGTTAGCCACACGGCTCAGTTCCTTTTTCAGCGGTGTAGTCACTTCTTGCTTCTTCTGTGTCTGGACAGGACTGCAGAGGAATGGGCTTTCTCCTTCCCAGAAATCTCCTGTTCTCATTGACCCACCTCTACTTCCTGCCTGGTTGTCTCACCTCTACTTCCTGCCTGGCTACTGGCTAATCAGTGGTTATTTAAAACATAATTGACAGAATATAGACAATTGTCTGGCACCATACCTCATGTGCCTCACCCCATGAAAAGAGAGAGAAAGAGAGAGAGAGGGAGAGAGGGAGAGAGAGAGAGAGAGAGAGAGAGAGAGAGAGAGAGAGAGAGAGAGAGAGAGAGAATAAACAGATGTGCACCAATGCATCAGCCTTAGGAATATCTCAAAGTTATATACACAAGTAGATGTAAATACTACTGAAGAATGAATGTGGCAGAGCTGTAAAGGAAGGTAAACGGGTAAATTACAAATTTAATTTTGGAACCAAAATAGTATAACAGATCTCCCTCCATTTCATGCTGCTATCAACTAGGGACTCTGGGCTATAGAAACCATGCATTAATTACATTAGATGGAAAATTTTTATCAGCATCTGGTTTAGCATATGAGTTTTAGGAAAGGAATAGGGTCCTTAATGAGGTGCTGTTTCAAGGGTTCAAACACTGGTGTTGGGGGCCCTTTGATGAAACAGGGATGTAAATAGGTGATAAAGAATATGTACAAAAACAGGAACGATGTGAAAAATGAGAAAGTCAAGTTTCTTCCCCATTCCACCATAATTCAAGAAGGATGTGGGTAAGGACACACATGCTTTGAAAGTGTCCAGTGTCTCTGAAGGAGAAAGATGGAGGGTTTGGTGCAATAAATTCAAGCTAATTATTAGGATAAACTTTCTGACAGTCTTGTTTTATGTGGAGAAAAACTGCTCCACATAAAACAATGCGACAAACAGACTTCTGAGCATTCCTTAGACTTACTGTCCTCAATAGCAGTCACAAATGTAAATGGGCTAAATCCCAATTTCAGCAACTCTGACTTTGTCCCATTCATAATTGTAGTGTGTGTTTTTAGTATGTTCAGCTATTTCTTGATTCCTGATATTACAGAAACTTAGGTTTCCTGGATGGGTGTGACATTTTATTTGCCTTCTCATAGGGTCTTTAGGAGAGCCGATCTGCCCACCATCTATGATCCTTATGACTGCATGTTATCTTACAGTATTCTCTTTATCAGACATTTTTGACCATACGAGTCAGGTTAAATTTAGCCTATCACTGCAGCAACCATGAACTATCTATACAGAGAATGACTAGAGCTATAGGTCCAGAGGTAAATAGGAGACATCTTTTCCTGTACTTTACTGGGAAGAAAGATACAGGGACAATATAAAGATGAGTGAATTATTTATATATCACCTGTGAACATTATGTCAACCAACATTCATCGCTTGATCAAGTAAGAGTGGTTCTGTGGCTAGGAAATTTGGAGCATATAAAATGAATGAAACAAATGTTCCCTGAAAGAGAATGTGCACACACGACAACTGATGCAAACTGACGTTCAATATGATATGGCAAAGACTACAGCAAAGGAAAGCCAAGACAACAAATAGCATCTTATTTCCAAGGACACAATGACATCCCTGGCTTACACTGCTGTGGTCTTCACCTAATGGAGAAATGGGGTTTGTGTTTAAAGGGAAATTAATATCTATTGTGAGGTCTAAATGTATTAAAATCTCCCCATTCCTTTTGTTCCCTTATACATTTTATTCTGATTTACCATTTTCTTTCTTTCTTCCTTTCTTTCTTTTTTCATTCCTTCTTTCCTTTCTTTTTAGTTTTTTATGTTTCTAAGTTTCTCTCCTCCATATAATCCTGGTATTATTTACATTTTGTGATTTCTGTCTTAGTGAGCCCAGAGTAGAGTCTGTCTTCATCCCTTTTAGATTCCATGACCCTCGCCTTCAGAGGCTCTTTCAAGTGTCTACCATTCAGGTTTCTTTCATTAATATTGAGTATGTTCTCTTTTGTTTTTACTGGTCTAACAATCTATGAGTGTTATTCCTCCATCAATCCTACAGACTATTATTCTCATTCCAGTTGTTAACAACTTTCCTGTGACTTTTACAATTACGTTCTACCTTGCACGTCTATAATTCATTCTCTAGTATATAGAATTCTTAAAACATTAAGAGTGTCAGAGCTTTGCCCAATGTCAGTGTCTTCCCATCATGTTTAAAATAATTTACTTCGTCTTCAAGGAGGTGAACAATGCGATCACTGGGTTATTGCTTAAATATATGCTTTTCCATACTCAAGTTGAAGCTCAATGATCATTTTAGTCAGACTAAGATGGTCCTTTAAGCTGTGCAGTTGGGTGGTGCATGCCTTTAATCCCAGCACTCAGGAGGCACAGGCAGAGGCAGACAGGTCTCTGTGAGTTTGAGGCCATCCTGGTCTACAAAGCATGTTTCAGGACAGCCAGAGCTGTTACACAGACAAACCCTGTCTCAAAAAATGAATAAATAGCTGGGCGGTGGTGGCGCACGCCTTTAATCCCAGCACTTGGGAGGCAGAGACAGGCGGATCTCTGAGTTCGAGGCCAGCCTGGTCTACAAGAGCTAGTTCCGGGACAGCGGGACAGGCACCAAAGCTACAGAGAAACCCTGCCTCGAAAAACCAAAAAAAAAAAAAAAAAAAAAAAAAAAAAAAAAAAAAAGAATAAATAATTAAACAAACAAACAAAAGGATGAGGTTTATGTGTTTATTAGCCCTTTCTGCCCTCCAACCTTACTGTAAAGTTGGTTATTATAAATTGATGGGATTTGGCCTCTGTTTCTCCCCTCATTTACCTTCTCTTCCACCACTGTCATGGGGGAAGCCCCAGAAAGGCCCCTTACAAGTGTTAGTCACTTGATCACTTCCTTACCTCCAAAACTACAAACATTTCATTTCTGCTTATGGAGTAATATGCTCTGGTGTGCCTATTAAAATAACTTTTAGTTAATCTTTTTAGGCTAGCGTACAACATGATGTGTCTCCGTATTGGGCTTCATACATTTATGTCATTGTGCCCTGGTATGTTCTCAATTCCATCTCAGATTGCTCCTTGCTCATGACATTCAATCCACACAACTTTGTTTCTGTTCCTGCCACCACAGTGATTTTGCTACCTGTTCCAGTTTTTGCATCTGCTTTTCCTTCTGATTGAAAAGTCTGTTTAGTTATATTTTTGGGTAGCTTCTTTTGTCATCCAGGTCTCACCTGAACTGTTCTTTAACTACTCGGAGTAGTAAGGAGAAAGAGAAAATATGTGATTAAAAGCCTCCAGCTACAGTTTTGAGCAAAATATAATAACTAATTATGAGGGAAAGGGCTGGTGGCATTCATCTTATTTCTCAGCAGTACAGAGAGTGAGGGTGCTAATTATTGAATTTAAAAGTAATCTTGTAAAATTGTGTCTCCAATTATCCTTTTGTTGTATATATTGGCTTGAAATAAAGAAACCTAATCCTCTATCATTTTCAGTACACTCTAAATAACCCAAATCTCTCCGAGAATCTAACTCATATTTGAGGAAGCATAGCCATGCCTTACTTCCAGAACCCTGCTGCCCTGCAGCACTGTGTGGTGCCACATGTGTGTTGTTTCCAAAAGTCATCTAGCTGCGAGTGGAGGTGACCTCTTCAACCATGGAAACATTACCTATGTTTGTGTTCTTGAGAAAGAAGGCAGGCTAAAGTCAATTTTCCTAATATGCCAAAATATCCACAACACGTTACCTAACATTTTCCAAATACAATGACAATTAGTTAAAAGTAAAAATTGGTCACTTAAGGGGATGTGTGTTACATTTTAGGAAAAGGATTTAAAAACATGCATGTAGAAGTGGTTTTTTGCTATTGTGTTACATGTGACCTTTTGTCCTCATCCCACCCCCTTCTCTTTTCTAGAATTGTCTATAGCCACACTCATAACCATATACACCTAATCCCATGAGCGAGGATCTACATTTAAAAGAAAAATAAACACTAAAAATCTGAGCCGCCAATCAACAAACAGGCTAATGCAGTAAAGAGATGGTTCTCAAAAGAAGATGCCTAAGTGGACATTATTTTCAAACGCATTCAACATCTACAGTAGTCAAGGAAATGCAAATGAGAATTGTTTTGAGATCCCATTTCACTCCAGTCATAAGGACTATCATCAAGAAATTAAACAACATACCCCTGTGAGGATGTGGTGGGGAAGAGGAACCCTTATCCAGTGCCAGTTAAAGTGTGAACAGAAGCAACTATTATGGGAATCAATCTGGAGATTTCTCAAAAATTAAAAATGGAATTCCCATAAGTCCTATCTATACCATCAAAAGACTCTGCATCCCTGGAGATACTTGCATATCGTGTTTATTTCTGTATTATTCACAATGGCAAGAAAATAGAGCCAACTTAAAGGCCAATCAATAAAAGATGAATAATGAAAATATGATACACACACACACACATGAACTTTATTGTTAAGAAAAATGGAATTTGGGAGAAAATGTATACATCTGGAAAGTGTTATATTAAGCCAGGTTATCCAGCTCAGAGGCTTGGGGAATTTAAGAAACATATTCAAGTGGAAAAGGCGGGATTCAAATAGGGTTTTCTGTGATGACTCTGTCTTTGGACTTCATTTTTTTACAGTGTTGATTTTCACTGACAATGTAGCACTTTACTCAGAACCTGTTTTATCTTTATCAAAGCCAGCACACAGAGGAAGCTGGGAGACAGGCAAACTCTACCAGCATTGGCAGACAAGCGGCAGCTGATCACTTGGGGCTAAGTTCCAATCCTTTGTTAATAGTTTGATAGAAGTAGAAACAGCATTTGGAATTACAAGATTTGGATTTAAATTGAGGGACTAGGGATTCCCTGGGTAAGTGGCTTTGAGCTTAGTCTACTTGCTGTAGATTTGAAGGAACTAATATTGTCTTCTCTGAGAGGTTTTGGGCAACTGTATTGGGTAGGAGGTTAAGGGGGGGTCCAAATGATTGACAAACTGATACAAGAGTTCTACAAGAAATCTATTTGCATGGTTACCTTGGAATCTTCTTGTCTAACATGGAAAGATAACACACATATATAATCTTTGTGTATAGAAATGAAAAGCCAAACCTTCTGGAAGAAAACTCAGATTTAATAAATATGATGTAATAAAAATTTAATTATTGAAAGGTAGAAAAATACAGAGTTGTTCATCAACTGAAATTGTTTCCCAAGAGATGTTTACTAAGCTGTTTGTGGAACTTTATAAGGCATCAATGCTATGCATTACTTTGTATTCTTTCCAAAGTCATATATTAAAGTCATAATTCAGTGCTTCCTAACTTAGCCATTTTCAATGATGAGGTCTTTAAAGAGGTGTTTGGGATAAAACAAGGTCTCCATAGTGTATCTTAACCCAATCTGACTGGTGTCCCTGTAAGAAGAAATTGGGATATAGAGGGAGCCTGGGAGTGTGCACATAGAAGAAAGATCATGTCAAGATGTAGCAAGAAAGCAACCATATACACATCAAGGAGAAAGGCTTCAGGAGAAGCCAACCTTGCCGGAAGTTTGGTCTTGAACTCCACCTCTTGAACTAACTGTGAGACTAAATTTCTATTGTGTATACCACTCATTATGAGACACGTTATTACAGTAGCTTTAACAAACTAATGCACACTGATAAAGATGAATTGAGTTGAAAATTTAAATGGAACTTCATGGAGTAATATGATTTTTTGGATTAAATACAAAGCTTATTAAGTTCTTCAGGGGAAATAAACCATTACTTTAGTGCTATAATTTATATCACAGTATTACCTGCATATCTAACAAGCAAAAGCATTTTAATTTAATTAAGAAATAGCTTCATCCAAGCATAACGTCACACGTCTGTAATCCCAGCACTGATGAGGCTGAGGCAAAAGGATCATGAGTTCCAAGGCAGCATGGACCAAAACTTCATTTAAGATTATACACACATACTGAACCCAAAACTAGGGAGCCTGCATGGGGCCCACCTAGGCCTTCTGCATATATGTGACAGTTGTGTGGCTTGGTGTACTTGAGGGACTCTTAAGGGTGAGAGCAGGGTCTGTCCCTAATACTTTTGCTAGATTTGGGGAACCTATTCCTCATACTGGGTTGCTTTGCCCAGCCTTAAACAAGGGGAAGTGCTTAGTCCTGCCTCAACTTGACAAGCCATGCTTTGTTAACACCCATGGGAGGCCTGCCCTTTCTGACCTGAAGGAAGGAGGAGTGTGGGGGGGGGGAACACAGAGGGGAAGTGGTGGGGAGGGAATGAAAGAAGGGGAGTGAGGGGAAACTGTAGTTGGGATGTAAAATAAATAAATAAATTTAAGAATATTTGTGTGTATGAAAAAGATTATACACACATACTCTTTTATGTATTGTGTATAATTTTAGATAAATATAAAATAGTATGATCCTTTGAAACATTTTAAACATTTTTGATATTGTTTGTCCCTCTTTCCCTCTTCTTCTTTCTGTTCCCCATTTAAGGATCCCTCCTTATTGTCCCATTTACCTCTTCATATAATCTGTTTATATATAATATTTATTTATACATTTATACATATAATACTTATGCATTTGTACATATATGTAAGTAATGATCAAAGAAAAAGATATTATTAGTTTAAAAGGAGAGGGATAGGAGGGTTGGAGGGAGGACAGAGAGGTGGGAAAGTGATATAATTATATTTTAATTTAAAAAATCTTAATAAAGCACCATACATTGACACTAACAAATGGTATTTAATTCCCCCAGTTGGTCAAAAATTTAATAGAACATACATCAAACATCTAACATGCTTTTTAATAAAAATAAATAATTCCATTCTAAAATTTATGTGTAAATGAAAAAGGTTTTAGAATAGCCAACACAATTGTGGAAAAAAGTAAAGTTGAATCACACCACACTAAAGTGAAGATTTAATGTGTGGTAATAATCATGTTTTCATAGTGATCAACACATAGAATGATGGAATAGTATAGAGAATAAAGGAAAAAAACCAACCTAATGCTTAATAATCAGGTTTTCATGAAACAATTGGGCATTTTAATGGCAAATAAACACATAAAAAAGTGTTCACCATCTTTAGTCACTCCATGGAGAGATACTTGTATGCAGCTTGCAACTGGCAAGGATGCAGAACAACACACACACACACACACACACACTGGTGCTGCAATATGACACACCCATCTTTACAAAACAGGTAAGACATTGTTATTAAGTTGGACATGCAGTCTTGACCTACAGTTCTACTCATAGGCATTTATTTTAGAAAAATAAAAATATGTACACATGAAAACCTTCATGGGAATACTTGTAATATCTGTGCTATGTACCACCCCTCCCCACAAAAAATAAAACCAACTAGAAATTACTCAATTGTCCTTCAAGAACATAATGGATGAAGAAACAGGTGCTCCATCAACTGGAATACTACTAAGCTACATCAAGCAATGGATTACTGGTTCAGCTGTGGAATGAAGAATTAGAAAGATAATTTATTCAGCAAAACGCTGGCTATGGAAGTGTGAGAATCTGAGCTTGATCTTCAGAATGCCAGCCAAGGTGGTACATGCTTGTAACCCCAGAGTGGGATGTCAGAGACAAGCAGATACTTGAGGTTTGCTGATCAGGTAGCCTCGCCTACCTGGTAAGCTCTAGTCCAGAGAGGGATCCTGTCTTGGAAAGTAAAGTGGTACATATGGTACATAGACCTGAGGGGTGATAGCTGAGGGTGTCCTCTGGCCTCCACTTGCCCATGTACATAGTAAAACATTAACGTGCATATGCACAAATAGTTGAATGAATCTTAAAGTCATTATGATGATTGGAAAAAAATCTGGTGTGAAACTTTCACACACTGTATTATATTGAACAATGATGTTCTTGAGAAGAGAGCTAACGTGACATCTCATTAATGGCACCTAGAGGGAGGGAAAAGTAGGGAACCCCTGTAAAGAGTGTCACAGGAATTATTTGGGGGTGATGAGCCAATGTGATGTCCTGATCACAGCGGTGCTCACATGACTCTAAATGTATGTAATAATCCACAGATCTTGACAGGAAAAAGAGCAATTGTACTGTGTGCTGAAGAAAATGATCTAGGGGTCGGCACCCTCTTGAGTCTTGGGGTCACAAAAATGGAAGCCTCGGTCTTGCCTCCTATTGTTTCATCGTCATCCTTCCTAAATATGAGCCCCATCCCCTTCTCCCTCCTACACAGCCTCTGCTAGTTGTTCTTTGTTCCGCTAAAAAACATTCGTGACTTTTGCTCTCCTACCCAAGCGCTCGCCTAATAACCCGTCTCACTCTGCGCTGCCGTGCCTCGACTCCTATAACTCTTTCTCTATCCTTCTTGGCACATATCCTAACACCCAGATTATTCAAACAATTCTTCAGGTGCATATATTGGTCTGTCAGGACCAGAATGCCTTTTCCTCCAAAAGCGTGCGGATAGAGAGCAAACCCCAGACTTGCTGGAGCCAGCGTAATCAAAATGTTATGTCGAAAAAAGCCAATCTTATTTCTGTGAGTGTGAGACTTAGAGAGGATGTCACAGGATGAACCGGCAGTGCACATGGAATTCCAACAGTCTATAATCACAAAATTTTATTAGAGAATATATATATTTATATATATATTCATATATATATTTATATAGATGGAGAGAGAATATATAATCACACAAGCACACACATGCAATCACATACACAGAAACCCCTGTGCTGAGCTTATAATTACCACTCAAAGCAACTAATTATAATAATATCAAAGCAGTCTTCATTTCATATTGGAAATGCTCCTAAAGACTCATTTTTATATATTTCACATGACCATCTTCTAATTTAATTGTCATAATAATCTTTGATCATTTATATTTTTGCAATAAAGAACTGGAAAGGGCCAGGGTGTTTTCACACTGGTAGTTTTGACCCTGGCAAAGGCTCTCTTCCAAACATTCCATATTCATTCAGAGTTGCTGTGGGTTTCTCTGCTGGGGGTCCTCACTCCACATGCCTTCAATAAACACTGACTGAACTCGAGCACTTACTGTGTGTCAAGGCCCGTGCTGGAGACTGTGAACAGAATGATGAATACAGCAGGCATCGCCTTTGCACTTCAAGTCCACATATTCATAATTGCATGCAGCAAAGTCAACACGTGTAGGACCCATGACATGATGTGTCAGTTGTGGGTACACAAAGGAGGGGTTCTCTGGCCCAGGCAAGGATAGACAGGGATGCCCCCCTAGAGGGGATAGTGCTTGGCCAAGTTTTCGGGATAAATAAGACTTAGCTAGGCTGTCGAAGATGGAAAAGAATTGACAGAAGACAAAATCTGGACTGGCATTATATTAAACAGGATTTCTGGTACTGTTCTAACCCGCCATTAGAAACAGCACCTCATTCTTCTCAGACATCCCCCGTCAGCCACTACCACCACCCTACCCCACCTCATCCCCCGCTTCTCAGAAACAGTTATTCACCTTGTGATCTAAGTCAATGCTAGTACCCAACCCTCTAGACAGGATCAGGATTGTAGGGAAAGATCCTGGGGTTGGGTTCAACTGGGCATTTTGTCATGATTGATCACTCTAGGATGGGTAGTCGCTTCAAATATTAACCATGATAGCAACATCGACTTTGCAGGGTTCCTGCAGAGGCCAGGTGTGCTGACCAGTACACACTGGCTATGTGTAGATACTCTTAAGCACGGGATAGGGGTGGGGCGGGGTTCTGCTGTGAAACTGGTACAGTTTTATTGGATTTTTTTTCTATTTCTTTTCTTTTTTAAAAAAATCTTTTCTTGTGACCCAAGTCAATGAATACACTGTTTAAGTGGAAGAAAACGGAGATGATAGCTTCACCTCTTCTACCTGGCTGCGTGTGGATACTGAGTCAATTTGTAGAAAGGAAACAATTCAAACTTCAAGTTTGGGATGTTTCTGTGCAGACTGACAGGAAGCTAAGATGTGACGAAATGAGCTACAGAGGAGGTGGGCGCTGGTCCTCTGGCCACTAGAGAAGAACGAAGGAAAAGTGCTAGGGCAAAGAAGGGGAGGAAGGCAAACAGACCCAGATACTGAAACAGGAAATGATCCTGACGGGGGTTTAGGAAACACGATCAGCTTTATGTAATATTTGGGGATAAGAAAAAACAAGCATCAAGACCTACCGACGTTGTAGATTCTGATACACAGATCATAATAGAAACAATTAGATGAGTCACAGGAAGAGCCTAGAGGAGGCCAAAAAAGGATACTTCTGGGTACCCTGTCAGAAAGAGTTATTCCAAAGGAAATTAAGAGTTCCAGTCCCTTTACCCCTCCCCCAAATTAAAAGGCCTGTTCAGGCTTCACATTTTCAAGCCAAACCACAAATTCCTGCCTGGGTCATATGAGCACGAGGCCCTTTCATATTTCCTTTGATGTATGAGCGTGTATAATGGGGTGACCATCCTCCTGTGGGTCCATGGCTTCAGGGCACAGAGAGACAGAGAGAGAGAGAGAGACAGAGAGAGAGAGAGAGAGAGACAGAGAAAAGAGAGAGAGGAAAAGAGAAAAAGAGAGAGAGGGAGGGAGGGAGGGAAGGGGGAAGGAGGGAAGGAGGGAGAAATGGGGGCAGGGTGTGAGAGTGAGAGAGACAGAAGGGAGAGGAAGAGAATAACCATCTAGCTGTCTAGTGTAGCCAAATTTAGGATTAGGAACAGTAATGCTTTTTGTTGTTGTTGTTGTTGTTGTTTTTCCCAAATGATATTTTTTTTAATCTTTCCTTCTTATAAAGTCACTTCTCTGGGACCTGAGCAGAGTTAGTTCCACAGGGGTCAAATTTTGTTTGCCTTTCAATCATGAGCCTTTAATGGAGAAAACTCCACAGCCAGATAATTTTTAGCAAATCACAGAAATTAAAGGCAATTATTCATATTAAAATTACTCCTGATTTATAAGCCCTTAACCACAACACTCTTAAATTTAAAAAGACCCTATTCTACAGCTTTCATGATAGAATACAATTTTTAAAAATATAAAATTAAAATTATTAATACAACAATGTAAATTTGTAATATAAAAGACGAAGTTTGTAAACATACTTAGAGTGTTTTTTTTTTTTAATTCTCCTATGAGTGAGACACCTTCAGGAAACTAGACAAGCAATCAGTTGAAGAATATGATCACTAAATAATAACCATTTCAATCTTTGTAACTTGTTCTGGCACATAGATTGAAACTCTTTCTAAACAATTAAGGAGTATCTCTTTATTTAGAATTATGCTGGGAATTTTTTTATTAATTAAATTTATCCATTTATGTTATATCCAGATCATAGTTCACCTCCCTCCTCTACTCCCATTCCCTCTCCCCACCTCCCTTCTGTTCCCTCCCCTCCCACTCCCCAACCCACTCCTCCTCTCTGTTTCTGTTCAGAAAGGGCCAGGACTCCCACAAGAGTCAACAAAGCATGTCACACCAAGTTGAGATAGGACTAAGTTCCTCCCCTTGTATTAAGGTTGTGCAAGGCAACCCAGTATGGGCATTAGGTTCCTGGAAACCAGAGGAAACATCAGGGAAAGACCCTGCTTCTGCCACTAGGAGTCCACAAGCAGATGAAGCTGTAACACTGTTACCTGTAAAGTTTGTAATTCTAATTACCTAGGAAAAGCCAGGGCTTCACTAGGGAGAGGGAATCCGGGTCTTCAGCATAGGGATTGAAGAGAATGTTTAAAAACCATTTAAACTACTGTCTCCTGAAAACTAAATATCAAGCATTGTTCTATGTGAATTTGCTGAGTCCCCATGTCACACAAAAGGGAAACCAAATGACAGCCTCCAGAATACAAGTGAGTCTTGGTGACTTGTCTAACCTGACACACAGACACAAGGCTGAGACTTATACTCGGGTCTATGGAGCACTGGCAGGCCTATTTCTGATACAGAGGACACAATGCAGATGAAAAAAAATCACTTAGTATGTGTTGTTTAACAAGGCAGGGGCTCTGAATGAGTTCTGTTCAGCAGTGCAGAAAAGTTACCAGGATCCAGGAATTTTCACCCCTTTCTTTGGCCATACATGGTAGCAATACCTGGTGTTTCAGAATTTGCAGCAAATTCAGACACCTGATCAAGCAATGGCCACATTTGCTTAAGAAGAGGGGAAGACTGTTCTTTACAAGTCTCTCCTTTTGTTAGAGAAGGAAAGCCTCTCCTGGGGCTGGAGAGATTGCTCAGTGGTTAGAAGTGCAGGGCGTTGGGGTCCCAGTGACCATACTGGGCAGCTCACAACTGCCTGTAACTCTAACTCTAGGGAATACAACACCCTCTTTTGACTTCCACGATTCTGGCATGCACGCATGCGTGTGAATGTGTGTGCGTGCGCACACACACACACACAAATAAAAATATTATAAATATCTAAAACATCATCTCCCATATATCCCCTAGTATCCTACTCATTTTTTTCTTCATATGTTAATGATTAGTTTTAAGCCATATACTTTTGTCTGAACAGAAATTACTTTCCAATGATTTAGAATTACTATGATTAGTTTAGGTGAAGAATGACCCATTCTCCAAGGCTGTTGAAGGGAGTAACTTTCTTTTTCTTTATTTTTTATTTTTAGTTAATTAATTTATTTATTTATTAAAGATTTCTGCCTCCTCCCCGCCACCACCTCCCATTTCCCTCCCCCTCCCCCAATCAAGTCCCCCTCCTTCGTCAGCCCGAAGAGCAATCAGGGTTCCCTGCCCTGTGGGAAATCCAAGGACCACCCACCTCCATCCCAGTCTAGTAAGGTGAGCATCCACACTGCCTAGGCTCCCACCAAGCCAGTACGTGCAGTAGGATCAAAAACCCATTGCCGTTGTTCTTGAGTTCTCAGTAGTCCTCATTGTCCGCTATGTTCAGCAAGTCCGGTTTTATCCCATGCTTTTTCTGACCCAGGCCAGCTGGCCTTGGTGAGTTCCCAATAGAACATCCCTATTGTCTCAGTGTGTGGGTGCACCCCTCGTGGTCTTGAGTTTCTTGCTCGTGCTCTCTCTCCTTCTGCTCCTGATTTGGACCTTGAGATTTCGGTCCGGTGCTCCAATGTGGGTCTCTGTCTCCTTTCATCGCCTGATGAAGTTTAATATTCAGGAGGATGCCTATATGTTTTTCTTTGGGTTCACCTTCTTATTTAGCTTCTCTAGGATCACGAATTATAGGCTCAATGTTCTTTATTTATGGCTAGAAACCAAATATGAGTGAGTACATCCCATGTTCCTCATTTTGGGTCTGGCTTACCTCACTCAGGATAGTGTTTTGCAGCAGAAGACATTAAGGGCCTCATTGAATAAATGGGACCTCCTGAGACTGAGAAGCTTCTGTAAAGCAAAGGACACTGTCACTAAGACAAAAAGGCAACCCACTGACTGGGAGAAGATCTTTACCAACCCCGCAACTGGCAAAGGTCTGATCTCCAAAATATATAAAGAACTCAAGAAACTAGACCGTAAAAGGCTAATCAACCCAATTATAAAATGGGGCACTGAGATGAACAGAGAATTCTCAACAGAAGTTCAAATGGCCAAAAGACACTTAAGGTCATGCTCAACTTCCTTAGCGATCAGGGAAATGCAAATCAAGACAACTTTAAGATACCATCTCACACCTGTCAGAATGGCTAAAATAAAAAACACCAATGATAGCCTTTGCTGGAGAGGTTGTGGAGAAAGGGGTACACTCATCCATTGCTGGTGGGAATGCAAACTTGTGCAACCACTTTGAAAAGCAGTGTGGCGGTTTCTCAGGAAATTCAGGATCAACCTACCCCTGGACCCAGCAATACCACTCTTGGGAATATACCCAAGAGATGCCTTATTATACAACAAAAGTATATGCTCAACTATGTTCATAGCAGCATTGTTTGTAATAGCCAGAACCTGGAAACAACCTAGATGCCCTTCAATGGAAGAATGGATGAAGAAAGTATGGAATATATACATATTTGAGTACTACTCAGCAGTAAAAAACAATGACTTCTTGAATTTTGCATGCAAATGGACGGGAGTAACTTTCTTACATATGCAGTGAGAGAGGGACCATTTTGGGACAGGGATGCCAGTGATGACTCTTGGGAAGGTGTGAAGATTTGTCTTCTGTAGATATAACCACCAGCTGCTTGCCCAATGACTATTGAAAATGGCTAACAAACTGATGGAAATGGATGTTAGGAGACCAGAAGAAAAGTCCTGGGCATTTAAAACATAAATAATGCTAGCAATATTTTACTATAAAGTCTTCATATGGCACTTGCTTTTATTATACCTTTTTTCTAAGCAGCCTTAAGGCCTTTAAACCACACCGCCCAAACAGGATAGTGATAGCTTGACCCACATTGATTACTCAGAAAGTCCATGCTCTTTAGCTCCCGGGGCAGTGATAGGAGCTTACCTTAGGCACTGTGAAAGAGAGTAGTCAAAGGGAAGTTGCTGTCTTTGGAAGTGCTTGCTGAGTGACTCTTTGCATCTCCTGCTCTCTCAGCCTCCCTAACTGAACACAGCCAAGGGTGCATCAGCAGTCTCAGTGTTGTGTAGTGGGGGAGAAGGAAGCTTTAATGACCCAGTCGTGTTTCCTTACTCCATATATCGAGGCTATGGAAATTGTAGGGACTGCTGCTGGGTACCAGGAAGGGGTAAAAAGACAGGAAGAGACAGAGGTGGGTGTTGGGGGAGGGGAAAGCAGAAGAGAGGAGAAATGAGAGTAAGAGAAACCACAGGCAGAAATGGAACAAGGAACTCCAAGAGGGGACTCTAATATTTCATTGTTATTGAAAATTACACTTCATAAAACGTCTCGTTCATTTAAATCTCAAAGAGTGACAGAAAAACGGCTTTCATACTTAGGTCTGCTAAATGTATGATAAATCAAAAGAGATGGAACGAAGAGAAACTTCAAGAAAAACAAAGCACGTAAAATCAGTATGCAGTTTAAATAACACTTCATTAGGGCTGCAGTGCCTCACAAAACAGTCTAGAAAATTCCACAGAGTAATCGTAGAGCACAGTGCCGAAGAGAATAATTTACTATCGTTAGGGGTTTGTAATCCCTACCATGGAAAGGGGAATGTTCACACACAACTTTTTAATGATAGCAGACCTCTCAGGCATAAATCCCTACATGATGAGACGGGCATGTATTTTATAAATCTGAGTTTCTCTAAGGTAAAAAAAAAAGTCAGGCTGTCTGGTTTGATCAGAGCTCTGAACCAAGTCTATCGCTGGCCCACAGAGAACTGCAACCTTCCGAACGTGTCAACTCTGCCTCAGAGGCCGGGTTTTGGGGAAGGGCAGGCAGAATGTTGTTCATCAGATGCACTTCAACACTGTAAACACACAACTCCTAGTCAGTGGCCAGTGCCAAACCCGCGACATCAGACCACACCACTTCCCGGACACTCTATATCGATGCAAGTGCTTGCTGTCAGGCACGCCATTTCAGGGCTACATTTTAGACACCTGCTTTGTGTGGCTTCAAAGCAAAGAGAGGGAACAGGAAAAGTGAAGAATTTAACTCTATGCTGTAAATGTCTTTCCCTCTCTTAACAGAGCATGTTCTCCTCAGCCTACCCAGATCCCAAGCTTTCCTTGGTGTCATCTCCAGAACAAGATCTGAGACTTAATAACACAGAAATGGAAAAGAAAGGCAGTAACTTAAGTGTGACCTCCCTCAGACCCTTCATTTGTTACCACGAATCAAATCCTGGAGCTCTGCAAAATTTAGGAAAGGTTTCCAAGGGCTGTTCTATAAACAAGGAAGCCTAGATTAGACACTGGGTGTGGAACAGGTGGCCTCCAGAGGTGGGATTGGACATGGTAGAGGAACCACTATGCAGGGATTATATTCAAGGGGGGAATATACCAATAGATCAAAGCTAAAGGTAAGACAATGTAAAGATGAAGAAATGATTTCTGGCCAGACACTAGTAAGAAGAGCCTCTGCTGGGAAGTAGGTTCATGAGAGGAGGGGGCGTGGCCAGGGACTAAGGAGGAAACCCTGCACAGTACAGTGAGACCAGGCACCCTGGGTAAGTAGTACCATCTGCGTGGGATGGGTTGGGTTAAGTCAGAGGAGTCTTCGCCTGGTGGGACAAGTGGCATGGGAAAGAAAACAGGAGTGTATGAGCCTCCTTCAGGGGGTCTGGAAACCCTCTGAACACATATTAAAATGAGAAGACTTAAAGATTTGATTAAGTTCTCAGAGTAGAAGTCATCCTAAAATGACTAAGTGCAGCAAGCCAAGGAAATGATTTTCTGTAGGCCCCCTGGGTCTGCCTGCAAAAGTCCCTATCCTCTGGCTCTTTTGCCATGTGCAACAGGACTATAGCCCGTCTTCCATCTTGTCCCAAATGGTTTCATTCATCCATTACTGCTACAAAATGGACAATGGGAACTATGCATCGTCATGCAGGCATTGGGCCTGTCAATTATTCCCACATTCCTATGGCTCTGCTGTGGATCATCCAGACAGCTACTGTATCCTGTCCTTCATCTCTCTCATGTGAGTCAGGTTCTGGACAACCAAGATCCCGAACTCAACGAACAACATCGAACTTTGCAACAATATCAGTGGGGAAAGGATCAGGCACTGAGTGCAGAGCAAACAAATAGCTCTGTCTAAAATAATGTTATTTTACATTCTCGCACTGTTCTAATCCAACTAGTTTATGCTCTCAAGTGGGTGCCAGCCTGAAGCCTCAAGGCCTGTGATTCACTTGCGTCTTCTGAAAGAGAGCCCTGCACAGAAAACCTTTCTTCCATACAAGGGATCTGTTGGAGTCCATTTTCTTGAAGCCATGGGGAAAACAAAGAGTGAGTACTTTGATTTTAACCAGCTGTCGTCTCTGGGCAGGTGAAGGAATAGGAAGACATCCCATGAGGGATTGCCTCTATAAACAACCATCAGCCTATCAACACAGTGTATGTAGGGAACACTCTTGGAAGAATCATGGCCCGTTCAAGGTCTTTGAAACGTAATTGAACATTTACTTTACCCTTGAACAGAAGGCTGCTCTGGTCTGGGTTTTGCCATTTTGAATTACTAAACCTGTTTTGTATACACACGCTGCTTTCTTTATTGGGTGGCTAAAATGACACATCCTTGTTGATGGGGTATACAGGGCAGGAAGGAAGGCGAGGGAAGGAGGGAGGAGGGGCTTCTAAGTGCCTTAACACAGAAAACAGGAAGCAAAGCACCTTTTGGAAAACTAACAGGTTCAACAGCAGCAGCAATAGCAATGAAATGTCATGCAAGACAAACCAGAGATTTTTGTCATTAAGAAGCCCTTAGTATTCTGTCTGCAGGATGAAGACCTGTGGGTAGGCTCAACATCACCGGAGAAACTTGGAGCATGTTCTCAAGAGTCTTGAATTAGCCTCTATGAGTAACAGACTCAAATGTAGCAATATTCCATGTATCCAGTTCGATGAACAATATGCTTCTACTGTAGAAATGCATTTTTCAGGTGGTGTATAAGTCTGGGCCATGGGTCAATCATGTTTACAAAAGGATTTCTTTTATTTCCTTTTAAGCCCTCCCTACTGTATTCTGACCCTTACAGTGACCCATAGAGTGTGCATGGAGGCTATACAAATGCGACTTGGAAGGCTTTCGTTCTTCAGGACACAAGTTTTCATAACTGATGGGAGCCCCACCCTCTTGGTTCACCCCTTTTCACCCCAGTGCAGTCTACACGCCTTTGAAATACATCAGAAAATGGATAATTGTCAATTTTTAAATTTGCTGTTACTAAAGATCCTACCCATGATCGAATTAAAATTATCGAAGATGTTTAGCATCCTTAAAGTACCAAGCATTGTTTAGTCCTGTGAAAAAACAGAGGAGGGAGGAGAGGGGAAAGAGAAGAGGAGGAAAGAGAGAGAGAGAGAGATGATTCTGGATTCCAGGAAACTCTAGCATGAGATCATGAACAGGATCAGGCTGTTCCTGGGCTGTGAGTACAGGTTGAAGACAAACTGTTGGTCACTAAGAGTTAGGATAGAAGAGACGGGATGCACAGACTATGAGTCAGAGAGAACTGGGAGAGTTGAATGTGGTCTTGAGAGTTGTGCAGGCCAGCTGTGTGCACTGTCATTTTCACCAATACTTGGCAGATTCCCTGTACATGGGGCACTATCTTCCCCATCACATAGAGTATCATTGAGGAATCAGGAGGGAGATTCCCTAGATGTTTCCAGGTCTCCTGAGTTTGTTTTCTGTGATTCAATGATCAGGTTTCATCAGCCCTGCCAAAAATACAATTTTTATCTTAATTGTGATTTTTGGATATTTCCTACTTTTAAAATGTTTACATTCCCCTTTTAGGAAAGAGGCAAATCCTACTCTATCAAGGTTTTAAAGTAGAGGCTTGATGTATCCATTGTCCTCGTGGAAGCTGGAAGGCAGGAACTTTGCTGCAAGAGGGAAGTGGAACTGTGCTGGATGCCCAATCAAGAGAAGCCATTGAGCTGGGTGTCCTCCGGACAGCACGCCCCCTGCCCCACAGCCCCGCTGCCCTCATCACCCTGGGGCAAAGCATCTGCCACCTTTACAGAGATTCATTTCTACCACTGTCTCCCTTCTCTTCTGCCTCTGTCTCCCCTTCAGTCTTCTGGATGCAGCTTCTGTTCTTGAACAGAATCGACTCCAGAGTTGGCCAGGAAAGCGTCCTTGTTTCTTCTAGTTCCCCAGAACCTTTGAGTGGTGACTTCACACAGACATACAGCTTTGGAAGCAGCTTCATTTCTGGTTTTGAACCTCAGTCTCTCCAACACTTTCCTCTCTTCTCACACCCTCCCAGGCTTTGTTCTCATGAAAAACTTATGATCTGCCCCGACACTGCAGCTCCATGATCTGTCATCCTGCTAACTAGGTAGCCCATGATCTGCCCCCACTGACACTGTTTGTAGCTCCATGAACTGTTCCACTACACACTGAGGTGCTGTGAGCTATCCCACGGCACCCTGTAACTCCGTGAGCTATCCCACGGCACCCCGTAACTCTGTGAGCTATCCCTCTGCATCCTGTAACTCCGTGAGCTATCCCTCTGTACCCTGTAACTCCGTGAGCTGTCCCACGGCACCCTGTAACTCCGTGAGCTATCCCACGGCACCCCGTAACTCTGTGAGCTATCCCTCTGCATCCTGTAACTTCGTGAGCTATCCCACTGCATTCTGTAGTTTTTTGTCCTAGTCTGGCTCTTAGAAACTCTGTCCTTTTTCACCAGTCTTTTGTTCAACTTTTGCCTTTTTCTCCAAGCCATTGCGTTCCTGCTACTGGCAGACAACCATCTATGTTTTGCCACTCCAGGCCCTTCTCCTTGTGATTCCTGCCTTGTAGTTAGAGGCTGCTCTTTTATTTCCCGGTCTCCCAGACCCAAAATAATCACACTGAAACTTCTTTAATTGCAACACAGCTTGGCTGATGACTCTAGTGTATTCCTAGCTAGCACTTACATCTTAAATTAATCCATTTTTATTTATCTACTTCTATTAATCTATGCATCCCCACATGGTTGTGGCCTACTAGTAAGGTTCTGTTGGCAGCTTCTCACAGGCTCTACCTTCTTTCTTCTTCTATCTGCTTGGAATTCCCGCTTTGTTCTATTCTGCTAAGCCACTGGCCAAAACAGCTGTATTCAATAACCAATAAAAGCAACACATATACAGAAGGACTTCCCACACCATTGTCTTACTGGATTGCTTTCAATTTCTGATGGAAATCAACTTTTAGGGGATTCTTAAAGCTGCCTCACAAGTTCCTTCTTAGGAAGTGTAAGAGCTGGGTGTGGTAGTCCATACATATGATCTCATCATTCAGTGAGAAGCAGAGGCGAGAAGAGGGAAAATTGAAGGTCACTTTGGGCTAGAGAGCAAGATCTTGCCAAAAAAAAAAAAAACACTACTACCACCACCAACAAAACAAATAAGAATATCGAAAAGTTGAGCCAGTGAGACCTCTCAGTGGGTAAAGGCACTTGCAATCAAGACAGATGATGTGAGTGAGTTTTAGAACCCATAAGGTGGAAGGAGATATACAGGCTATCTAAATGTAAAAATAAATAAAAAATAGATCCAGATGATCTAAAAGAATGTCATTTTAGTGTCAATGCTAAATCAGATCTGCCCTCCCCATAGGAGTGAAACTCACAGGAGAACAGTAAGAGCGTTAGGTCTGTCAGGCTGGGTTGATGGATGTGAACAGAAATCTGAAAGACAAAAAGTTGCATGTGCTTGTTAACTATTCTCAGTGCTGTCCGCCTTGGCATGAGTTGGATAAATTCCTGCTCAGCCAGTATGAGAGACCAGGATACCACTGTTCTACTTTCTTAGCTCTGTTCTAGAAACTCTAACAGGAGGCTGTCAATAAAGTGCATTCCTCCAAGTTTGACCGTTATTATAGGATACATTTAGTGCGAGATTATTATACATAGCCCAATATGCATTTAATGCAATTTCATGAATGTTTTGTTCTTGAGAATTCTTGAGATGAACAAATCAATCTCCGTGTTGATAGCAAGTTATTTTCTGGTGTAATTTACCCTATCGTTTGGTTCTCCTTCCCTCTCCCGAGCTGATCGCTCAGCTCCTTTTAAAACCCTCTTACAGCATGCTGCTATATGATTGGAATATGGTAGGTGCTGAATAGTGTGTGTTCAATGGAATTGAAGTCAACATCCCAACATACGAGTTCATTTTATCTACATTCCTAGGGCAAGACCAACTCTTTGTTTTTCTGTCATGCGATGAAAGCGAGTTGGCAGAGGCCAGTTGGTTTTCATTCCATGGAATCACTTTTTTATTTATTTACTATTTGTAGTATGGACATGCTTCCAAGAACCTAAGAAATTAGAATACACTCTCCTACTCAAAGCCGATCTCCTGTTTAGAAATCTTCTAGTTTTAGAAACAAGGAATCACCGTGTCACTATGCCCACTTGGGGGTGGAAGGGGACAGGAAAGGGATATATTGACTGATGCCCGTGATGCCTGGCAGACTCACAACCACCCTCACAACCAGCTCAGTGTCCTGCTTATTGTGTTTTGGTCTAAACAAAGTTTTGTGCCACAGAAAGGGGAGCTGGTTTGGCAAGGACATTTCAAACTATTCTTTTTTCTTTTCTTTTCTCATGCCCTCTATTATTTTTTTGTAAGTGGCTTGGGTCTTGGCAAAACCAAAAAGCGTTTTTCTCTACTGCTCTTTTTTTTTTTTTATTTTTGTCTTTAATTTTAACTAAGTGTGCATTTCAAAGGAAATGTAGCCCATCTGTTTCTTATTCTTTTGCACTCAACAAAATGGCACTTTGTAAAAGTCATTTGGTGTCCAAGAAGCCTTGAGCCCCCCTTTTTTTAAAAAAAAAAGAAAAGAAAGAAATAAAGAAGGGCGGCGGGGAAAGAAAGCCTTTCTTTTCTTTGAACCAAGAGCAAGTTTTGCCAAAAGAGAAGATTTGGAACCAAGAAAGCCTGGGATTTGGTTTAATTTAAACTTAAAATGAGAGAACAATTGTAGCCTTGGCAGGGTGCAGGTATTTCCAGGTAACTGCAAGTTAACTCTTTTATTTATGAGCCTTGGCCTCATACAATAGAGGTACTTGCATATTCTCTTCCCTAAGAAGTTACTTGCAGGGAAAATAATATCTACCTATCGAGAAAGATGAGGCCCTGGACAGGAAGACACAGCAGGAGAAACAGAAATCTTACACCACTCACTGCAATGGATCGTGATACTGTGCCTATAATGGAAGGGGCATCCTGATATAAGAAAGTGGTCATTCAAACAGAAGTTGAAACTATATCCACTCTCATGGTGCTCACAGGCAGTTCCCTAAATGCTTATAACTTTCCATGAAAACATAAAGGTGTCTATTTAGGAGAAAAAAATTTCAAAAATTGGGTAAATCTATTAGCACTGTAGTTATTCACACTCTGATAGTAAGATTTTATATATTCACTAAGATAGTTTATTAACATTTCTCTGTGTTGAAACTTTGTTGTCCTCATTAGAAGTTGTTTAAAAAAATAGAAAAGAAAAATTATTTCTCTATGGGTCTTTTATAATTTAAAAATGTCACTAATAGAGAAATAGCTTTTTCCATGTCTCAATTGCTCTGAATTGAACTTTATTGACAATTAAAGAGATGTCAAAACAAATATTTTCCTCTAAAGAATAAATTGCTCGCTTGATAAAAAAGACTTTGGTAAGAATTATGTTGAGGTTGTAGCACGTTTTGCCAAGGCTCATTATTTAGTATTAACATAGTATAAGGCCAATTGGAAGTCACCCCACTTCCTATTAGGAAGCTATTTTGCCTTTGGTTATCACTGATGCTATTTTGATATTTATCTGGAGATGTTGTATACTTGTTTCTTATTCAGAGAGATTTTATTCTGAATATGCCTACTAAGTGATGGAATCTGTTAGGGGTAAAGCATCAAATATCCAGAAAACACCAGTGCTATAGTGGTCAGCATAACTGTCTCCTGAAAACAAAATCTAACAGCAAAACCGCCTCGCTGAGATGCCACTATATCCCAGCATCAGCATGGTGGCTCAGAGGCTGGACATAAGGCTAGGAAGGAGGCGCACACTGCCAAAGGGAAGTATAGCTTTGGAGGAAAAGAAGAGGCAGAGGAGCTGGCAAGATGGCTCAGTGCTTAAAAACACACAGTGCTGTTCTAGAGGACCTGAGTTCAACGTCCAGATTTGGTGGCTCACGACTGACTGTATCTCCAGGTTCAGAAGCATTACTCTGGCTTTCATGGGTATCTACAGTCCACACACACACACACACCACATACATGCACGCATGCACACAAACACCACATGCATGCACACACATGCACACACACACACCACGTACTTGCACGCACGCACATACACGCACTCACACACGTGCATACATACATACATACAGATGCAATTTAAAAATAAAATAAATCTTTAATAATATTTCTTAAAAGACTCAGGAGACAGAAGCAAGCTTATCTCTGTGAGTTTAAGGCCAGCCTGGTTTA
Source organism: Chionomys nivalis (assembly GCF_950005125.1). Taxonomy (NCBI): domain Eukaryota; kingdom Metazoa; phylum Chordata; class Mammalia; order Rodentia; family Cricetidae; genus Chionomys; species Chionomys nivalis. Next base: position 57,824,534 of record NC_080090.1, read on the forward strand.
CATAGAGACCTCCAGGCCAGCCAGGTATACAGAGTGAGACCTTATGAAATGAATTAACAAATGAATAAACGAATGAATACATAATGATGTAGGATCTCTGACTCATTGGAGCTATTTTGAGAAACAGGAAGAAAGCCTTTCCAGATGAGAAATGGTTTCTAGAGTACTTGCTTCGCGAAGTGGACAGTGCCTAAGTACATGGAAGGGGCGTGTTCCCAAAAGACTTAACTCCACATGTAAACTTTGAGTTCAGAGACGGTGGCAAAAGCTGGGCTTCAGGCTCCATTGACCCCATCTGCTGAACCACCATGACTGTCCAGATCTGAGAGCTACACTAATAGTGGTGGGAGACAGAAACAAAACAAAACAAAAAACTTTGAAAACCTAGGTGCGACCAGGAACCTTAAGGCTTGATACGAAATTTATGATTTTTACAACCATTTTAAGCTCTTAGGAAAATATCGGGGAACTGGGAATATAACTCGAGTGAGGTGTGTACCTTGCAATCATGATGACATAATTTGATCCTGGAACTCTAGTTAAAGTAAAAATTTAGGCTTCCTGGCATGTGCTTAGGGTTCCTGAAGCGGAAAAGAGACAAGTGGCTCCCCGGGATTTACTAGCAGGCTACTCCGGTGAAATCCAGGTCGCTGGGAGACCCTGTTTCAAAAGAAAAAAGTTGGGTGGCATCCTGAGTAATGACCCTGAGGTTGTCTCCTAGCCTATGGCGAACACACACACACACACACACACACACACACACACACACCATGCTTTAGAGAATTCCCCATTGTTTAATAATGCTTTGGCTGGCAATTGAGGTGGTCAGCCTTAGTGACTTGAAGTGCCAATGGAGGACCTGGAATATATGAAGCACCAGGATAACCAAGTCACAGTCCTGCCTTGAAGGAGCTCAGTGCCTAGTGAACAGAGATGGACGACCGAACCCCCTGACATCTCAGTTATGAGCTCAGAAATCAGTTGCAGAAAGAACCTAAAGAAGAAACTCTGTGACTCGGGCTCTACTGAGTAGTTCATTTTTCTCACCTTCCAAGTTTTGCTTAAAGTAAATCATGTCTAATCTTATTTACTTTCCCTCGGACCCGAAGGATATGAAATATTTTGGAAAATAAAATGCTTGGGCAACTTTAAGGCATTTTCAAAAACCCTGTGGTTTTCACTTTCTCTTTCCTTATGGCTTAGAAAACAAACACTTGAGTGGAGATCAAGGCCAATAACTTGTATGGCTCTCTTTTAAACTACTAATAGACACTAATGAAGTCTTGATTTTCTCTATAGGTAACTGGGGCCTGTGTGAGTAGTTAATGGGTTTGTGGCAGAGCAGGAAGGGAAAAGAAACTGACAATACTGACTGTCCTGCCTATCCAGGGCACAAGAGCTCCTCACAGAATCTATGAGGAAGGAATGGGCTGGTATGGCCCCATGCGAGAAGATCATGTTGGTGAGAACTGGCTTACTACCAAAAAGTTTTTAAAAAGAAGGAAAATTCTGGAGGCTATCTGGCCACACATTTCATGTGGGAAGGGAATAAATTTAAGGAAGGGCCTGTATCCAAAAGTCTTTTTTAAAATGTTGTCATAGAACTTTATACTGCCTGAGAGTCCTTAAGGGTTTTTTTTTCCTACCCTATCCTGTCAAAATTCTAGTGCCCTTAGATTTCATAGCTTCTTGTTGTTGTTGTTGTTGTTGTTGACAGTCAATGGCTCAACCCCATTTCTTCCTTGTGGCAGCAACTCATAAGGCAGAACTGTGTGTGGGAGGGGGGGAGGTAGTAGGTGCCCATGGCTGGATGAAAGTGTACTGAGAAGGAAGGGTGAATGATGCTTGAGAAAACACACATTGCTTCACACATGTGCAAGATAGCTTTGGATCTGTGCAGCAGACATCCTTACCACGTAACACCTTGCTAATTAACCAAGGAGCCATTTGCGACTATACCCCCTAGCGAAGGGAAAATTGGCTTTCTCCGGTGGAATGTCACTGGGTATATCAACCATACTCCAGAACAGACCCTGAGCCCAGGAGTTGACCAACACAAAAAGAAGCCCATGTTGTTTTATTGTGGTTTTCTAATTTTGTTTTTTGTGGACCATGTTTCCTGTTCTTGGCTTACTGGTGTTTGTTTGTTTGTTTGGATTTTCCTTTTCTTGTTTCATTCATCCATTTGTTATTTCAAGAGAATGAGAGAGTCAGAGAGAAAAGAGAAAAACAAGAAATTGGGTGGGTAGGAAGGTAGGGAAGATCTGGAGAACTTGGAGAAGGGGGAAAACGTGATAAATGTATACTGCATGAAAATTTAAATAAGAAGAATTTCGCTGAAGTACCTCTACTTTTCAGCTGCTATTGACAAGAAGGGAAAATATACACATGAGCTCATTTGTGCCTGTAATAAATACTTGGTGGGTGATTCTAGTGTCTTTCATGGCATCAACAACACAGCCAGTCTACCATTGCTGCCACAGGCAGCAAGGGGCAGAGTGAAATTTAAACCTAGTCTAATTCTCCTTTGTCGTTCAGAGCATTTGTTTACTTTTCTTCCTCCCTTCCTTCCTTCCTTCCTTCCTTCCTTCCTTCCTTCCTTCCTTCCTTCCTTCCTTTCTTCCTCCCTCCCTTCTTCCCCTCTTCTCTCTCTCTCTTTCTCTCTCTTCACCATCTCTCTTTTAACTACACATTATTGGTATTTTGGATATTCTTTGAGTCAAATTTTCACAGAATAATCCCAAGTGGAGCGCTAATCATCACTTTTCCAGATGAGATATGAAGGCACAAACAGATCAAGCAGAGCCAGGTGCTGATGCAGGTAAGCCGTGCCCCCCACCTCACAGCTCTCTCGGACACAGAGGACTGTTTCTCCAACACGGGACTGTTCTGCACCAGTGTCTCTCTGTGCTGCTGACTGTAACTGCCCTGGAGACACCGTTAACTGCTCACTGATTTGCTGTGGGTCTCAGCACAAGTGTGAGAAAGACATTCTGTGACCGTAGCATTGGAGCCCTGGGCAAGTCAGTCATGGAGACAAGCTTGGCCATTGCGCGGTGCTCTCAAGGAGCGCAGTTTAGTGCTGGGAATACTACACATCGTGTCTGGTGTTGAGTTCCTGTGATAGCGTTCATCCCTCAACTGTCCCAGAACAGTGTGGAGTTTATAGATGACCAACAGGAACAAGAGCGATGGGAAACATCTTACTGGTTCAGACTTCCAATTCTTTCTAATGAACAGACAGACTATCAAGGAAAAGTATCCAAACACGAACATGGCCACCCCTCATCCAGCAGAAAAGCAAGCCAGTGACAGGATGTGGGGTATCTTCGCAGAGTATCTCATAACTCTGCCCCTCACTGGGTGTAAATCATTCTCCAATCTCAGATTGGGCATAAATCATTCTACAAGCACCGTGTGCACTAAACGTTACTGTGTTATTGAGACATAAATCCTGTGTCAGCTCTGTGAAGTGTCTGTGGCCATGGCGTTAAACAAGGCAAAGCAGCTACTTAACGATTTCCAAACATTTGATTATTGAAGTTCAAACGAGAGGGCCGAGAGCAGAGCAGAGCCTTGTTAAAAGAGACTTGAAGCCAGCGCCCACTCTCCTTCAGTGAGCAGTAGCCAGAATGACTACCCCAGCTCTGAGTTTCACGTCTGGAGAAGGCACTGGAACGAGCGGGCTTGCTCAACCAGAAGAAGTCTTCCAGGGTTTGGGGAGCCCCTCTCCCCTAGGCAGACTTTTATTCTAAGAGGCACAGAGTGATACCAGGTCTGCCATCTCGATTTTAACCTGCCTCTAGAAATCCCTGTACCCTGGAGGAGAAGTCGTTCTACTCAACAGATGTGATTTCAGTCAGCGCACTCCAGGCTTAGTGCGTGTGAGTTAAGCAAGCTTCTAATAGCTAGATGCCTCCTTAGGGCTTCTGAGAGCATCGCCAGATGCTTGCCTGGCATCCTTGTCCCCTGTCTCTTTGCATCTTCCCAGAAAGACTGGAATGACTGAGGAACTTTCCTCATGTCTTGCATTCATACCACAGAGTTATTTAAATCTCTTTCTACCCTCTGAGGATAAGGGAGCTATTCCTCATTCTATCCAAGATGAATCATAGCATCTTTCCCAGGCCTCAGCCTTTGTCTTCTCTTTTTTCCCCCCTCAGGAACCCTATTCCATATAAAAATTCCCTCTTGTTCTGTTTTTTAAAGTGGTCGCTCCACACTAGCGTTTAAACAATTTTCCTACTGTTCCTACTTAATTTTACTTGTGTTTTTGAGACAGAGTCTGATTCTGTAGCCCGAACTTCTAGATATCCCAAGCTAGCTTTGAACTTGCAGCAAATCCTTCTGCTTCAGCTTCTCAAATAAATACTGAGATTAAAGGCAAGTCACCAAGCTCAGCTTTACTATTTTAAATTTTATTCAGTTTTTGCAGCTTATTGGTTTTGTGTGTTTTTAAAATATTTTTGTTTTCTTTTTTAAATTTTATTTTAATTTGAATGTATACCAAGGTAGTTCAAACTCAAAATGTGGCTAAGGATGACCTTTTTGTCCCTTGCCTCCACTTTCTGAGTGCTGGGATTACCAAGTTTACACAGTTCCGAGGATCAAGACCAGGACTGCAGGAATACCAGACAAGTGGTCTACCACCTGGGCCATTTTCCCACAATTCTCTACCACAGTTAAACAAACAAACAAACGTTTGTCAAAACTCCACCCTCAGCAGCTACTGGTCCTGTCCTCGCTGACTAACGGACTTTATCTACGCGTGGTACTCATCCACTTCCACACCCCAGGCCCGTTTTCAGGCTGTGGCTGCCTTGCTTCCACTCCCAGCCTGTCCTCTGGAGCTCATCTTGCCAGTCACTGAGTGGGTCAAAAGTCTTTAGCCCTAAATAACAGAAACATAACTCAATCCATATTAAATGATAAGACCTGGAGCTGACTGAATTGGAAAAGCTGGCCTGGAACCATAGCCAGTCACCTCCCAGCGTGGTGGCTCCCGTCTGTGCTCCCCCCCATACACACCTGCTAGTCCCCTGGTAGGGTGTGGCATGCTGTGGTCCACCCTGGTTTTTTCTTTGTCTTTTCGAGACAGGGTTTCTCTGTAGCTTTGGAGCCTGTTCTGGAGCTAGCTCTTGTAGACCAGGCTGGCCTCGAACTCCTGGACATCTGCCTGCTTCTGCCTCCCGAGTGCTGGGATTAAAGGTGTGTGCTACCACCGCCTGGCTTGATCCACCCAGGTTTTATCCAGATGATGACTTTCAGAAAACGAAGCATCATCCTTTCCTTTTCTTGTGGAAATGGCAAATTTTTCTAGAACACTGACGTTTTCTTGGTGTGGAGTGTATGCCACCTGTGTGCTTGGGAAGCAGTCCTAACAGTCCCAGTCCCTCACCCTGCCGTCCTCTCTGAACCCCTTTCCCAGGGCAGCACTTCCCTCACCCCACTTACCTTCTTTCACTTATGTCATTTTTTTTTTCTGACTGGGGTGTCTAGTGTTGTCATCATCCAATCCATTTAGTGCCATGCACCTTGTGTTTGTTAAGATCTGATTAGGTGAAAAAAAAGATCAAAGTAAACAATTTAGGAGCTTCTCTTTCTTGTGGAAGAGCCCTGCAGTTAAGTGGTCCGGAGCACTGGGGTACCTTGGCAAGGGCCGGGTTTCTTCCGTTTTGGTTGCTGTGCTATCTCTAGCATCAGACTTTTTTTCTATGTGATCCCAAACATTTGCTTTGGCCTTGGCAATTTCAACTATATTCGGTTATCAGGATGGGGAAAAAGACAGAGAAAGGAAGGTGGTTTCCACAAGCTAAGTAAGCTCCTCCCAAATCTGCCTCAGTGTTTGCTCACACTGTCATATATCTGAGAAGACGGGAAATGTAGGCTTCCTATGATGCAGCCATGAATGGGGCTAGAAATCAGACCTTTGACTAAGATAGCCAATGAGAAGATAGTGTGGGACCTGTGGCTTCTGACTCAGAGTCAGGTCTCCAAAGGAAAAGAACGGTTGATGTTCTACTCAAAGCCCTCTGGTGGCTGAGTCAATGTGACATTCAGGGTTGGTCTTGAACTTCCTAATGTGAATCAATTTCCTATTGCTGTCTGAAGGTTGGACTCTAATCCATGGTTACTTCACTGTCTTATCTCTGCAGAGTCCTTCACACAACACAAGTACTCCTTTCTGGGATGCACTTATTCTGGATATCTCTGTCTCCATTTCTCTCTATGTCTCTCTCTGTCTCCGTTTCTCTCTCTGTCTCTCTCTGTGTCTCTGTCTCTCTTTGTCTCTGTCTTTCTGTGTCTTTCTGTCTCCCTCTCTTCCCCCCTCTGTCTCCCCCTTACCCCGTCTCCTCTTTCTTCTCTCTATTCTCAACCCCTCCTTCTTTTCCCTTTTTTCCCCTATGGCTCATCTACCCTGTGACTCTCTCTTCTCAAATCTAACCATTGCTTGGTTGTTGGATTATTTTTTTTCAATGCCAAGGCTGGAACCCAGGACTTCAAACACAGTCACTGAGGTATATCCACAACTCTAGGTGCTGTTTTCTCTAGGACTCCTGTCTGAACTCACCATGAGTTCTAAGAAGGTTCTCCCCTGTCCATCCACAGCTCCATATCCTCACCTATATTTTAACACTATGCTGTCATTGCTATTTTTTCCCCTACATCCTCCTTCTGGGCTGTTGTTCTTTATGCAATGTGAGTAGACACATTATCTCATTTGACCCTTCAAACCCTGCTTGTTGAGCTTTCTGTCCTGCCCAGTTCCCACAGCTGGCAAGTCCCAAAGAAAATCACACAGAGATCTCCATAAAATTATAAACTGATTGGCCCATTAGCTTAGGCTTCTTATTAGCTCTTATAACTTATATTAACCCATTATCCTTATCTATGTTAGCCATATTGCTCAGTACCTTTTTCAATGGGGCAGGTTACATCCTGCTTCTTCAGTGGTCTGGGCAGGACTGTGGGGAATGGGCTTCCTCCTTCCTAGAATTATCCTGTTCTCATCACCCCACCTCTACTTCCTGTCTGGTTGACCGACCTATACTTCCTGCCTGGCCAATCAGCATTTATTTAAAACATGATTAACAGAATACAGACAATTCTCCCATACCAGAACCCTACCAGGAAGCAATCTTTGTTAGCAGTACAGACTAACTGAGGTTAGCAGTACAGACTAACTGAGATTAAGGAAACATATGTATGACCAAGGCTGTGTTGCTGGTGAGGAGCAGGGATGGGATTGGGATCTCAGTTTGCAATGCTACAGTTTTCTTCCTTTTGTGTTCTGTGCTATGCTATAGACTCTTTGCTCCTGCCATCCCTTTGCAACAAACTACGTATATATGTTCCTGAAACTGTCAGCTCTCTCCCTGGTGGTGTGGGCTGTTCTCTAGTTTCCTGTAGGCCCAGCAAACTTTCAGGCACACCTTAAGGCTGTCACAAAAACCAGATGATCCCATGGATTACCTGCCTAACAGCCAGTCTTTCTTTTTCAGGTCATTGTTGACCTTGTATTTTAGAGGAGGCTCGACTCCCTGTCCCCCAAGAGAACGCCATCAGTGTCAGCAGATGCCACAGCCCTCTTTCTATTTCTATGCTTATTTTAAAATGGCCACATAATGCAATTTGACCAAAAATATTTGGGAGAAATCTTTCCTGGGACATCTTGTATTATAAAGGGATACATTAAGAATTGTGTCATTTTGGTCCCAAAATGTTCTCACCAGCATTCTTTCCCTAAAGCTACTGTACCCATCTAGGGTCCAAAAGAAAGTCACTGCTGAGGACAGATGAGCTTGGTTCCCAGTGACATCCCTGAGTGCTGTGTCATTACCTCAAAGCTGTCCTCACTTAGGGCTTCCACTGATATGAGCATATACAAATACTCATATCCCAAAGAGCTGCAATGTCTCTGCTTCCTGTAAGGGGATGCATCCTGAATGAACACTGGCTACCTCGCGTGAGGATCAACATCCTTGTGTAAGATAATAACATGGTGAGTTGGTTTCCTTTAAGTTTGTTATTGAATGAAGCACAGAATAAATACCAGCATGTAAAATGGATTACACAAAGCTGCATCCAGCTCTGGGGGACGCCCACCCATGCATGCCTTTGCCTTGAAAACATTTAAGACCTTGGAAGATGGCTCTTGGGTCACTGTCTCTTCTGAAACACACACAGCTTTGAAATGAAAGCCTGCTGTGCATCAGCTGTTCACACCCCATTTCCCACCTGAACTCTAACTCATGTGTTTTCTGCCTCCCATCTTCCTCTGGAGAATATGAAATATGTCGCCTTTGAAAGTAGTGTTGGCTTGTAGAGGAGAAACCTATTGGTCATGTTTTCAGGTGTAAGTCCTAAATTACACATTTAACATGAAAAATAGCCTCCTGCCTTGTGGGGCAGGGGGGGTGGGCAGGGTGCACAGCTTGACATGTGAACTTCGGATGCCCTGAAGGTTTTGCTTGGCTAAGAAATGGCGTGTACTCATGATATTTTTACCTCTCCTCTGCCTGTAACAAGAAATTTCTTGCATGGATGAAAATATCTCAGGTCCTGATCCGAAATACATCCTGGATTGAGTTCAATCTCACACCTCCATCCTGGAGCCGTAGTTAATGAAGTCTGTCGAGAAAGAATCGGGAAGATCCTTTTAGAGTTGCTGATGTGGCTCCTATGGGATTAGTCACTTTGTGCAGGAAGAGAGGAGAGGCCTAGGCCTGGTTAACTCAGTACAAATGGGTTTCGGTGGAATGCCTCGGGAAGGAGGAAGGGTGAGGAGATAGAGGCAATGGGTCCTATACAGTTAAGTGGCATTCCTTTATCTAAATGTACTCGTTTCCTTCACTGTAGAATGAAAACAGCAATAGAACTGACCTGTGTGATAAACGGTATTGTTACTGAGAACCTGGAAGCTGGGTTTCTCAGCTTCAGCTCTTCCTGTCATCTGAACAAGACTATTCTTCGCTGTGGCACAATCCCGTGCACTATGCTATGTTCAGCGATAGCTCCGGCTTCTACACCTCCACCTAGGCAAATAAATAATAAATAAATAAAATGAAATAAAATAAAAATTCTCAAAATGTTTAATGTGCCTGTGGGGAAATAGTTCCTGATTGAGAACCACTGCTGTGTGTGTGCATGGGGTGGGGTGGGGGTAGGGGTAAAGGCTTTTTTTTCCCCTTTAAAGGAGATTATTTTTTCTTCCATCCATATAACAAGCAGTCAAGGAAAGGGACTCAGGACAGTGTGGTCATTCAAAGATGATCGTAAGGATGCATGACTTCATGTTCCTGCCCTACCATTCCAGACCCACGGTTTCGAGCTATGAGACTGCTGATTACTGAGATTCTGACCTTAGCTGATTTCCTGGGCAAGAGACTCTGCTCAACTGCTCCTGGGGACAGAAATATTGTCACCTCCGTACTCTATCACTTGGTTCAGTACCTGGCATTTATATAAATTTATGAGGCACAAAACAATGATGTGCTACAGGAGACATCAATTAGGGTAATTAGCAGAGACATACAAAGCTACTCCTGTGATTATTAAACGAAGTGAGTCCCCAGAGGTGATAAAAAGCCAAACCAGGAATACAGTAGCCATGCCCAAACTCATGCCCTACCACACTGTTGGGTGGTTTTAACAAAACCCCACTGCCGAGCCTGTGGGCACCATCGCCACCCCTTGTCACAGGATAACGGAGATGTTAGACCTGTTTATTCTTGCAGATGTCACCACCTGGTGGTTACCATGGTGCCCAATTTCCCATGTACATACATACTTCTGCACTGCTCTCTGTAACAGTTAATGTTTGCGTCATTTGACTTACAGGATGCCCAGAGACTTAGTCAACCATTATTCATGTGTCTGTGATGGTAGCTCTGGGTAAATTAGCATGTGTTTCCATAGACTGAATCAAATAGATTGCTTTCTCCAGTAAAGGTGGCCTCCTTTAATCAGTTCATAGTCTGGATAGCACAGAGACCGGCCCTCCTGGAGACAGGGTCATCCTAAGGGTCTGAGCTAATACCTGGGCTCCGCCCCCTCTACACACACTGCTTTTATACTGGAACTGAAGCACCAGCAGTTCCTGAGACTCAAGCTGGCTGCCCATCTGACACTGTTCGTCTATGACGGTACCATTAGCCATTAGCTCTCCCGGGTCACCCCTAGAAGACTTGCTGGATGATAGCAGATCTTAGAACTTGGTTACCTCCATAAATATGTGAGCCAATTTCTTAAACCCACACACACTTTCTCTCTCTTTCTCCATGTAAGAACACCTTATACACATGTAGACACACACACGTATATACATATATCTATGTACATAGGAGGCATATCTAGCATATGGTACCAGTCCTATATCTCAATAGAAAATTCCAAAGTAAGCAGGCTCATGTTGTTTCATGTGTAAAATAATGAAGGTATTTGTTGGTAACTTAGGTAATTGATTATTATCAAGACAAAAGTTCTGTAGTTCTAATTTGCTAATCTGAAAAAATCATCATTAGGCATTCAAACAGTTTTCTGCCTTGAGAAAGCCAAAGGCATTATAGAATTTATCGATAGATTTTCCCTATGAAGAGCCAGCCTTTCACTATAAGGAAATTCCTTACTTAATATTCTAAGAATATACTGTTGAAGCTGACCTGAGCTAGCGGGAGCTCACTGACTGTGGACTGGTAGTGGGGGAACCTGCATAGGCCCAAACTGGGTCCTCTGAATGTGGTTACAGTTGTATGGTTGGGGCTGTCTGTGGGGCCACTGGCAGTGAGACCAGGATTTATCCTTAGTGCTTGAACTGTCTTTTTGGAGACCATTCTCATTAGAGTGATACCTTGTTCAGCCTAGATGTGGGGCAGGGCTTGGTCCTGCCTCAAAGTGATGTGTCAGACTTTGTTGACTCCCCATGGGAAGCCTTACCCCCTCTAAGGAGTGCAGAGGGGGATGGGGTGGGTGGAAAGTGGGGGGGGTGGGAGGAGTGGAGGATGAGGGAACTGGAATTGGTATGTAAAACGAGAAAATATTTTTTAAAAAATAAACAAATGAATAGACTGAACCAATATAAAAAGACCCAACAATATGCTGTTTATATGTGACAAACTCACTTTAAATAAACACACAATGACTAGTATATATTATTATAATTATATATAATTATATGTATATATGCATTAGTCATTGTGTATATATGCATATATGTATATATGTGTGTATATACATATGTATGTGTGTATATATGTATATATATATATATTTGAATTTGATTTGCTAGGATTATACATCTATGTTCCTAAGTGGAAATGGCTACAGTGTCTCAGAATCAAGATCACAATCACTCCAAAATATGTGTACGCCTTTGTCTTTTTCCCTCTTCAGTTTGGTGAGACAAGATATATTAAGATAGCCTCTGACACTGTAGAGTCACAGAAGAGCTGAACATGGTGGCACACAGGGAGCTGAGCATGGTGGTACACACCTCGAATCATGGCACTGTAGAATCACAGAAGAGCTAAACATGGCAGCACACAGCTAAAATCATGGTACACAGGGAGCTGAGACAGTAGAATCATGAGTTCCAAGAAGCTTGGGTTACATGGTGAGACCCTGACACACACACACACACACACACACACACACACACACACACACACACACAAATACATGTTCACCTACAAAACTGAATGAGCCTACATGCTGAAGAATTCTTTGGTCAGCTTCTCCCTCACGCTTGGCCAGGCACCTTGTTACCATCAAGACACTGACTGGAAACCTGAGTCCCAATAAGCCCTTCCCTGCAGCTCTTTCAGGAATTTGTCACAGTGGCAAAAAATTAACAGTGCAGAAGAGAAGAGTCTCAAATCTTACCTTTAGTTTTCGTCATGCCATTACTTTCGTATTGTTGCTAATAAGCCTTTAATTCAGCCAATCATTTTCTCACAGCAAGTTTCTCTTCAATGAACCAATTGTGCTCGTTAAAGCTGATGTAAACTCCACATCATCCTCTGTAAAACCTAATGACAAGCACACTTTGGACACGGTGACTCCTGGTGTGTTTACATAGTTGGGACTTGGCTGTGGCTGTCAGAAATGAGCCCCGAAGCAAAATCTTTCCTCCAGAGAAACCAAGTCACTTTATACTTGATTTCCAAGCAGAAGTACCCATGCATTTGCCACAACTTCTGAATTTGCTAGTGTGTGAGTGTGTGTGTGTGTGTGTGTGTGTTTGTTAGTGGTCATTTCCTAAACATGCTGACCTATGATATCACTGAAAACGTATAGTAACTTTCCTTCTTAGTTATAGATTCATTCCAAAGTTCCAAGTAGTCATCTTTAATATATTCTGATACTAATTTAGTGGCTATACTAACTGTTAATGTGGTTCTCAATCTATGATTTGAGATCCCTTTGGGGACACGTATCAGATATCTGAGATATCAGATATTTACATTATGATGCATAACAGTAGCAAAATTACAATTATGAAGCAACAACAAAATAATTTCATGGTTGGGGGCACCACAACATGATCTGTATTAAAGGGTCGCAGCATTAGGAAGGTTAAGAACCACTGTTAATGTGTTAACATTGAAGTGTGTTGATGCAGATGTGAATTCGGTGATAAGTATTTAAACAATTAAGTCAGTGTGTACATTTTGCTTCTGTTTCTTTCGGCAGCATGAAATGTCACTTTATAAGAGACAGAGCCCCAGTACACACACACATATATATATATATATGTGTGTGTGTGTGTGTGTGTGTGTGTGTGTGTGTGTGTGTTTACAAATAAGAATACTATTTGAGCATATACCTAGACACTGAAATAGTACAGGGATGGTATTTGAACACATGCCCATTTAATAAACCTTCCTGAAAATGTTTTTTGACTTAATAAAATACCTAATCTTTAGCATAGTTTCTGACATCTTATGGTACTGACTTCCTAGCAGTTTTACCCTGCTATCAGCCAAGGAGTCTCTGTAATGCTGCACCTCAACCCCAGCTATGGCTACAGGAAAAATTCCAGTCCATTTATGAGTCAAAAGCATATTAACTCACTGGGCCTTCAAAGTTTAGCGCGTCTTCCACTGTCACCATTTATTTTGCAGCTACTGCCACATTCAGAAGAGAAGCCATTCATAAAACACAGTGAAGCCTTAACAGTCTGCACTTTTCCATCATCACTAATGCTGTTGAACCCGAACTGTAACCAAGGCTTCACTAAAGTTTAAACTGGGGATAAAAACAGAAACAAAAATATATGCCTCATTCTAAAAGATGATTATATACATGTAGACCGTATATTGCTAAACTCAAAATGCCACATGTTATAACATGGTCCTAGAATGTATGCAGGCCCAGCATCATGAGTGTCTAGCCTGTGTGTTTACACAAGGCCACATACTTAATGGAAGCTCTTGGTTAGTGCATTGGTATAATATATTTCTGCTACCATCTTGGAATTCTAAATAATTTTGAGCAAGGGACCCACATTTGGGAGGTCTATTGCACCTCCCTAATTATATATCCATTCTTCCCAGGGTGAGACTGTCAACTCAGGCCACATGAAGTCACTTGAGTTTAATCACACCCACAGCGCTCTCTGTTTTGTCCCACAAGACCTGTCTATTTATACAAGGATGGATAGCATGCCAATGTCAAATTGCCCTCTAAGCCTTAAATGTTTGCTCTCTGTTTTTAGGTCTGATCACAGACTCTTAGGAACTAGTCACAGTTTGACCAGCAGACTCTTTCTCAAACAATGTCAATGACCAGATAAATGAAGAAATGCGTGAACCCATTTGGATGTTGGAGCAAAAGTTCTCTGATGTGGGGAGTATCTTCCGTTCATGCATCCTTTTGTTATGGTAGTCACAAACTGTACATAGAACAGAGAAAAATTCCAACAGTAAGCATTTGGTCAAGAATTACAATAATCTCAACTGAAAACGGGGTGAGCCACAGAAGAATCAGAAAGAGCGTGAAGATTTCAGGATGAGTTAGACTCCATCTTGCCCTGTGCATCAAGTCTTGGACACTCTCCCCCTGCACTTGATATTCTCTGTCGAAGCAGGGCTCAGGCCCAACAGAAAGCAGGCTTCCCATGTGCGCTGAAGCTATGGCGAAGACTTGAAATTTAACCAAATTACCACGACATGGGGGAAATTGTTACTGTCTCTCGACATGAATGGATTTACTTAAATTAAGACTAGCAATAGTTGAAGCTTCAAAGCTATGACAGAGCACTTCCCATCGGTGACATCTCACAGAAGGGAAAACAGAAACCTTTTCATTTAAGTCACTTAAACTTCAGCTAATGAGGAAACACAGAGAGTACCCTTGTTGTTCGATGATGTGGCATTTACATGGCCCAGAGGAGCTGGGAGAGGTTAAGTGGCTCGTCTGGGGTCAGCAACTAATGAGATGCAGATCTGGGACTAAACTGGGCCTCTAGCCTCAGGTCCAGGACCATTCTTTTTCCAGATAGCTAAGAAAAAAAAAAACTGTCCATCTTCCTCAAAGAACTGTCACCCTAAAGTACCAGCCTAGATCCCATATGCTCTAATATTTGGACAAAGATCAATCAGAAACCTGAGAATTCGGACAAGCTTTGGCCCTAGTTTAGAAGAGAGAGTCTCATAAAATGGCTTTGTCACACTCCAGGACTGGCAGCATCATCAGAGGTCCTCCTAAGGTTCAGGCTGCAGACTTCTACCAGATTTGCCTGCAGCGGTGACACGCCAATCAGTGCTTCTAGCAAGTTCACAGGCATTGCTGCTATCGATGGCTAGGGATCATTTTGGCAAAGTAAAGCCCTACATGCCTCTAATTGGTACAAGGAGCTCTGGGGGTTAGTCCTGGCCTTGGAAACTTGAGAATTGACATTTGGGGGGCACACAAACAAACAAATAAAACAAAGCAACAACAATGAAAAAAAAAAAACAAGAGAAGTAGTTCCTGTTTACAATCCAGATTCCTGACTTGCTTTTTTTTCTTTTTATTTATTTAGAGGAAAAAGTCAAGTCCTGATCCTCATCACCACAAATTATGCCATTGAGTTTCCCATATTTGGAGAAATTGCAAGAGTCAGCGTGCCGGAAGTACCTGGGTATCTCCCCTGCCAGGCAAGCATCAGAGTGTTTATTTTTAAGTGAATATGAGAAGAATTTGAAATTAGAGGTACACCACACACAGCAATGTGCACAGTTTTATTGGGGCTCATTATATATGGTCCATCTGAACACTGAAATCTGTGCTGCTGAGATGCTGTCCAAGTCCATACTGTGGACTCCAAAACACAGACTTCATCCTTCACTCTCTCCACCTTCCTCCTTATTTAGTACTGCTGACCAGTACACAGAATCAAGCCAAGGCAGGGGCCACCTGGAAGTGAAGCAACTGTTAGTAAGGACTCACAAAACAAAATGGCGGAAACAAAAGTCACGTGGGGAGCATCCTCTATGCCATTTTTAAAAGTGAAGAAATTAGGAGAAATGGGGCAACAAAGTGGAGATAATCTATGCGTAGGTGTAAGGAGGTAGGGTTCTGGAACGCAAAGGAAGGAAAACCATGAAATCCTCATGGAGACATCAAGCCTGTTTGACACCTCCTTAGAAAGCCATGAAAGGACATAAGGAATCTTCAGGGGATAAGATGGGGGAAAGTTGCAAGCAGGAAAATACTTGCAAAGGAGAGAAATACAGGGGCCTGTGGCAGGGGATAAGCTAAAATTGCAGAATTATGACATTTTCCATAGTAAATTTCGCCTTTAGGAGACAGAAACTGAGACAAGGTACCATGCTCAAGTTGTTTAGGGAAATGACTCCAGGCAATGAGAGAAGAGGACTGGGAAGGCAACAACAACATGGAGATTTCTTAAGCCATGGACACAGCTGTGGGGACTCTCTGATTGCAGGGTGGTGTGTGTGGTGTGTGTGTGTGTGTGTGTGTGTGTGTGAGAGAGAGAGAGAGAGAGAGAGAGAGAGAGAGAGAGAGAGAGAGAGAGAATGAAAGGGGAGAAGAAGAAATAGATGAAGGAAGAGAAGGGAGAAAAGGGAAGGGAGAGAAGAAAAACGGTGAGTGAAGGGGAGAGAGAATGACAAAGGCATCAAAAATACAGAAAGTCATCGTTTGTCAAATGTCACAGTAATCATTGTTACAAGAAAGAACCATAGGTAAAAAACCTTGCGAAATACAACAAGAAATAGGACATTTTCATTTTCTTGGAAGTGTCTCCCTACAAAATGCCTATTCTCTATAAAGAGGAAAATATTAACTTGGGGTTTTAGGAACTTGGAGTCACCATCTTAACTACACCACTGGTATTAAAAAATGGCCTCTCCTGCTATGAGCCGAGAAGAGACTCAGTTGTACCTGAGGAATCCTTGAACAACCTGAGTCCCTCAAATTAATTAAAAGACAGCCTCAGGCACACAAAAGCAAGGGATGCTCTAATGGTTTAAGGGCCTGAAGACCAGACTGAGAAACAGTCCCAGACTAGATGACCTTCAAAAACATGACAAGACATTGGGCTCTAGAGCAAAAATTCACCATTCATGAGATTTGCATTAAGTGAGTCTCAGATTAGTTGATAGTACAGCATCCATGTTCTTTTAAGAGTTCCATAGTTGCTTAGTGGTTTTATAACAGTAGCACATGAGCCTCTAAACAAAGGGAACACTGAAATACTTTGGTACTTTTTGCAGACTTTTGTGAGACTAAAATTATTTCAAAATGAAATAAACATGAAAACAACAGTAAACTTAAAATTAAATAAATGCAAGCAGGCATCTTAGAATAGAAAGAAAACACATGGATTCTAGTTTCAGACACACAAAACTGGACTTTCCAACTGCCTGAACTTCAGCCAATCCTTCCTTAGAGAGTGCTGTTTCCAGATGAGGAGACGTAAGTGTCCTCGAAACACCTGAAGACAGAACAGCCCTTCTCCTGCTACTTCCTGTTTTGAAACATAATTTTTATTTTCTTCAAAGAGCAGCCATGTCTTCTTGGATATATACCATTGCCTTTCATTCTTCCCACAATTCCATTGGGTTTGTTTGCTTTCGCTGTTCTCCTTGGCTATAGTTTGAATTCCTGACTTTGCTTACTATTGCCTACAATTAGAGCTTCATTTCTTTGACTTAGTCTATTTAGTCCTTTAAGACAAATGCAAATGCATGATCAGAGATTATTCTCTGATAGCAATTTGTATCGCGTTACAAAGAAACGTGCTTGAGGAAGCATTGGAGATTGGAAGATGGTAAGTGATAGAAAGGGACATCTGAATAGACATCCCAGGGAACAAAACAGGAATGGTTGGGAAACAGTGTTCAGAAAAGGATGGGTGACTGCCCCAAATCTCTATTTTGAATAACAGGCAACTTCAAAAATTTGTTTTTCAAATTTGTGTTTCAAATACAAAAATGCTGAATTTCAAAGCAGACAACTTCAGAAAATAGAAGAAAAAGTTCAAGAGCCCATCCCAGAAGGTGGGTCTGGGGTGCTCCTCCCTCCAATGAGAGGGAACAACTCTCACTGTGACTCGCAGCCTCAGAAAAGTTGCCCTTTACCCTCAGTGACAGATGTTTTAGGGGACAGAAGGGAGAACAATGAGAAAAAAGTCGCACGGAGCAGAAGCATTGGCAGGGGAAGGGGAGGTACGGGGAAAACTGGCTTTTTTCTGTGGTTGGTCACCCTAGACTCTTCATGAACCACATATTGGGAAACCTCAAAAAAAGTACCATGGGATTATATGATGAAACCTGCCAGCAGAATATCTAGACTGTGAGGAAGTAACTTTGAATCAGAACTGCACAATATTTGGCAATATGGAACCCCGGTTGTAGTCTGAGTGTGCAAGGAAAGACACGGGTTCCTGACACATGCTGGAGATGGGGAAAGAGCAGTGACACCAGCATTGATGGCCAGACTCTGGAGGAACTGCCCAGACTCACAACCAGCACTGGCAACCTGACCCAGAAGAGCCTCCCACTGCTGAGACCAACATCTGTGACCAAGCCTTGCTTGCGAAGGACCACCCAAGGGTGTGACTGGCATCTAGGAGCCTGGGAAGGACACAGAGAGTCAAAACTGGACCAAGCAAGCAGATAGATGACTTCATCAGACTGCACCCCCCGTGTGCTATCCCCAGTTTGCACTTATTTCTCCATCATAAAATGTATGTTGTCAACCTAGCTGGCCTGCTCTTTCCTGCTGTGTCCTCACTCTTTCTGTTTATTTTATTGGTTTTTTTTTTTCATTTTCTTCATACCCTTTTCCCTCTCTACTCTTCATTGTTAAATTTTTATCTTTTAATAGTCTTTCTAAAGAAATATAGGCTGGCCTGATTGGGAGGGGCAACCTCCGTATCTTAGCCTTCTGCGAGCTGGGGTTATTGCGGGTTTTTTAATGCATTTCTTCACTGAGCCTTTTTCATTCTACCTTTATTGAGATCTTCCTCCTTGCCCCTTTTTTCCATATTGCTAGCCCTCTACTGGCTTTCACCACCTCCATTTCTTCCTCTATGATTAGGATGCTATGATCACTCTCTCTCTGCATTTAGCCTTTCCACTCATTCATGATCTAACGTCTTAGTGCCCACAGTCCAACCAACATCTGTACTTCCACTTCCTAAAATGATTGCAGCTAATTCTCATTTGAAAGTCAGTACAGGGTATGCCAGTCGAATTCTGTAAAGGGAAATGATGAAAAATGTCAATGAGAAAAGGCACTTGAAGGCATTCTTCAAACTCAAGAGAAACGTTTGTAAGGCCACTGGAAAGAATCATCCACACTAAAGGAATAGCCAGGCAAATGAGAAATAGGGGACTACCAAGCACTATAAAAAACCAAGACAAGAAGGATTAATACAGACCTTTCAACAACTCGGAACACACATCAAAAGAACAGATTAGCAGACTGGATTAGCACACAGGGCTCAGGGGTTAGAGAGATGGCTTGGTGGGCAACCACAGCAGTGGGTAACTAAGGCAGGCAAGTGTCTTGCTATTCTGGAGTCTGCAAGAATGAGAATGTGAGGCCTCTGCTTGCAACAGAGGATTGGTGGGCAGTCAAATAAAACTCAGATCCCCTTTGAAATTTAAAGTCCTGTGGTGGTCTCAAGTGCTCGTTTATGATGTGTTTAGGGTGTCTTGGGGTTGCAGTCCATCTGGCTAGTTTTCTGGGTTGGTTGTTATATGCTTTTGAGTTTGTGTGGGGCTTTGAGGCTTGGAATGACACTCTCAGAAGGTTCAGAGTAGCTCTTTGCCAATCCAATCAACCACAGCTCCACGTCAGTGTGTTTCCAACATGTAGGCACTGGGATTCCAAAATTAATATTTTGAATATTCAACGTGTCCCCGAGGGAGAGTAAAGGTTCTTCCCACTTTTGTTTCTCCTGCAAAACAAGTCAAGAGGAGGTCTTTGCTGATGAAACCCTTGGCTTCCTGCTGTCCAGCTGTGCTCCATCTCTGTGGCTTTTCTCTTAGAAATCCCAAAATAGTCAGGGAGCCTGCTTCCGAGCGAGACTTGGCCTGGCCTGGCCAGCTTCCATAGGGAATTTTAGAAGAAGATCATTTTTTTCTTTACAGTTTTTTTTTTAATTAGAACCCATGCAAAGCTGTGCCTCTCTCTCTCTCTTTTTTTTCCCCATGTTTCAAAATTTTAGCATCTTCCTTTGCTTTGATTGACATGGAGCAATGCCTGCAAAGAGCCATAATAAGACATGAGTGACGAGATCTACTTAACCCGCCTGCCTATCTCTCTGTTTCCTATTTCTTGTTGACTCCCATGTAAAAAGGCTGATGAGGAGATGGCTGAATTCCCCTTTTATCCTCACTTTATGTTTTATGTGTCGATATGTATCTGTTGTGTACATGTATGTAGAGGCTGTAGGTCAGCCTACACTTGTAGTCACCCAGGATGGCAATTCATGTTGATGTTTTTGAGACTAGGTCTGTTGTTAGGACCTTAAGCTCACTGATGTGGTTACGTTGTCTCACCAGAAAGTTCCAAGGATCTGCCTGTCTCTGCCTCCTCAGTGCTGAGGTTAGAAGTACACACGATCCTACCTGCCTTCTCACATGGGTCTAGGGACTGAACCCAAACCCTCAGGCAGCACTTTTCAGCTGAGCAAATCCCATTGCTCCCTTAGCCCTGTGTGATTTGATTTTATATTGTAGGCAACTGAAAATTTGTTTATAAGCCCAAGATTTGTAGGCACTTAAGGATAATATCTGGCAAGAATCATGGCAAGAAAATATTTCTCTGCATTGTAGTTATGACTGAATCCTTAACTTGCTCTGATACATATCTGTATTCTGTCCAGAGCCTCCATTGTCTGTTGGGTGATGACATCATGATACAGTAATAATTGCTAGTACTTACTACGCACCAACTACTGACATACACTACGTTTAGCACCATATTATCCAATTTAGTCACCACAAACCTATTATTGTGCTTACTTAGTCTAAGAGAAATGGAGATTTTTGAGAAATCAAGTAAAGTATCCGAAATCAAGCAGCTAATAAATAAGTCATTACGACAGTGTCCAGAGTCACCACTATTCAGGAGTCTTCAAAACCTCTTTATGCCTCTACAGCTGGATAATGAACAGAAGAGGTGAGACAGATGCTCGTGCAGGGAGCACAGTCTTGCTTTAAATGACTAGAAAGTCACAGGTCAGATTTTAAAGTTTCCAACATACATCATTCGTGAAGCAACATCTTTTTTTTAAGGGTTCTCAAGAATTTATTTAGGTATAATATAGGGGTAAACACTCACTGATACAGACCAGTTTAGATGCCATTGCTGATCCAACTATCTTTATCCAGTCATTCTGTCTAGGGGTGAAGAGCAAGCTGCCTGCTCTGCTCTGACCACCCAAGAGAGTGCAGGAGCAAGAGAGAGCAAGAATCTCTCCCTCAGTTTATAAATTGTCGTGTTCATAGACAAGACCACACCCTAGGGTTCATAATCTCCAAAAGCCATTAGCTAAATAAATCAAAATTCCCAACACTTCCATTTTTTCTAAATATGAAGGTTCTAATCCTAACATAAAACTATATGCAATAAGAACAACTATCAAGTATTGTGCAGAAGAAAGAAAAGGTAATAACATAAATAAAGATAAAATTACAGTCAACAAGAACAACATCAAGCAAGAAACACATTCTGAATATCCAGACCATAGGTAACTGGCAAATAACAGACATTATTCCAATAGCTCTCCTACATTAAAGAGTCTAAGTCTTGTACCTAATATGCCCTAGTACAATATGAGAAGATTATAACTATGACTATCTAGTTTTCAACCCCATCAAAGACCTGAGAAGGAAAATAATATTACCCCAGTAAGCAAGGAGTGCAAGCAAATGACTTCCCAAAGATGCAAGACATAACAGAAACAACTGGCTTCCTGGAGAGTCACTCAAAGTCTCTCTGCAATGTTGGGGCAACCAACTTTGGCTATAGGCCCAGGATATCTGACAGACCATTTTCAGAAGTAGGAAAATTAGAAAGACGGTCCTACCCTGTCTTGGCAAGGTTCAGCAGTCATTTTTCCTTGTATCCTGATGAAGCAACATCTTACACCAAATAGAATCACAAGACCATACAAACAGAGTCGGTTTTGCATGCTGCAGGAATGAGCTCAATTAAGCATCCCAGATTCCTTGGAAAGACACTGGGAAATGTGGTCGTGCTTTCTTCAGTACCAAAGAGGAGGAAGACCTGAGGATGTGAAGCCATAAAATGAATCCCACTGTGGAGTGGGAAAATCAACCACAAGCTACCCAAGATATCCTGACACAGAAACACCCCCTGCCCAGTCTCTTCTGAAGGAGAACCCCTACCTCCTGCTCTTCCTGAACTAGTGATGGTTCTGGTGACAACTGTGCTTACCAAAGTTGCTAAATTGTGACAAGTCACAGGGCTTATAGTAGACCAGATATCAAGGCCACAGAGGGAAGGATCAAAGATTCTGCTGCAGGTAGCCCTAGGAGACAGGACAGTTGTATGATAGAGCCCACGGGACTCCCAAATATGCCAAAAAGAATGAGAAGCAACCTGGGAGCTGTGAGGAAGGTTTCTACTTTCTCTTGATCGCCCCTGCATTAGCCTACAAAAATCAGGGTTTGATTTGGTGGAGTCAGCTCAATATATGTGGGGGGGAGGGGGAGCTACTGTGGGATGCACTGAAAGGAAAATTCCTCCAGGGGGAGCTGTTGGTCATGATACTAACAGCTTAGTTCCATTAACCGTGAAGTGGAATTAGTACTACTAAGGAGGTGGTTACAGAACAAGTTATCATGTACATCACTTACGTGTTACAGAGCCTGCCTGGCACATATCAGCAATGATGTAATTGTGATTTACAAAAATGTTAAATTACATTTTTATTCCCTCTCTCTCCCTCCCACCCCCCCTCATATGTGTGTGTCCAGTGCATGCCACTGCACACGTGTGCAGAACAGAAGACAGTTGTTTCTACCATGGTAAAGAGGAGGAACACTAGAACACACGTTGTGCCAACTATCTTACACAGAATCTCTCATGATCTGGCCAGCTCTGGGTCAGGGAGGAGGAAGCCTGGTTCCCCTCTCAGTTCTTTTAATTATCTATGTTCTCTTAATCAAGGGTTTGCGTTTCTGGACATCAGTTTTTCCAGTGCTATAATAGGAACATTGGTTGAGAACCCGAGATCAGTGCTAGCTTTGAATTTGTTCAATACTTCCACAATAAACAGACACCTTACCCTAAAACAGCTGGACTCTACTAGAGAGGGTCTGTTGTCATATGAAACAGTTTATGAATTAGAGATTAAAAGGGCACTTAATAAGAGAATACAGCCTGTTGCCGATTTCCTGATATTACTTCAACTCAGAAGTGGTATTCTGAGGAAAGTCCTCTGGGACAGTTGGCTTCCCATCCCAGTGGTGGAGTTTACAGAAGCCGTGGAGAGTGACCATGTTAACCTACATCCTGGTGCTATTTCTAAAGCGGATCTTCCATCTGGCCATCTAGACCTATCCCTGTGCTCTGTAACCCATGCATTAAAAGAATCCTTTGCCAGCGTTTAAAGACACGATTGGTATAAAGGGAATTGCAGCAGAGGGGGGAACTGAAAGGTTCAGCAATAGCACACACATGACAAAAATTAACCGTGCAGTAATAGAAGTGCTAAGGAATGACCTAGGTCTAAATATCTGTATTTCTGTTTAACTTACATTTCTCTCCCATGTGGCTTTCATTAGTTAAGTAAACAAATGTTCATTTAGTTTCAACTCTGTTCAAGGCCCTCTATGAGGCACTATGAGGGGCTGACACAAAGATAAATCAAATCGAGATGCCCTTCCCCTCTAGGAGCAAGCAGCTGATGAGGGGGCAGAGGGTAAATGCAGGAGTAATTAAAACAGGAGAGAAACACTCCGTTCCCTCAGGGAGCATCAGAAAAAGCTCTGGGCATGTCTGTAGTTGGGGAGATGCGTTCCGTTGGGAAAGTCGGGGAGCAAATTGTGAGCGGTTTCAATTGGGTCAGAATGGATGAGAAGGGGAAGAAACAGCTGGTTTCGTTTGTTTGGAATGTAGGATTAAGAGATAGGAGAGCACTAGGAAACAGGGTTAAAATGTCAAGTGGACGCCATGTCGTGACCTTGAAGGGCTGGCTGAGGAACTTGAGCTCATTCGCTGTGCAAAAGAAACCTTTAAAACATTTGGACCTAAGGATTGCAACATTGCAGTTAGGAATTAGAAAGAGGGCAGTCTCAATAGAAAACCAGCAGAGACAAGCAGCCAGTGGCTGGTCAGAGACACTTGCAATGAACTGCAAAAAGCTAGCAAGTAGCTGAGCTGGAGCAAGGGCAGTGTGCTGGTGATGGAGATACTGAAGGTCTGCCTGGAACTATAATCATTCTATTTTATCATTAGTGGTCTGTACTAATCTCTTACTGTTCCTAATTTCTACATTAAACTTCTCACAGGTGTGTATTGTGATGGATCAGCGGTCTTTATTGGTATTAGCAGTTTCAGGAGTCTTCATGGAGAGACGACCCCCTTCCTTTGGATGAAGAACTGTGTGGACCTGTATTTAAGGAAAAGAAGTAGGAATAATATCCAAATCGCAAAGGAAGAGTGGTACAGGGATGTAACAACGAGATCTGGGGAGCGAAGAGTACAGGCCTTCCTGGGTAATGTGCTAAGAACAGTGGAGTAATAATAAACAGTAGCAAGGACACTTCAGAATCAATTCCAGTTATAACCAGATTCCAATGCGACTTTCACAGAAGACTGCAGGGAAGAATGGGATAAATGTAATTATTAAAAGTGATTATCAAAATAGCACTGCACACCAGCTGCTCTCATCTGCCTTTTTTCAATACTTTTATTATATAATATACCTAAATGTGTGTGTTGTGTTATATATGTATATCTATACACATACAGAGGGGAAAAGAAGAGAGGGAGAGCACATTCATTTTGTACATTTCTTTGGGGTAAGTATGTTGGAATGGAATTTCTGGGTTACACTGCCATGAAACTCAGCCTTCACAAGGGCCTAATGAAAGACGTGTATCGTTCTCATTTGTCTGAAGTGTATTTTTATTTTAACCTCATGGGAACACTAGCAGAGAAACTACAGACCTTTCTCACCTCCTGATACTTCATCAAAACTGTTTCCCCTTCTGTCTCCACTCTGTTGTGCTACAGAGTAACACGAGAATCAGATAAAGGGATCTGTGCAAATGTTAGCCAACATACATTACTAACCCAGGCACATGTTCAGCACTGGGAATAAAGTCTAATACAGATGCAGTTTCTACTTTTAGCCACCGATCTGCAGGTGTATTGTGTGATGCAGCAGTTACCATAGCACGCATCCGCTAAGCATATTTATCTACCAAATAATTGTTAAAAAAGTATCATATGCCAAGCACTAGGGAACCAGCATGAACAAAACAGGCATGTTTATGGTTGTTAGAGTTCCAAGCTTAGAGGGGAGCCGGGGAGAGATAGGAATCAAAGAACCACACTAACATTTGTGAAGTAAGTGCTCTAGAGAGAAGAAATGCCAGCAAAGGCTGTGATAAATTCAACCAAAATATGGGATCAAGATGGGTTTTCCCAAGGATATGACACTCAAGCTGAGATATGAAGATTAGGCAGTAGTTCTATAGGCGAAGCAAGTTTGCAGAGAGGTTCCATTACAGCCAAAGAGATGGAAGGATGCGGGGACCCAGCACATTCATGGACAAGCTGACTGAAAGGCCAACAGTGGAGTGGGAGGGGCAGGATTAGAGCCTCAAAGTGGACTTGAAACTACTCAGGCAACACCAACAATCTCCTCTCTGTTGGAACACACCTGGAAAGTCACTGTTGTGTTTTAAGTATTGAAGAAGCATAATAGAATTTGTGTTTTGAAACCCTTTTTCTAAATGTAAATTCAAAATTAACCTCTGTTCACAGATATCTAAGGTGGCCAAAGGTAATCGCCTACAAAGTGGTTTCATTCTGCAGGTGAGGTGAGGGGCTCAACCAGGGCCACGGAGAGAAAGAAATCGACTTAAGAGAGACTGAAAAGCAAAACCAAGGTGTGGGAGTGGATCACACACGATGGAGGAGGGTCATCTGTCTGTTGGTTAATAAAGAAACTGCCATGGCCCTTTAATAGGACAGAAAATTAGATAGGTGGAGTAGACAGAATAGAATGCTGGGAGAAAGAAGCCGAGTCAGGCAGTCACCATGATTCTCCCACCCAACACAGACGCAGGTTAAGATCTTTCCTGGTAAGCCACATCTCGTGGGGCTACACAGATTATTAAAAATGAGTTAATCGAGATGTGAGAGTTAGCCAATAAGAGGCTGGAACTAATGGGCCAGGCAGTGTTTAAAAGAATACAGTTTCCATGTAATTATTTTGGGTAAAGCTAGCCGTGCAGAGCTGGGCGGGAACACAGCCCACCGCAGCTCCTACAACACACACAGCTCCTAGTTCCTGTTTTGTGCAATGCCTGTGATACAACTGCTTTCAACAACCCGGTAGTGACAGCACCTGTTATTGATCTGGTTGTATTATTGTTGACCTCATTATTAATAATGGCTATTGACTAGTTCAGGTGAATAGGCTGTGAGGTAGCCTAGTATGGAGAATGAGGAAAAACCTTTGGAATTAGAAATTTCAGACTTAAGTCCTGATTTTGCTGGCAGTTAGCTAGGGGTAAAGGAAATAATTGGAATCAGTCATCCAGAATACCCATGGTTCCCAAGAAGTAACATGCAATTTCAGTGTCCAAGGAGTGTTTAGACATTGGGAACTCAGCTCTAAATGCAGCAATTCGGCTGTAACAGCTGTGGTTCTTGTAGAGTTCCAGTACAGGCGGGAGCCAAGGCACATGAAGCAGCTCTTTCCCTTTCTCAGGACTCAACTTCTCATTCCTTGTTTTTTTTTTTTTTTTTTTTTAGGGTACTACTGAGTACAAAGTAGTCACCCTAATTTCTCCAATATAGTTTATCTCACTCTGCATTCATGAAAGCTTTTTAACTGGCTTTATTTCTTTCCCTTAACCTAAATCTGATTGGCTTAGGACTTTAGGGACAGTGAACAGTGAATTAACTCGTGTTGAAGTGTAAGTTACCCACAGTGTTGCAGCACTCTGGGTAATTCCTGGTGTTCAAAATAAAAACTGAAATAGAAAGTTGTTTACTCTGTGTGGGTGTGTGTGTGTTTGTGTGTGTGTGAACAGTTCTTTAATATAATGAAATGATTGAATTTGTTGTACCCTGAGATGATCAACGCCTAATATGGTCATGGATCTAAACATCGTATTGTACATCATCTATATATATTAGGTGTTAATAAAAAGTAAAATGGTTTATAAAACTGAGCAGGGTGTGATCATCAAGTGGCAACTGCGGAGACCCCGGGGGTAGAGTTCAGGAAGCAGGCGGTGTCCTTGAGTCCAGCAGAGAACACCTGCTGCTCTCAGCATTTTCAGCAAATGGAAAGCTGAAGACTCAGTGTGCGGCTTAGATCTTTACAGAAAACGACATTCTTCTAAATGAGGCCGGCAGAGCGAGATTTCTGTTCATTTTCAGCCTTTTGAAAAGTGTCTCCAGATCCAAACAAAGAATCAAGGCAAAAAAAGTGGAAATTAGATTTATTTTCAAACATAAAAGCAATGTACTGGAAATTGAATGTAAAGTATTTTTGCATAGAAAAAAATCCAAGTGAGCTTTATCCAGTGTAGGTTGTATACAGGAAATTAATCTGATCATAAAGTTTGAATTATATTTTGCCTTTGGTGCTGGAGATCAAGCTCAGTGTTCTCTACTACTGAGCTGCACCCCTTACCCCCATTTATTTATTTATTTTTATTATTTAATTAAAAATTTCCACCTCCTCCCCTCCTCCCATTTCCCTCTCGCTCCCCCCATCTCCCTTCCCCTCCCTCTCCAGTCCAAAGAGCAGTCAGGGTTCCCTGCCCTGTGGGAAGTCCAAGGTCCTCCCCACTCCATCCAGGACTAGGAAGGTGAGCATCCAAACAGACTAGGCTCCCACAAAGTCATTACATGCAGTAGGATCAAAACCCAGTGCCATTGTCCTTTGCTTCTCAGTCAGCCCTCCTTGTCAGCCACGTTCAGGGAGTCCAGTTTGATCACCTGCTCCATCATCCAGCTGGCCTTGGTGAGCTCCCATTAGATCAGTCCCACCATCTCAGTGGGTGGGCGCACCCCTCACGGTCCTGACTTCCTTGCTCATGTTCTCCCTCCTTCTGCTCCTCATTTGGACCTTAGGAGCTCAGTCCAGTGTTCCAATGTGGGTCTCTGTCTCTAATTTCATCCATCGCCAGATGAAGGTTCTATAGCGATATGCAAGATATTCATCAGTGTGGCTATAGGATCGGGCCATTTCAGGCTCCCTCTCCTCAGCTGCCCAAGGATATAGCTGGGGACATCTCCATGGACACCTGGGAACACATCTAGAGTCAAGTCTCTCACCGACCCTAAAATGGCTCCCTTAATTAAGATATAAACTTCCCTACTCCCATATCCACCCTGCCTCCATCCCAACTGTCCCATTCCCCCAAGCTTTCCCCATCCTCTCCTTCTCACTTTTTTCTCCCCATTTCCCCTTAGTCCCACCCCATCCCCACCCCCAAGTTTCCAATTTTTGCCTGGCAATCTTGTTTCCTTCCAATATCAGGAGGATAACTTTATGTTTTTCTTTGGGATCACCTTCTTATTTAGCTTCTCTAGGATCTCATAGCCTCAATGTCCTTTATTTATGGCTAGAATCCACTTATGAGTGAGTACATACCATATTCATCTTTTTGGGTCTGGGTTACCTCACTCAGTATAGTGTTTTCTATTTCCATCCATTTGCATGCAAAATTCAAGATGTCATTGTTTTTTACCGCTGAGTAGTACTCTAATGCGTACATATTCCACACTTTCTTTATCCATTCTTCCGTTGAGGGGCATCTAGGTTGTTTCCAGGTTCTGGCTATTACAAATAATGCTGTTATGAACATAGTTGAACAAATACAGTACAGAGTACAGGAGCTTGTGTGAAACAGTGGTGAGGAACATTAAATTAAGAGCCAAAGAGATTGTTTGAAAGGTTGGGTGACCAAACTATGGTTATTATTTAAGGACCTCTTTCTAATGTCTTTTCTTGTGTATCTGTAAAGTAAAAGTCTTAATTCTCTAAGTAAATATATAAATATATATTCAGAAAGTATGATAATTAATAATAAAGAAAATAAGGTAGTTTGTAGACTTTTCTATGAAACTGTGGTTAATTTTAAATTAGCAGACCAGCCCTCATAGCTAGTCCAACGTTCTTGCATACCTAAATTCACATTTCTTTCCACAAGGCATCAACATTTGCATTCTCTTTCTGTCACTTAACAATATGTCATGGTCATTCTCTAAGTTAATAAATATCTTCTCTTGAATGATTGCATAGTATCCTGTTGTCCAGACGAATAACCATTTATTTAATCAATCCTTGATTGATGGGCACTGGGTTATTTTTAATTCTGTTTCATTACTATAAACAACAAGGTGATGAATATCCATATATCCTTGTAAAAATATCCATTGGTTTCCTTAATATAAACTCAGGGGTAAAGTTTCAGAGTCAAAAAGAATATATACTTTAAAAATGTTTTTGCTTTATTTTGTCTAATACAAGTTACTCAAATGGCTTCCAGAAAACGTGTGCATCACATCTCCTCACTCTAAGAGTGTGAAGGTGCTTGAGTCCCAACATAGCTAACTTGAGTTGTGGGCATTCTTCCTGGTTTTCCAGATGGGCGTGGTTAAAATGCACACGCTACATCTCCCCTTTCTGATCTCACATTGCTGTGAAGAATGTAATTTGTTTAGAGGCTTCTGTAGGACATTCAGTGGTCCCCAGTAAAGCTAGATTTGGTGTTAGGGTACCTCCAGAAAGCAGAGAAAGTTCACAACCCAAGACAGAGTGCTGTAAGATTTTACATACAGGAGTCCATGTTTTATTCCCTCTTAGTAGAAAATTAGCAATAAAACTTGAGTAATAACACATAACAAAAACAGGAAAACCTACTCCAAACACTCTAGAGAGCCATGCATTTTTCCTTTTGTAAGTCCAAAATTATTTTAAAAGATTCCTTTTCCATTTTTGTTTTTCTTTTTTAAAGCAAAAAAAAAATGAGGAATTACTTTTCAGTTCTTTGAAAATAATCATGGGAGTCCAAGAATATTTTCCATAATTTGGACTATGATTTGAGGTTTGAACAAATGCTTAGTTATTAGTTCAATTCTAGATAAATAAACTTCAGAATTCTAGAAACTTATTATTGGTCTAAATTGCAACAAAAAGAGCAATAATATTTTTCCATCATTTTAGCAGAACTTTAAATACATATTTACAACGTTTAGTCATTTCCCTTTTTAAAAAAAATCTTTTCAGCCTCCATGTAAAAGGCCAGATGTCTAATTAGGGACTCTACAACTCAGCTCTATGGAGTTTACAAGTAACCATGGCAAGCATCAGTCACAATATCTCATTCCTCAAGAGTGAGGAAAATACTTGTCAAAGGGGGTTAAATTTCTAAAAAGATCACTATATGCTTTGCTCTTGCTAACTTACGCTCTGACTAGAAATCAACAAGCCATCCCTACTCTTTCATTCTTTTTGTTTTTCATGTTCAATCTCATCCCTTCCAGATTTTTTTCTGCATTAAATTTTTCTACCGTTTTTCATAGCCAAGGAAAATTATAGATGGCCAGAGTTTATAATTTTTCTGCTTTGTTTTTAATACATACAGCCAAATATTAACTTTTTAAAAGTCTTCTGTGAAAGAGATGTGTGTATGCATGTGTACATGTGTGTGGTTTCCCTATTTTAAATAAAAGAATTTCCCCATTTAAAAGCTTTGTGGTATACTGACGAATCAAAATGAGCAAAATTTCAAAGATTCCCCAGTTAGTCATTTGATCACTCACTCTGTGCTGAAATATTTTATTTTGAAAAGAAAGCAATAAAGATTTTTAAATGCATTTTTAGGACGTCTCCTAAAATCTTAGATGAAATGTAACCTGCACACTGATGGAAAAAGTTACACAATACATTCATGAAAGCAAATTACCAGGGCTCCAGAGGTTACTTGGCATTAAATTAATAAATTTGTATTTGTGCAAAGCTGTATGCTTACGTTCAAGGAGTTGAGAGGTGAATGGATTTGTATTTTTCCAAGAAGGGCAGTTAAACTCCTATGGGAAACACAAGTAACATAAAGAGAAGAGTGAACCTAGTCCAAAATGTCAGCAAGAAAATTAATTGCCATAATGTATACAAAGGACGTAAACACATACTTGATGAGTTCTTGGTCAGCTTCAGCTGTGACTGTAGGCGCAGACACCCTGCCAGAACTGGAACCCCACTGGGCTGTGACATGGCTCCTTGAAGTCCCCATTCCTCAGTGATAAAATGGACAGTAATTGTTCTCACTCCGTAGAATTGCTACAAGAATCAAGCACTCGCTCAGAAGAGGGTCTAGCATATGCTAAATTCTCACAGATATAGTATCTTGTTTACTGTATTTTAGGTGACTTTATTGAATTGGTATGCAGTTGTTAATAATTATGAGGGTCGGTGTGATACATAATTCAATTATACATCCCGTTTTCTGGTTATTTTGAAGTTTCTAACATGCCACCACGAAGCACAGTTATTAGATCGTGTGAACACCAGAAGTGTGCTGTCTCACTGAGTCTTTTTCCCTGATGACCAGATCGTGCCCACCCCCCACCTGCCCCCATGGTTTTCAGCCTCTGCCAATCACCTTGCAATCCCATGCTTTAATCACTTTTTATTTATATTTTCATTTTATTTATACTTAATTCAATTTATAGTCCAACTGTGAGATCGTGTCGTGCTTGTCCTTCTGTTCCCGGTTCATCCCATTTAACAATATTGAGTAAGTTTGCCCATGTTGTACAAATGAAAGAATGCCGTCCCTTTGTGGGTGGTAGTGCCCACTGAGCTTGTGTGCCGCATTTTAAAATCCATTGATCTACTGATGAACACTTAGGTTGAGACTATATCTTGCCTAGTATAAGTAACTTTTGATACATAGTTCCATAATAATATTGCTGGCTTGTTGCTTTTATTTTTAACTTTCTCTCTCTCTCTCTCTCTCTCTCTCTCTCTCTCTCTCTCTCCTCTCCCTCTCCCTCTCCCTCTCCCTCTCCCTCTCCCTCTCCCTCTCCCTCTCCCTCTCCCTCTCCCTCTCCCTCTCCCTCTCCCTCTCCCTCTCCCCCCACCTCTAGCTTTGCATAAAAAGCGTGAAATCCAGATTCTGTAAATGCCATTGTGAATGCGCAAGTGAATTAATTAACCAATTAAGTCAGGTGGTATGAATTACAATTCCACTATTAACTAACAGAAATGAGACTGAAACAAGGAACTCTTTCCCAGCTTGTCCAGAGAAATCAAAGGGGGTGAATTTGTTGCTTTTTATCATTTACTAAAGTAAAAGCTAGGACGGAATTGACTCAACAGCCATACAGGCCTTCTCAGAAACGAAATGTTCTGAGAAAGTGACATCTGAACCTCTCCTGCCTGCCCCATTCTGTGAAAAATGGGTGGGATTACAAATGAAGGTACCTGAAACTAAAACCAGACCGAGAGCGATGGCTGAGTGGCCGTGCGGGTTCCAAAGAGATTAGCGGCACAACACTGCCACCTATTGGACAGGAAAAACAGGAGATTCCAATTCTTCCTTTATTTGTTAATGGTACATGTACGCCCCCTCTAGGAGATGCAGTGTCCGAGTGCACATGAGAAAGAACAAAACGGGAAAACAGCTCCGCTATTTAACAAGCAAATGAAAGGCTACCCCAATTCTTAGTTCTCTGAAAGTCTGTGTTTGAAAACCTAAGTGTTTTTCTCCCAGGCCTCATGCAGTGTTTGCTCTCTTGCTCCTGTGCACTTGTGCCTTTGTCCTGCTGGCGGAGAAGAGCAGTCCCCAGCTCTGAGACGTCAGAGGCGGCATCACTTCACTGTTATTGTATTTTATTTGCTGCTGACTTGTTATCATGGCATTAGAGTTAGTACTTATAATTTTATAAATATATGCACATATTTATGAGGTACATTGCGATTCTTTGACTCATGTACATTTTTTAATGATTGTTTGGGGTACTACATTGTTGTCCCTTTGTAGTACGAATGTTAAAATCCTCTCTTTAGCTACTCTGGAACATGTAGTGCATACATTACTGCCAGCTCTCATCACGATATTGTACAGCAACACTGGAATGAGAGGAGCTAATACTGTAATCTTATCTTCTATGAGATCAACTTTGTATGCCCCACATACTTGACATCCTTTGGGAACATCAACCAATAGAGCAGGCGCCTTAAGAACCAGGGGTCATTCACTATTTGGCTTTGCTGCTCATTGATGCACTAGACCAAAGGTGAAGTCCTTGCTGCTACTGCCCTCTCATTGGTAGCAAACAAATGATGATGTCAACTTTTGACTAGGCTTCAGGCAAGAGAGATAGTCTAGAATTGCCTTCTGGCACTGCCAAATTTATTTAAAGACATAGATAGGCATAGTATGTGTGTAATGAGTCAGAAAATCAAAGGCCAGAAAAGGCCTGAGAGAAACAGATAGTCAAACTGCCTTCTAAACATAGATTTGTGTTTCTACCCGGAGAGCCGTGCTGCTCTCAACATTTGTCAGAGACACTTACTTTCACAGTGAGTAACAGTCAAAGAAGAGATTAAAAAGTGGCCAAAGTGCTCAGGAAACATTGCAGAACGAAGAGCAGAAAGAGCCAGAGGAGAGGAGGAGGCCTGTGCAATGCTGTCTACTAGACTCTACATGGCTGTTGTGCTGCAAAGCTCACACCGGCTGTGCTCACTTGCACAGAACCTGCACAGGACCAAGCCAGTCTCAATTCCAGCATCGGTGGGGGAGGGACACACCCCAAACTGTAGAGCTATTGGCAATGAGGGCCACTAAGGGAGGGAGAATTACACTTCCATGGAAACTGCTGGTAGGTTGCCCACGCCCCAGTGGATCGCCCACACCCATGCCCATATGGGCAGCAGTAATTGGACTCCATGGGTTATTAATTTAAAAACAAAGACATGAGGTTGGGAGGGAGATGTGGTGTGGGATTCTGAGAGGGAGGTCGTCGGATAGACATGGTCAAAATGCATTGTATACATGTATGACATTTTCAAAGAATACTTATTTAATAAGAGAAGAATATATATTTTAAAAGAGGTTGGTTAAAACACAATACAAACAAAAAAATGCCACAACCAAAAAGGACAGGGAAAGAAGCAGACATGTGGAAGTCAAAGAGGCCTACAGGAAGCATCTGGTGCTCTGTTTCTATGTGTGGATTGAGGAGATGGATTTTTCTTAAGATCATTTTTGATTGATTTTCTAACTACAAAGATTATTCCACCAAGGTAAAGAAAAAAGTAAGTATGTGTTCATAATAGCAAATACCAAAGGCAATATGTAACATCATACGAGTGGCTTGAACCATTCAGAAATACAGTTCATAAAAATTCCAGTTGAGGTAAGCAAAGGAAACCGGGATAAAGAAGCTCACCTTATTAAGATCAAAGCAAGGACAAGCTAGTTTTCAGTGAGAACCAGAGCCAGACTAGGAGCGGTATTACAAGTGTTTCATTTTGCCCACGTATTATTTTTATAGTGTTCAAATGAAGTAGGACCATCCATAACACAACTGCATGGCCCTACCTCATTCGAACATTAGGCATGGTTGAATGACCTATACCAATGTAGTGTGAAGAAAATCGGTGGATATCACAAGGTATGCTTTTCTGGCCTCGACAAGCAGGGATCCAAATGTTGTGGCAGAGTGTCTCTCAACCGGTATCCAAGATGATGAAAGATTCTCTGTTGACACATTGGATCTCTGCAGTAGTTACATTAAACCATAAAGACCGACAGTTGTGCTTGTTACAAAGGCATAACTTTGCACACTTTACTAACACAACTTTTTTATGGGTTATATAAAGCAATGTTAACAGTCAAACAGTTTTAACAGGGTGATTTCTACCTGAAGGACAGTGCTTTGCCCAGAAGCCATACATTGCCAAACAGAAAACTCCCTACCAGGTATTGAATATCTCCTTTCAAGTTGTTGGTCAGATAGGCTTCTAAAGACCACCAGAATAGAGCAGGCTGTTATTGCTCGTGAATGGTAAGACTCTGTAGTGGTTTTAATTCAAATGGACTCCATAGGTTCGCATATTTGAACGCTTAGTCATCAGGGAGTGGCACTATTTGAAAGAATTAGGAGGTGTGGCCTTGTTAAAGGAAGTGTGTCACTGGGTGTGGGCTTTGAGGTTTCGAAACCCCATGTCAAACCCAGAGTCTCTCTTCCTGACCAAGGATCAGGATGTAGCTCTTAGCTGCTACTCCAGCATTATGTATACTGCCAGGGCTCCCTACAATTATGATAATGGACCTTCGAAACTGTAAGTGAACCCCCAATTAAATGCTTTCTTCCGTAAGAGTTGCCTTGGTCATGATGGCTCTTCATGGCAATAGGAGAGTGACTGAGACAGATGGTATTTCTGAGACCTATAATCGGTAACAGGACTTGGAGAAATCAAGCTATTATGGAACTAGAAGCCTTCTCTCTGTTGGCCAGTTTTCATAGTAACAGAAGGTGCTGTGCAGGCTACTGAGAGAGAGGAGCCATCAGAAATCTGACCCAGCTGAGAACTCTAGGAGCTATAATAGCGACAGACCTGGCATGATATGTCGTGAGTGACATGGTATCGTAAACGGCTGAGCATGGCTTACGCCTTGACTCTTAGTTTAGGTGCTATTAATAATTGATGGCTGTTAGAGGAGGCTCAGCTTCTTTTAAGTGTGTGGTCCATGCAGGTTGACCATGCTCTAGGAAATGGCCTCATATTTGTGTGTATATGAGCAGCACTAATTAGATTCAGGGAGTTATAAAAGATACAATGAGTACGTGCAGCTGGAGGGGGTGTGAGGAAGGGTGATACAGTGAGAGTTTGGTGGGGGTGACTAAGAACCAAATACATAGCATACGTGTATGAAATTCTCAAGGAACAATAAAAAACCTTATTTAGACAAACCTCAGAAACCGTGACCCAAAATAAAACTTTCTTCCTTTCAAGCTTTTCGTCTTCGACATTTTTCAGAGCAACAGAAATTTGGCTGTCACAAAAGCCTTTCGTTAGTAATTGCAAAGTGTTACTGTTGCTTGGGATCTCAGCCAGGTGTTTCCACATTCTTGGCTGGCGTATCTGAAGAACTGAAAAAGAAGCATTCACAGATTTCGAAAAAAGAAAAACCTAGCAGGACAACTTTATTTAGAGTGCAGCAACAGTACAGATTAGAAAGGAGTGCATTGCTGAGATTGACAGCAGGCTTCACGAGTGAGTGAGTCCTCAAGGGCCCTGCCTACTGCGTGTGGAGGAGCTTGATTCCTACTGGGTGTAGGGAGAGTGGTTCCTCTTGTTGTTGCTATGTTTTCTATAATTCATTAGCATTAGATGAGCTGTGTGCCCGCAGTGGCATGGGTGTTTAGATGGCTGAACTCCTTGAGAGAGTGAGTTCTCTCCCACCATGTGAGACAGCCCCTGATTCTCTTTTAATAGCTAGATTAGGTCATATAACAATTTTTTCTTCTGTTCATTCCCCTTCTCATATTTTAATTATATGCATGTCTAACTATGCATATGCTTGAGATGGTAAATGGAGAATCATCCATAAAAATTGACTTGAGGACCCCGTTTTGCGTAACTGTGCATGCACCCCAAACCAATCCAGATTGAATCCTTCTATTCCTTTTTTCATAGTCAAATATATTGGGGATATATTTGAATAGAAATTGTCTAAGATTGCTTGCTACTAGAAGAAGAGACACTCATCTCACTGTTTAGGGTTGAGTGTGTGTATACCCTGATGCAGGTGGAGGTCTGAAATTGATGGGCACATTGTTCAGAGAAGGATGTGTATGTTATAAAACATGCAGGGAAAGGAGTCAGGTTGCCAAGAGCATTATTAGAAGAGGGAGGACATAGCAGAACCCAAATAGAATTCCAGGCTCCTAAGCAATTCCCTGGGCTTGCTTGCCCCAAAAGAGGAAATATTATTTTTCTCTTTTCAGATATTTTAAAAATTTACCTAGGTCTTTCTTTGTTATTTAAAACAACAACAGAGACGAGTATGGAATAAAATATAAAGGTCGTAATGCCTTCCCTACCAGAGCGAATGAGTTTACATCTGTCTCTAGATCTTTTTTCTATGTATTTACATATACGCATAAGTAACTTTCTAGAAATAACATATGAAAAACCTCATAAGTTAGTGAAAAAAGAAAAGAAAAAATATACACCGTGTGCCAGTGATGCTCATGTCAGTGTGATCAGAGTAGCAATGTGAGAAAGTATGATATGAAAGTAGTGTGCAAAATATTAGGGACCAATGGTTTAAATCAGGATGGGTACCAAGAACAGAGGAAAAGTTTAAGTCATGGGGAGGGTCAACCAAAATGAAAGATGTATAGAAGAATCACACCAAAACCTAGAACTATATAAACTAATCAGCATACACAATTTCTTAGTTTTTTGTTTTTTTTTTTTTTAAGTAGAGGTATCGTGCGTGGCTTGATGGCTCTACTCCCAGAAGTCAACAATTTTAACAGAAAATTCCAATGCCAAGAGTAGGGTGGCTCTCTAAATTGTTGACCAAAGAGTCCCTCAGAGACTCTCAAAATAATACAAGGTGTTGCTATTGCCTTTGGTTGCCTCCAGAACTGTATGGGAAGGCCTCATTGCAGGATACACCATACACTTTGGATACAAGGCACAGAGATTCAAGTGGGAACTAAATTGGAAGCATCCTTCTTGCTAGCAAGCTCTTATAGTACCAGCAAACCACTGGGACAAAAATCATCAATGGTCTTTCTTAACTGTTGATCCTGTGCGCTACAGTTCTGACCTGCTGGGAGATCTGCCCTCTGGAGCAGCAGTGGCAAGACTGTTTCAGTACAACCAATTGCTTTTTGACTGGATTTGAGGCCCACTCCACAGGGAGAGAATATATACCCTTTACTGAGTATATTGCTGGAGAGATCACAAGTCCTAGAGTGGGATGCACTATTAATATTTTGCTAACTGGGCATGAAGTTTAAATACCTTTTAAATATTTACATGTTTTATTAAAATAGGTTTTTCATAGAACATGACTATAGATTTCTCTCCTCCTATTCATCCCAGTTCCTCCACCTTCCCTCCCACCCAGACTCACACCCTTTCTCCCTTTCTCTTTTTTATTAGGAAACAAACAAGCATAAAGAATCAGAACAAAATAGAATAAGATAAAACAAAAGCAAATGCATCAGAATAGGAATATACCCATAGGAGAGTGGGGCTGCCAGCCTGGCTCTGGAAGGATTTTTGCAGCACAGGACAAAGTTAATACAGAGACTCACAACTGGTCAAGGCAGTTAAAAGAAGTGACTCTTGAGTGCTCAGCCTGTGTCTCCCCTTTCAAGGTCAAGGAAATAGCAAAGAGAGGAAGTCAAGAAGGTTAAGAGCCAGAAGATGGAAAGAAGCACCAAGAAACAACCTTCTGGCTGTGGCATAGACCGTTCAAAAACCAAAACACAGCATTTGTGCACATCTTCAAAAAAAAAAAAAAAAAAAGAAGAAAAAGACAAGATGTGGAAGTTGGAAGGGGGATTGTTTGAGAAGAAGGAAGTAAATAGCAGAGAGAAAAGGGTAATTGGGCATGGATATGATCACAGTATACTCTGTATAGGTGTTGTGCTATAACATTTTGGACTCTGTGAAGATGTGTCTTTGCCAAGGTGTCTTCTGGCTGGTTTAATAAAATGTTAATCGGCCATTAGCTAGGCAGTAGGTATAGGTGGTACGGCAAGACACAGAGGACACTGGGAAGAAGAAAGGCAGACTCACAAGGAGACAAAGAAACAGTAAGACATGCTGGAGGACAGGTAAAGCCGTGAGTCAAGTGGCATTAAGTAGATTAATGGAAATTGGTTATTTTAAGCTGTAAGAGATAGTAATAAGCCTAAAGTAGGGCTAAGCTTTTATAAGTAATATTAAGTCTCTTTGTGGTTATTTGGGAGTTACTGATAGGGCAGAAACTTCTGCCTACATATGGTGTTCCAGCATGCAACTGGAATTTTCACATAAATTTTAACAAAGCTTAAATTCTCAGCTTGGCACAGGGGGTGGAGGTGGGGAGGGCTTTGGTCCTGCTTCAATGAGAGATGATGGGATAGATTTAGTTGACTTCTCGGGGGAGGCCTTAACCTCTCTGAGGAACAGATGGAGAATAGGGTGGGAGAAGGGGGAGGAGTGGGAGGAGAGAAGGAACTGGGATTGGCATGAAAAAAGAAAGAATAAAAGGAAGGAAGGAAGAAAAAGAAATAATAAAAATATAGAACAAATACAGTATAAATAAATCATATACATTTAAGATATAAAAAAGATTCTGAGCTCACAAAAATGGAGCTAAATGTGACTTCCTGATAACTGCCTTTTCTTGGATAGGTCCAATATTAGAAACAGAGGTGCAGCTCCTTTAAGAGGTGGCTTCCTTGGCTCAATGCTAGCAGCAAACACAGGACTAGCTCTTTTAAGAGGCCCTGCTATGGAACAACTTAAATGTTTCTTTGCTTTGTTTTGGTTTTGTTTTTTCAAGACAGGGTTTCTCTGTAGCCTTGGAGCCTGTTGAATGGGTTTATAATCAGCAGGTGGCACACTTTTTCCATACTCAGTGACAGTGGACCCAACAACTTCCCAGGGCCAGGGCTGTAAACATGGCCCCACTGGTACCTTCACCACCAGGCTAAGCTCTCAGGAAACCGAGCGGGGAGGATCCAGTCACCGACTGCTACCATGGTACACTAAACTGAGCAGTGCCAACAGCTGACACAGCAGTTTGACATTCATCTCCTACAGTCAGAGAACAGTACAGATGGTCAGTAAAGACAAATCCAAACAGAAAAACCCTCTAAACAGTTACAGTGTGTTTAAGAATATACTTAGACTCAGGAGAAAGAAGAGAAGGATATATGTACATAGACTAAAAAAAATAGTTTAAAAATAATAAAGTCCTTATAAAAGGAATAAAATAATAAAAACATAATGAGCCACATAAAGATGGAAAATACACAGAATCTGGATTCTGTTCATTATTTTGTTATCTTTGAATTTTTTTGATTGTTGATGAACAAGTGGCAGCTGCTATGAGGCATTTGATTATGAAAGCTCCTGGATTAAACATATATATATATATATAAACATATATATATATATATATTATCTTCACTTCAAAATGGAAGTTGATTGGGGGAGAGGTTGTGCTTTTATTTCCACTGGAAATGCGAGGCCATAAATTCATTCCAGGTTGATATGGATCTGGTTTGATCAAGGAAGATCCCCTGAAAATCCTGGCCACAGACATAAAGAAATAAATCTAGAAAAACTACAAAACATGTAATGTATATTTTACCTGCTGAAACCTAAAACAAAAAATCATCTTCAGCTAACTTCTGTACAACACACAGTCTATATTTATATTAACACAGACATGTATGTTACCTTTAAAAGTTTTTGTATTTTCAGAACAAGGGACCAGACACCAACGAAAACATACAGCCCAGGTGATCCAGCCTCTCAAAATACCTCTGTTACTGTTTCTCAAAATTCTACATTCAAAACAGCTTCAAGGTTGCTGACTGAGATGGTCCAGCCTCACAAACTACTCCAGTCAAGACTTAACAATTATTCTGATTTTACCAAGGTTTCCCCAAAGATTTCAGCACCCCCAGACAACAGGAAGCAATCTACAAAAAAATACCTACTTTCCCAAAAGATGAGTTATGGATGTTTGTTATCATTTCAGATGGGTTGGATACAAGTTGTTATTGATTATAGTAAAAAAGAATATCTAAACAAAAGAGTTAAATTCAAAGAACTCTTTCTAAAGGAAAAAAAGGGAGGATATAGAAATGATGAGTAAAAATGGTAGATTATTGAATCTTTAATCCAAAAAAAAACCTACTAATCTCAAAATATTAATTGGTACCGGAGAATTGTCTGTATTCTGTCAATCATGTTTTAAATAAATGCTGATTGGCTGGGCAGGAAGTATAGGTGGGTCAATCAGACAGGAAGTAGAGGCGGAATGATGAGAACAGGAGAATTCTAGAAAGAAGGAAGCTCTTCCAAAGTTTTGCCCAGATCACCGAAGAAGCAAGATGTGAGCTACCTTGCTGAGAAGGTACTGAGCCATGTTGCTAACATATACCACAATAATGGGTTAATATAAACTACAAGAGCTAATAAGTAGTCTGAGCTAATGGGCCAATCAGTTTTATAACTTATGGAGATCTCTGTGTGATTTTTCTTTGGGGCTTGTTGGCTGTGAGGTACCGGACAGGACAGAAACTCCAACAAGCAGGCCCTGCATGTTACAATTAATAATATAAATTTAAGGTTATTTTTGTTATACTGTATGTATTTTTCTACTATTGTTTGGAGTTTGTGCTTTTGCAGCTCATTTAAAAATATAATGCATGATTATATTAATATATATAAATATATAAATATGATTATTATAGATGACTTTTAACCTGTATTAAGAAATATTAGGCATATTTTCAAGGTTAAACAGATATATTTAGATAGATAGATAGATAGATAGATAGATAGATAGATAGATAGATAGATAGATGATAGTCTTCACATACTTCAAAGACCTACAGAATATGGCATTTAAAATGTTTTAATAACATAAAGCTTTTCATGACAGTGAGACACATCTGCTCCTGGCATCACCTATTTACTTTAGAGAAGATGATGGGCATCTAAGAACTCCATATGGAGTTTGCTTTTTTTATGGCGACAGCTAGTCACTGGGAAAAGAAACTGCCCTTGGCTCAATTCATGACAGTATACTATCAAAATTGGATCATCAGGACATAAAAGAAAGTGACTGACAAGCTCTGCCAAGACAAGATAAGACAGTTCTTCAAAATTCCCTGCTCCTCAGAAATGTCTGTCAGATGTACAAGGCCTATAGGCCAAAGATGGAAGCTCAGTGTTGTAGAGAAAACTTGGGTGACTGTCTAGGCAGTCAGTTGTTTCCATAATTTTTTATTGCTATGGAAGTTGTTTGTAATGCATTTTATGTTTACTAATGTATTATATCTTTATATCATTCTGGGATCTTTTATGGTATTGAAGACGAGATAGTCCTAGTTATAATTTTCCTTCCTTAGTTATGATAGAAGATAAATTAGACACATACCTTTGGACTTGACAAGATAAGACAAATAATGGAGTATTTTCTCCAAAATTGCAAAATACATATGGACTAAACATTGTAAATGTAATTCTTACCCAATAATTTTTATTATTATATATAGTTTTAACATGTTATAGTTAAATCCTTTCCTTTTTATTTAGACAAAAAGGGGAAAATGTTGTAAAATAATCTTTTTGTACTCTGAAGATGTGTCTTTGACAAGGTGCTTTCTGATTTGTTTAATTAAAAGCTAATTAGCCAATTGTTAGCTAGCAGATATAGGCAAGAGCCAGACACAGAGACCACTGCGAAGAAGAAAGGCAGAGTCACCAGGAGATGAAGAAGGAGCAAGACATGTTGGAAGACAGGTAAAGTCACAAGCCACATAGCATTATGTAGATTAATGGGAATGGGCTAATTTAAGCTGTAAAAGCTACTTAGTAACAAGCCTAAGGTATGGCCAAGTTTATATAATTGATATTAAGTCTCTGTGTGGTTATTTAGGTGTGGCTCATGGGACAGAAACTTCCCCCTACATATAGATAGATATACAGCTATCAAAAATAAAATAAATATTAAGCCTAATATACAACACAGGAATAAATATAAATGGCCACTAAAAAAGAAGTGTGTGACTTTTATACCTAAGAATATGGTGTTAAAACATGACTCTAAAGGTCAGAGCTGAAGTTGCACAGAATAATCAGGGTGGCCACAGACTCAGGAAAGTCAGTTCTAATAGAATGAATAGAACATCAATGCCAGAAACAGAATGAACTGAACAAGCTACCACATGTTAGGAGCAAGAGAGGAAAGAGGAACTTCATATAGCCCATTCTCTATGTTCTCATTATTCCCCACAGCCTTGAATATTGCTTTGTACTGTCTCTCAGTGTGTATATTTATGCATATGTGCTCAACAAATATGTAACCAAACTCTAAACTTTAATGTAGGCAGGAATCTTATTTCTAAATACACATTACCTCTTAGCCAGAAGGCCTGCTCAGTGCTCAACACTAGGTAAGCATTGAGCATCCCCTATATCGACCTCTGCTTTTATTTATTTTCCTTGAAGATCACTTGATCACTCAAGCTGGCAAGAAATTTCTCCGCTTCCCTTTTACAATATTGGCTCATGAAACTTCTTTATGCTTCTTGTTGTCTCGACATCTAACCCATAAGTAGACAGAGAATGCCAAGTTCATGTCAGATCACAATCAGCAAGGACTGGCAAGAGGAATGGAATATTATTCCTTTCTAGAGCTTACGCCTCTGCAAAGAAGGCCCAAATTCTCATGAGCCAAACAAGGACCGTCTTGTTCCCCAGCATGTCTTGACTTCTATGAGAGACATCTGGGTCACATCACAAAGTATACACTGGAATCAGCATTAGTAAACTCAGAAAATCTTTGAATTCCAGGAGAAGGAAGAATCTTAACTAGACCTTATTCCAGTGTGCATTTTTTTAAAGTTATGTAATGAACACAGCTAGCCAATTTCACAATACATTTGCATTTTTAGGGAGTTTCTTTACCTTGTGTATTAAGATTTGAAATCTTCCCTCTTAAAGCCCATCCTTTGGTTTGATTACTAAATATTTTGAAAATTGAGCTCTAAGTTTATGACAATGTCAGGTTCTTGAAGAGGAGACAAATGAATAAAAAGATCTGATTTCAAAAGCTTTATAAGTTGATAGCAAAATGGTCACATAGATGGTATAATTCACGTGATGATTTATGTGAAATGATGTGTATCTGTGTATGATAGCAGGATGGAAGTTCACCTAACCCAATCCAGGCTGATGGAATAAAGGAGAGGAAGACTCTTGGAGTATGTGATATATACATTTCTCTAATCTGTTAATCCTTAAACTACTAACAGATCCAACTAAAACGTACACGAACAATATCCACATAGCTGGAGACATATCACTTGTCCCACCATGCTTTCTCCATACTACTCTCCCACCCCTATGTAGAAACAAGAAAATGTGAGGAATTGGTCCCCGAGTACAGACATAATACCTCTCCCTTTCCAGGACCCCTGGTCATGCCCTATCCATGCAAAGCATATCACTGACAACAAAGACTGGGTAAGGAATGGGCACATTATGTTGGCAAAACGATGTTCAACATTTGGAATGGCATGTTCTCTCACTTAGAATGACATGTTCTCTTAACACATTGTTTTTCTAGGTAGGCGTGAAAAGAATGAAGCCCACTTTTCACCAGAGCTATTGACATGCAAGATGAAGCAGACACTATTGTCAGGTCAGAAAAGAAAACAGAAGAACCTGGATTCTCGGTCATGTTACTAAACTGCTGGATAAATTGTTCCTGACACATGCTTCAAAACATGTGGGCCCAAAAGCCAACCCACTCATGGAGCCAGTTTAATTGGATTTGGGCTCTCCTTAATTTGCCTCAAACCCAATCCACATTGTTCAATTTGCCAACAGCCTTATTAAAATGAAGGGATATTTTATCTATGCCTTTGGTTCTTTTTTATTATTTTTGACAGTTGCTCAAATAATATTTAGTAGGGGAGTTGTTTTGGTATGCCTTTATTTTTGTAAATTAATTATAGTTCATTATACCTAAAGTTACATTTTCCAGGAGAAATGGTCTTCATTCTCTCAGCTTATGAATAACAGTTGGAAGCAATTCAGTGCCACAAGTATGGATTTGCACGATTCCACTTTGACCTGCCACACACTAGGTACCAAGTTATATGCAAAGTAGTTCTGAATAAGATATGGGTCCTTTCTTCAATAAGATTAAAATCCTTTTTGAAATGTGATATCAGGAGTTTGAGCTCTGGCTTGATATACCCAGTTTCGAAAATCTGCCTTGCCTGTTCTGCATCGAGCCCTAGACAAAGGTTGTCTTGACTAATCTTCACATCGACGATACAGGTGATTATTTATGAATGAGGAAATTAAGTTCAAAGACATAACTAACTTTCACAATGTGACTTGTCAGACTAAATAGTGCTGGGAAATGAGCGGATGTCTGAGTTCCAAACCAA
The DNA here is from genome assembly GCF_950005125.1 of Chionomys nivalis. Taxonomy (NCBI): domain Eukaryota; kingdom Metazoa; phylum Chordata; class Mammalia; order Rodentia; family Cricetidae; genus Chionomys; species Chionomys nivalis. The sequence goes on from NC_080090.1 coordinate 57,869,438, forward strand.
AAGTATGTCCAATGTTTAAGTGTCATCAGAATATGTCATTAGCAGCTACGTGCCCATGACAGCCAATTTATGTCTATTGTGGCTTTTGTGTCTTGGAGATATGCTCTGAAGTCAAAGGTGGTACTCAGTTGGTCCTTTAGAGGAAAAAAAAATCTTAAATCAAACAAAAGCTCATATGATGGCAATTAGAGCCAAAGTCAAGAACATTAAACAAGACTTTTTAGCTATTCATCTATTGAATGAAGATTTATTATACCTAATATAGGACATGCATTGTGTTAAACACAATGAAGATGACAAAGATTCATGAGGTTCATTTCTACTCTCAGGGAGCTTTGACCTTTTAAGTAACAATAGCTGCCGCGTGTTAGATGACTACAAACCATTAAGCATTCCTTGTAAGTCATCTGTTGTCCAAAAAGGGATCGCAAGATGATGCTTTCATTCCCATTCTGTAGATGAAGATCTGAGACTGGAAAGGGTATCATCAAGTCACACAATCAAAGCCAATATTTGAGCCCAGTCAGTTATATCTCAAGGGGCTGTGACATGGCTCAGTCACACCTTAGAACCTGTGTTCAATCCTTGAAAGTCATATAATAGGAAGAAAGAGTTAACTCCCACAAGCTCTCTTTGGCTTCTACCCCCATGCCCTGACAAAAATGTTCTCTTACACACCACACACATGCGCACATGCACACACACACATACACACAATAAAATTAATGAAAATCATAGCATAATCTAGGGATGTTACACAGAGAAACTCTGTCTCAATACCAAAAAAAAAGAAAGAAAATAATAGCATAAAACATTTTAAATTTACCTGAAAATTATACCTGTAGCCTGAACTTCACTGAGATATAAAGGTAATTCCCCAAGTGTCTTCCTCCTTCTTAATATTTTGAGAGACAGACACATACAGAGAGAGAGAGAGAGAGAGAGAGAGAGAGAGAGAGAGAGAGAGAGAGAGAGAGAGAGGAAGAAGAAGAGGAGGAGGAGGAGGAGGAGAGGGGGAACAAGGAGGAATGTACACATATGTGTGTACACGTAAGGCCAGATGGTGTCAGTGTCTGTCACTCTCCACCTTATTTTATTAGACAGAGTCTCTCACAGGACCCTGAGTTCATCAATTCAACAAGACCAGCTGGCCAGGCCAGCTCCTGGATCCCCCTGTCTTCATCTCCCCGGTGCTGGGATTCCATGCACACACCACCACACCTAGCTGTTTATGTGGGTGCTAGAACCCAAACTCACGCTAATATTCTAGCATTTTGTCCACTGAGCCATCTCCTCTGCTCAAGGTATTCCTCCCTTATTACCCACTTCCACTATGGAGGTGCAGGCCCCCTCAGGACCCCACACATGCCAAAATGCTGTGTTCTTTGCAGGCACTCCATGAAGTCACACGATCATTTTTTAGCTCTGTGATAGACACTATCATTTATCTCTTACTGGTGCTCATCAAGTGACTGAAACCTGTGGTATGAACATTATATTTCAAGCTCTATTGGCCATAATGGATTTCTTGCCTCTGTCATACATGTTATGCATTTCTCTAGCTGATTCATGCCTTCCATTTTGCAAATAATGAGTCAGATGTAGGAAATGGTCCAAGGTTATTCACATCACAAGTGAAGGGGCAAGACTCAAACTCCAGTAATCTCTACTCTTACAAAGCTTTGAGTAATATGTCCAAATTTTCAATATAGTTTCAAGGATAGCCAAGATGAGTGCATTTTCTGCTAAACCAGATGTGAATGTATTCTATGGCTTTTTATGGTGAGAACTACTTTTCTTCAAAGCATTTGTTCTCTGTTCCTCTCATTCCATTCCCATTATTGCTTTCAGAATATTTCACATGTATGCAACCTCTGCTCCCCCACCACACACACTGGTGTCTCATAATTACTGGTCCTGCCTCCACATTCTCTCTCATAACTGTTCCCAGAGGCCATCCGTCACCAGGCTATAGTCCATCTCTCAGTGAAGCTTTCATGAGAATGTCTCTTTTGTGGCATTTACCAAGGGGGAAATGTCCCCCAAATGCCTTTAAATAAACTGGAGCAATGCTTTTTTCATAGTCATTTTTAAAAGACAAAAGCCAAACTAAAGCAATAACAAAATACCCAAACTTGTGGCTCATTGCAGCCGTAGAACCTGGGCGGAGGTTTGACAAAGGAAAACTGTTGGGGCTGACTCCCTTCAAACCCTTGACCTGACCAAGACAGTGATTTATAGCTCTTAGTCTCAGGTAGTCTCTGAGGAATGCGTTCTTATTTTCAGAAAGAAGAAATCATTGAAATTAAATACATGAGATTTATTTGTTAAATCAGAATTTCTGATAAAATCCTAGAGCATGGGACACTTTTTTGGGTGAGGTCATGATAGCTTTTGTGCCTCTTCCTGAATGTCTTTCCCTCTATTTCTTACAAAAACTCAAACTGGCTGAAGGTTTCAAGCGGTGACCCTTGAAAGAAACCACATGGGAAGGGTAAGTGAGAAAAGAGGGGTCCGCTTTGATGACGATTAAGCCATTTAAAGCATTTTTGGGAGTTCCATCAAAAGAAACTTGGAGTAAAGGAAGATTACAACTACTCTCTAACTGTAATTTTTTTTCTCTTAGTTGCAAGAACATAGAAAGGATATTTCTTGTCTTTTCTTTGAGAGAATATCCAAAATCACACTTCCAACTAACACCTCCTAGCAAAGTAACGAATGCAAAGGCCAAGGGGTAGTGTTCTCACGTCCAGATCTCACTTGATGACTTTTAGCTGAGCTGGTGTAGTTTCTCTAGATTAGTGAGAGGTAGCACCCAGAGGACAGTGGTGAGGCTGATGTGAAATGACATGAATGAAGAGGCAGCTCGTGCTCAGACCGCTGGTGCTGAGATAACGTTCTAGCTGTTGTTTTCGGTAGTTTCCGAGTGTAACTCTTCAGTGCAGTCTAAGTCATGTGACAGGACATTGCACTAGGCTGTCTAGCAACCGCCCTGAATTTGTAACCCTGTTTAGCACAAATGTATTATTCTGAGAAACCAGGTCAGAGGGGCAGATCATTGATCTGGGAAACAAATAAATCACTTACTCTCCATCAATCCCTTATCCAATATGCTCATGTGTTGGCACAATTTGCCTTCATATCCCCTAAGTGGCTAGATCCTCCAAGGCATTGATGCGGAGGGAGATACGTCATTCAAAGCCTTAGCACTAATAATCTCACCAAAGAGCTGTAGAAGTTGTGTGATCTAAATCCAGCATTCGGGGAAGAGATCTTGGCAAGAAAGAACTGGAAGGCTTTCAGGCAATGTGAGGGGATTTGAGGAAAGAACCACAAAAGTGTCAATCACTTGATTTTTCAGATTGCTAAAATCCCTTTATTAAAATTTCCTAGGGAAAAAGGACAAGTGGGATGAAACTTTACAACCAAGGCATTTACATGTTCTCTGGACCATGTTTGGCAAATTTAAAAATCAGACTTAGATATCTACAGTATTTGTGACTCAACAACAACGATTCTGCCACCTCCAAATGTGTGTGCTGGTTCTAAACTTTGAGAACAGTCACTCAAACAAGCAGTAATTACGTTTCTCTGAGCCAGGAGAGGTACTCCATTGTTGGCTATCCAGCCATTTACCCCAAGAGCTGCCTCTGTTTAGAGATTGTAGAAAACAACCAGAAAGAGGCCCAACTCTAACTCAATGCTCTTCTTACCTCTGTCCATCTGCATTTCTTCCCCCAAATAATTATTAATTAACTTTCACTACAATATGTCTGAATGGAAAAAATCACCATATCACAGTGACTTAGAGGAACAATCTTGCATTTTCACAGGTGTGTTGGATGGCAGGGCTGGATTGATATGGTGAATATGTTCTGAACTCTAAGAAGGCATTGTTTCACCTCGAGGGTTGGTGAGCCAGCTGGGGTCACTTAGTTCCACATCTCTCATTGTCCCAGGACTCCAGAGCTCACCTAATCACACCTGCCTTATGGAAGGAAAGAGGACACTGTAAACTGCACCCATAAATGGCCAGTAAGTTCTATCTGCATAGCCAAAGCAAGTTACATTACCTAATGCAAAGTCTGAAAGAAATTAGGAAGAATTGAAGCTACACATTCATCACCCCAAACTAATGTCTAGCCTAAGCTAAAAACGCCCCCCTAAAGAATTTTTAATTTTTTTCCGAAGGCTTTTCTTCTGTCACTTTTCACCATGATGTGGAATTCTAAACTCCTTTTCCCTTATCCAGTCTGGAATTCCCTCTTTCTGTTTCTGCCTTTCAGTGGAAACTTTCCCACTCATTATTTATCCAACATAATTTGTGTTCTATTTTTTTTTTTCGATTCTTTGGGAACAATTCCATAAGACTCTCTTCGAATGGATGGCTTAAGTATTTGTAGCCTTATCCCAGTTATGGTAATAAATAATAAAGATATAAGGTTTTAAAAATAATTTATTTGCACACATGATAACCACATGACAGAGTCCATACTAAACCATTCTGAGATTTCTTCTATTAATGGAATTAATCTAAAACTCTTCACTTCAGCCTTGGTCAAACTTCTTGAAAAAGGGCAAAAAGCAGCCACTTTCTTTTCCATAATATCACAAGAATGATCTCCAGGCAACGTACTAAAATTCTTCTCCTCTGAAATCTCTTGGAGTAGCCCCACTTAGTTCATTAAATCACACTCAGCACCACTGTCTTCCATGCTCCCACTAGTATGGCCTATTAAGCAGTGCTTAAAGCATTGCCTTTTGGAAAGCATTGTTTTCCAAACCCAAAGTACCAAAGTCCAAATTCCTCCAAAAATAAATAAATAAATAAATAAATAAATAAAAAAGGTTAGGCCTATCACAGCATTACCCAACTTCTGTCTTAGTTGGGATTGCTATTGCTATGAAGAGACACCATGAGCATTGAAATTTTTACAAGAAAAACATTTAATTGAGGTGGCTTACAGTTTCAGTCCATTATTATCAAGGCAGGCAGACATGGCGATCAGAAGGCAACATCTTGGTCAGAAGGCCACAGGATGTGAACTGAGTGTCTGTCACACTAGTGAAGCTTGAGCAAAAGAGACCTCAGAGCTCGCCCCCACAGTGACACACTTCCTCCAACAAGGCCACATCTACTCCCACAAAGCCACACCTCCTAATAGTGTCACTTCCTTTGGGGACATTTTCTTTCAAACCATTACATTTACTAAGGCAATGTACAATTGTGATGCTTTGCTCTCTAGTTTCTAAAACTAAATCATTGGGGACAGGCTACTCCTTGAGCCTGGTACCCCTGCTTAGTGCTTCCATGACCCTTGATCATGTTTCTCCATCATACTTGGTATCCTCTATTGTAACCTGTCTATTCACTTGTCTCTGTCCATCACTCAGGCATAGACTCTGAGAAGTAAGTGAATGTGCTTCTTTCTCAATGTTTTATCCTTTGAAACAGCACCTGTCATGAGTTAGATGTTCACTAGCATTAATAGGGGGAAGTAACACCATTCTAAATATTACATAGCACAATAAAGTTGAACCATTTTGCAAACTGTGAATGTGATATAGATATCGCTATCACAATCTTTATCAATCATATCTAATGAAAAAATTTTAATAAACAAACCAGAGATTTTAAAAAAATAAAACATCATCAGGTCAGGCAATCTGTCAGCTTTACACACTGCCTAGTTTGGGTTTTTACATGGTCAGCTGCTTGCTTGGAGTAGTCTTAGCAGCATGGGCTATAAGATATAGGAACATACTCCATGGTGGGGCATAGGCTTGTATGAACCGGCTACACACAAACTCTCACATTAGTACAGACAGAAAACCTTGGACTTCACGAGGGAAGTTCTTCAAGGTTGTGAAATATAACCAAAATTCAAGTGCAGATTAAAATATGAGTCTCACCAGAAGAAAAATGCATTTTTTCCTCTGCATTAAAAAAAAAAACCCTTCCCCTGAACGATATGACCATAATGATTCAATTTCTCCCTCACCAATCAGCATCAGCCCGTGAGATTCAGACCTGGCACATGGAAATTTCAGCCTTAAGTCAAATATTATTTCAAAGTTAATGACAAAATCTATTTTTGCAGTGGTCTTGTTTAAAATATTTCCCCTTAATACTCTTGAAATGCTGTAATTGAAAGCAGTCATACGAGATGCCAGGGCATGCTTCTTTAATTATGTCCCATGCCATCTGTTTCCAATGGAAGGAGAGTATCTGTTTGCAGTTACCGACCTTATGAAAAACAGGCTTGTCCCGAAATAGATTGGAACTAAAACCAGAAAGCATTTCTTTCAGAGGCATCCTTTCAAGCCAATTAACTTTAATCATTATAGAAATGTTTATTTCCCATCTTAGTCTCTCTTCACATGTAAATTCCTTCAGGGAAAAAGATCTCTTTTTGTGACTGTTTGAATAGTTCCAATTTGGATTAATCAGAACCTGCTGGCCTGTTTATGTCCCAATTGTGAATGCTGGCAACTTTCTTGATGAGGGAGGCACACATTTCCTGCAGAGACAGACCCGAGGTGCGGTAGATAGGCACCTACTAGTCAAAGCGAGCTGGCAAACCTCGCCGCCCCCATATGTGTTCCAGTATTGCCTTCCAGGGTGAGGACCCATGAAACCATTTGTTGGATGGGACATCAGCAATCCTAAGCTTCGTCACTAAAAGCCCAGTTCTCCAAAGAACTCCAGAATATCTTCTCAGACCATCACACCACTCTCGGGAAAGCTGCAAGAAGCCTTGGTGACCTTGCAAGACGCAGTGTCTGAGGAGGTGGGTGGAGGTAAAATCAGCCTACCTAAGAGGCTATTGTTTCTGAACTGCCTCTATTATTCAAGGGAAATTTCTACCTATGGGCAAAAAGTTGTTTTGTAACAATTTTTGATGAATATAGATTAACTTCACTCATCCATCCATTCATTCACTCATGCAGACTGTAAGTTTCTAAGTATTTCCCTTTTTACTGTTTTAGGCATTCATATGTCTCAAATTACAAGAACAATGTCTTAGACATTGTCTCAACCAATATTTGCTGAATTGTACACTTCTCTAGACCCTGGAGACACATTAATATAAGATATGTAAAATTTCTGTTTAGGAACTTTTATTTAATATGATCAGTCTCTAAATGGCTAAAAAAGAAAATATATTGTCTTAAAAGGTACAAAGAATCATACTACTGTCTTTTAAAAATATATACACATAATTCTGTACGTAAATATACACAGATAGTTTTAATGAACCGTTTTCATCTATGTTAATGGTTCTTCTTCCAACAGTGGAAATCTACCCAATGAAGACCTCCAATACCATACATGAGAAGTTTTCTTTTGAGTTGTTTGTCAGGGTTGTCCTAGAGACTCCAGAAACATATAGACTATTGCTGTTGTCCTTGGTTACCCCCAGAGGTGGAAGGTAGGTCCCTATTGCTGAAGACACCATGCACTTCAGACACAGGGTCCAGAGGTCCCTGAGCTGAACTGACCTCAATGCCTCCTCCCTGAGAACCAACTTTCATGGTACAAGAAGGCACCATGCAAGCTTCTAAGTGAAAGCGGCAACCAACAGCCCTACCTAGCCATGATTCCATTTGTACAACATCAATGACCAGAATGGCACCATAATCCCGAGGGTGCAGCAGTGGCTCACATGCCTCTGCAATAACCAACAGTTCTCTAATTGAATGTAAGGCTGCCTCAACAAGAGGGAAAACTGCCTGGTACTGGAAATCTAGTCAACTACTCAGTAAGGGTATTGGAGGAGAATACAACCACTGATTTCCTAAACCAACATCAAACCTAACAACAACCCTACTACATTTGTCTGTATACCCACAGGTAAGTGTAGTCTTCACCCCTTACCAAGGAAAATTCTCTTTGCAATGGACAGAGAACACTACAGAAACCCACAACCAATCAAAGTACAAAGTTGCAGTGCCTAGTCCTATTGGATTCATCTACAAAACAATCCCTGAACCTAAGACTCAAGGAACATTGTGGAAGATGGGCCAGAAAGATGGTAAGGGCCAGAGATCAGGAAATTGATTGCGAGTTTGTGTCTCCTAGTAGTGTCAGAAGTTATATCCATAAAAATTTCAGCAACATGACTGGCCAAATATGAGCTGAAAAGAATGATACCAATGGATGTGCCCAATTGGATGGGGAAAGCCTCAACCCTACACAAAGAGCTACAGGAAACCAAGGAAAGTTGGGAGGGGAGGAGGTGCTCTCCCCCATTGAAGAGCACACATCAATTGTTGTCCAGTGCCAAATGACCAGTCCACAAACCATACATACAAGTAACATTATTCAGACTGAATAGGATATATTTAGAGTATGTAAGTATATACGCATGCAATAAACAATTAGTGAAAAAGGAGGTCTTGAATTTGAAGAAGACCAGACAGGGGTTTATGGGAGGGTTATGAGGGAGGAAAGATAAGGGATAAATATAATTAAACTCTTAACCTAAAAATTATTTTTTTAAAGTTAGGGATCTACGGAAGCACAAAAAAAGATCTCTAAGCCTTATGGTAAATAGAGTCAGATTCCCAATGGCTAATAATAAAAATAAAGAAACAGCACGCTGACCGTAAACAACTGGAAGGTAGAGCCAGTGCTTAGACGGTGCCATTTTCATCTTTGTGCCTAGATGCAAAATGTCTGGTGCAGACTTGGCGTTTAATAAATACTTGATTAATTTAACTCAGCGAGCATGTTGACCACCATCTAAGAAACCTGCTTCTACTGGGTTTCTAATACGTTCCACTTGCTGTGATGAATACTTTCCACACATGAGTTCCCCTAATCCTCAAAACAAACAAGTAAACAAACCCCAGGGAAGCCGATATTTAATGTCTCTGTGTTCGGAGGAGGGGCTGGAATTTATGGATGGGAAAATCACTTGCTGGGACTCATCAGTTAGTAAATTCCCGGATGTGATTAAGAACTCAGGTCTGTGTTAAAGTCAGTTTCCACATCTGCTTCCTGTTATCTTACATGACTGCTCCAAGTGTCATTTAGAAAAGGCTTGCCGCTAACTCACCAAACTCACGGCTACGTATTTGAAAACCTGAAACCACCTCATCATGTGGGAAATGACAGCTCTCATCTCCATCTCCCCCTTGAAGTTCCTGAAGTTTTATATTGACTGGGCCCTTAATAGCAACTATAACTTTTAAGCTGAGTTTCCTGAAGCTTGCATATCTGTGGTTTTCAGATCTCATGGGCTCCATCCAAGAAGAATATATTCTAATCATTTCCCAGGAATCATGAGAGTCAGTAATGCATTTTTCCCCTTTGGAGTTGAAAGTTATCCTATCAGGTTGGATGGATTTGGCAGAAAAGAAAACCACCCATCTATACCAGGCTTTCTTCATCTGATGATTCAAATAGAAGTGTAACAAAATCCCCTCAAGCTTTCCTAATTTAGTTCCATTTCAAACTTTCCAGAAATCAGTCAGAAATTCCTGTGGGAACATCATCTAAGAGACAGTACAGGGTGATGCAACAAAGGCAAGGGCAGAGGGAGATAATAAAAAGTTAGGAAGGAGTGCCAAGACATGCTCATTGCCCAGCGACCAGCAACTGAGCATCTAAGCACACCAGCACCGAATCCCTCCTGAAGGAATGTGCTCCAAGCTGGAGCTGGGCACTGTGTCCTAGAGGCTGGGATCAGTGGCTGGGACACGGCAGGGCCTCAGCAGGCTAATGGGCCGTGAACAAACTGCAAATATTAACTCTGCCTTAAAATAGTTCGCATTTGTCAGCTTCTCATTTGCTGCTTGATAATATCAATCCTTATTTCTCAGTCAATATGCACAGTATATCATCATAAGAAACTGCATGTATCCCTACCCAGAAAACATACATTTAAACTTAGTGCACACATAAAAGAGACAGATAGATAGACAGAAACAGAGAGGGAGGGAGGGAGGGAGGGAGGGAGGGAGGGAGGGAGGGAGGGAGGGAGGGAAGAAGAGGAAGATGTGCATGCATGGAACAAGTGTTCTTACAAAGCAAATGAATAGCAGGGAAGGTAGGGAGAAATAAACGTGAATGCATTCAGTTGAAAATACTAACAATTACAGCGACAAAAGGATTAGTCCCCTGTGGTTGGTGTCTACCATAGTCCAAGAGTTGGGCTAAGGAACCTTGGGTTGACCCAGTGAACAAATGTTTTTATCCTTATTTTACAGATGAAGAAAGGGGGGCCGAGAGAAGTAATGATCTTAGACTACAGAGCTAATAGATGATAGAAGCAAAATTAGAGCTCAGTTCCTCCTGCCTCCAAAATTTCTGCTCTCTGTCTTTATACAGTTTAAGTAACACTAGAGAATCCAGATCAAAAAATTACTTTTTGTTTCTTTCTTTGTCTTTTCGAGACAGGATTTTTCTTTGTAACAGCCCTGGTTGTCCTGGAACTCACTTTGTAGCTTAGGTTGGCCTTAAACTCACAGAGATCTACCCAAGTGTTGGAGTTAAAGGCATGTGCCACCACACCGGGCTGAAAATTACATTCTTTGAGGGTAACAGACTCAAGGTATACATACAAAAAGCTGAAAACCTAATACAGGACAAGACATATACCTGAACTAGTAATGTTAGCTAAGTTCCATTTCCTGGCACGTCCCTAAATAAGTTTATAACTGATGTCATGTCATCTGGCCTCAAAAGACCTTGATTGCATTAAGAATGCATGGATTTAAGAATTTCAGGAGGTTTGTGTGTCTAAATCTTACCTTACCCCCATCTCAGGAATCTCTAAGGAAGGCAAGAACTGAGAAAGCCTAAATTAAAAAACAAGGAACAACACACTAGTGCTTCAGTTGTCCTTGTCTACATCATATGCATACATACCCTGAGCATCACTGCTGCTTTGGGAAGTCATTTTCATGCACTATCTTCTTAGCATATTCCAAATTAACTTAAATACACAGGTCTTTGGAGAACAGTCAACCTATTCAGCCAGCCAGGATAGAGACTACAGAGTCCACCATGTGGGCTACATTTCTTCCTGATGGACCAACACAAAAGCAGGGGGTGGAAAAGAGACAAGAGAGGGCAGTAACAAATCTCCCCCCACCCAAAGTGACAATTAGAGGCTGGTATTAAGAGTCTATAAAACCATGAACCTGGCTGTCCGCAAACAACAGGAGCCAACGTATGGTGGAAAAGCACATTGAGTCTACAGCCATACCACACTGAACACGCCTGATCTTGTCTGAAAAGCACACTGAGTGGAAACTGAGAAACCAATTATGCACACAAAAATAACAGTAAGATTAAAGGCAGCTTTTAAACAAGAACAATAGCCATCAAGGAAGACAAAGGAATAGGGTACTGAAAGTGGTGAAAACGCTTGTGGAACCAAACTATTTTTGTTCTTGTTCTATTTAAGAAGAAAGAGAAAAACGCTTACCATGCAGAACTTCTCACTGAATTCATTAGAAAATTAGACTTGATAACTTCATTGTTTTTCAGTCAGGCAGCTCCCTGACTGCCATGGTTTTCTCTGCCTGTATTTCTTGGATGCCTCTACCTTCAAGGTAGAGTTTTGTACTCACTTAGAGTCTGTGTTCTCTAGGCTCTACAAAATATCTATATCCCAGAACTTTATGTATAATAAACCCTGAGCACACTTAGATTCTGCATGGATCTCCTCCCATGTTTGCTATCCCATGAGTGCCACCAATGCTACAGGGTTAAGAGGTGGCTGTGTGCGGTCACTGAAGCAGGAGACTGGATATCTGAGCAGTCAGAACCATAGAGGAGTATGTGAGACCCTTTACTGAGTAAGATACAGAGAAAGAATAGAGCATAGAGTATTCCAAGAAGCCTAAATCTGATCACGGCATTCCAGGTTTGGGGGAAAGTATATTTGTCATAGAGAGGGTAGAATATAAATTGTTCACAGCTTCTGGTCTATCTGTACAACTATTAGATATTTGATACATGGTATATGGGCCTCCAATTATATTTAACTGAAATACCTTTGGAATATAACAATCCTGAAAGAAGAGGGAAAGAAGGAAGTGTGGAGGGCCAGAAGCCACAGTAGGCATGGAAATGAACAAATCATGCAATAAATCATGACTATAAAAATGAATGGCTAGATGATGGGCTGATCAGGGCAAAGGGATCCACACGCAGGTCTGGGGTGGTCTGCCCTGGGCTCCGCACTTGGCGCCTTGAGACACCAAGCAGATGGACACTATTATGCTGTTATGGTGAGCAAATGTATGGTGTAGAATGGTGGGGGGTGAGGGGAATGGTTCATCTCTTGTGAATAGAGGCTCATCTTCAGGGGTGAAAGTGCTGAGGGTGAGTAGAGGTGGGTGGCTCCTGGGCTGCTGCTATGGCCCATGTCTGGGTTCATGGCCCTGATACAGCCATTGTCTGTGTTGATGTCCATGGCTCCTGATACGACCAAAGGTCAAGTGGATAAGGCTGTGCAGAGTTGGCCCCGCCCCTCACTAGCTGCAACACTAGGGAGAGCTAACTGGTCCTGCCCCTCACTGGCTGAAGCACTTAAGAGGAGGGTACTACACCTCACCTGGGCAGCATAATAGACATGACCCTGTTTTCAGGAGCATGGGCGAGTTGACACAGAAGGCATGAGAATCGGTGTTGTAAGAGGGCTGCTTGTTTTGTTCCCAGGTGCTCAGCCCCGAAATAATCACACAGAAACTATATTATTTAAATCACTGCTTGACCCATTAGCTCTAGCTTCTCCTAATGGCTAACACTTACATCTTAATTTAACCCATTTCTATGAATCTGTGTATCGCCACGAGGCTGTGGCTTACTGGAAGAAGTTCTGGAGTCTATCTCTGGCTACACAGTTTCTCTCTGACCCCGCCCTTCTTTCTCCCAACATTCAGTTTAGTTCACCCCCAACCCCTGCCTACCTAAGTTCTGCCCTATCAACCATTATTAACCATTGCTATTCACAGCATACAGAGGGGAATCCTACATCAAATGGGAGAGCAGGTTGTGCCCCTGTTGTCTGCCATGTGGTAGCAAGAATGGGGGAAGGATGCCCTCTTCTTTTGCCCCTCGACACTTGCAGCAGGCGGCGAACCTGACCCACGCCCCCAGCAGCTGCAGTGCTCAGGAAAGTGGTACTGCTTTCCTCAGGGCAGCACAGTAGAGCTGACCCTGTTGGCAGAGGCATGGGTCAGGTGGTCCTGAGGGTGTGAGAATGGAATAGCTGGCCACACCTCCCTCAGCTGCCATGTGATGGGTGAGAGCAAGGGAAAGATGCCTCCCCCACCCCTTTGCCCGTCCCTGCCCCCTGTGGTGGAGAAGAGAGCTGACCCTATTAACACGGAGTGCTGGTGAACTAGCCCCTAGAACGCGAGCATGGGAAATCTGGCCCACATGGTGGTGTGGCAGGTGCGAGAACCCACCCTGAGGTCCTAAGAGCAGGAGAGCTGCCCCTGCCCCTCACCAGCTGCAACACTCAGGAGAGAGGTTCCTGCTCCCACCAGCTGCAACGCTCGGGAGAGGGGCTCCTGCACCTCACCAGCTGCAACGCTCGGGAGAGGGGCCCCTGCACCTCACGTAGGCAACACAGTAGAGCTTTCAGGTCTGATCCTGAACCTGAAAGAGGAAAAATTGGAAATATGTTTGAACTCAGTGACACAAGAAAGGACTTTCTGTCTAGGACCCTGAGAGAACTGGCTTAAGACGAGCAATTAGTAAATGGGACTTCATGAAACTTAACAGTCTAAAGTAATTTTCATTATTTTTAAAGGTTTATTTATTTATCATGTATACAGTGTTCTGCCTGTTTGTCTACCTACAGGCCAGAAGAGGTCACCAGATCTCATTGTGGATGGTCATAAGCCACCATATAGTTGCTGGGAATTGAACTCAGTACCTCTGAAAGAGTGATGTGGAATGATGTCCTTCTGTACACTGTGAATATGTGTTCCTTTAATTAGTTGGTAAATAAAACTATGGCAGGGCAGAATACAGCTAGGTGGGAAATCCAAGCAAAGATAAAGGGAAAAAGAAGGTGATGTCTGGGAGGAGCCAGTAGCTGTTGTAGGAGCTGCGGGCCTCTTCCCACAGCCCGGCTCATGGTTGCCTGGCTAGCTTATGCCCCGAAATAACAACACACAAACTGTATTCTTTTAAACACTGCCTGGCCCATTATATCTAGCCTCTTCTAGGCTAATTCTCACGTACTGATTTAGTCCATTTCTAATAATCTGCGTAGCACCGCTAGGTGCACTTACAGGGAAAGATTCAGCATGTCTGACCTGGTGGCTGGCTGCATCGCGTCTGGCTCTGAGAGGAGCTGCCCTGCATCTGAGCTCACTTCCTCTTCCTCCCAGCATTCTGTTCTGTTTACTCCGCCTACCTAAATTCTGCCCTATCAGATGGGCCAAGGCAGTTTCTTTATTGACCAATGAAATCCCACATCAAGTAGCCACCAGGGAAGCATCAAGCCACGAGCCTCATAGTAAAATATAGAATAATGGAAATGGGTTCATTTAGGTTACAAGAACTAGTTAGTAATAAGCCTGAGCTAATAGGTCAAACAGTATGTAATTAATATTAAGCCTCTGAGTGGCTATTTTAAAAGTGTCTGTGGAATCAGGTGGGACGAGAAACCTCCAGTTACTGAAGAGTAACCAATGCTCTTACTGCTGAGCCACCTCTCCAGCCCAGTTTTCACTACTTCCTAGTGTACAGAATTCCCCGTCAAGCTGTCAATTTGAAATATTCTTCTTTTCTGAAAACTGTCCCTTGCTGCAGTATGGCAGTCTGTGACTTCAGGGATCCCAGCTGCCTTCCAGGATGGTGGTCACCCCTGCGTGTCCTCAAGAGTTGTTTAGCTCACAATTTTTATTTGATGTTTCCAGGATGGGTCAAGTCTTGACTTGGGTGTTTGTGGCTTATGATTAAACCCTATTTGTACAAGTATAAATTTCTGGAGCATACCATAGAAAAGATTTACTTTGTCCCATCTATTCAACACTGTGCTGGCAATCTGAGCCCGCTGAAGACAAAGAAAAGACAAATACAGTAAAAAGGAGAAACTATTCCTGGGTATCATGATCTTGACAGTGTAAAACCCCAGGAAACTTGAGAACGCTCTGCTAAAGCTAATATGTGCATTTACCAAGGTCACAAGGTGCAAGAAGGATGTGCTGGGTTGCTATATCTGCTCTTTAAAAAAAGGACATTTAGAAAATAAGATTTAAAAAAAAATAAGAGAGTAGTTTTCTAACTCTCAGTGTACAGCCAGCTGCAGTGATATATGCACATAAAGCATGAACATTATTAATAGCAGTTGAAAACATAAATAAGTGGAGAGGTATTAATTATGATTTCAAAGCTATAGCAATGAAGTCTTATGGTTTTCTTTCAATTGAGCTGGCTATTAGCTTTAAAAATCTATAGGAGAATGTAAATTACTATGAGAAGTCCTAGTAATTTTACCATAAACTCATCAGAGGATATTAATTTAACTGATATTGATTATATTGCTCTTTATTACATAAAACTATTGAGTTAATATTGTGGTAGAGATCTACAGAGTCAACGTAATTTTTGTCAAAACTCCAGTGACATTCTTCACTGTAATAAAGAAACCTAAAAAACACATGGAAGCACAGAAGACCCTAAGTAGACAAGGCCATCCCAAGCAAAAAGAATCATGCTGGAAGAATTACAGTATCTGATTCCAAATTGTAGCAAAAAAACCATCAGACTACTGGCGCAAAAAGAGATACATAGTTCAACAAACCCTGTGAGAGGACCCAGAAATAAGCTCCTGCAGTCACAGGTGTCTGACTCTAAGCAAAGTTGCTGGAAGAAAGATAGCTTCTTTAATAAATGATGCTGAGAAAACCTGACATCCACATGCAGAAGAATGAAATTATATCCAAGTCCCTTACTTTGCACAAAAATACATCAAGGTTTTGAACCCAAGAGCTGAAACCAGGGAAAGGAACCCCTATACACTGCTGGTGGGAAGGTTCCTCAAAACATTTTTTAAAAGCAATCAAATGACCAAGATATATCATTCCAGGACATAGTCCAAGGAGGCAAAAACATCCATAAACGTTCACACCATGTCTATTGAAGCACTGCTCACAATGGCTAAGTTATGAAAGGAAAGTAGCTAGAGGCCAAACACCGGTGAATGGACAAAGAAAACATGTTCCGTACATGCACACACACACATGCACACAATGGAGCATTATTCATCCTTAAAGAAATTATATTATCATTTGTAGGAAAGAGATGGAATTCAAACCAGAAATAAATGGTATCATTTAGGTAAATTAGAGCAAACTCAGAAAACAGATATTGCATATTTTATCCCATATATGAAATAAAGACTTTCTAAAAGAGAAAAGCAGAAGTCAGACTGGAAAAGGAAGTGAGGCTATCTTTAAAAAAGGCCTGGATAAGAGTAATAAGGGGGTGGCCAAACACACTGTATACTCATATGAAAAGATACAATGTTTTCTTCTTATACACACACACACACCAATACATGTTGAATATCTCTTCTCTAAAATTCTTGAGACCAAAAGTTTTTCAGATTTTAGACCATTTTGGAGGTGTTGAAATATTTACATGCATGCATCTTGGAGACGGGATCCAAGCTAAGCACAACATTCATTTGTCTTTCATATTTGCTTTATACACATCACTTGCATAGTGTGCCTGCATCTTCACTACAGCCTAGTACAGACAGTTGGACATGCAATTTTTCACTTCTGCTTTCTTGACATTAAAACAGTTTCAGATTTTTGATATTTCAGATTTGAGATTTTTAGAATAAGAATGTTTAATTTGCACATGGCTAAGGCAATCAAGAAGAATCATGTTAATTTTTAACACAGGTAAATAAGTTATATTGAGTTCACAGGTAAACCCATACTTTACAAAGGTCACCTCTCTCTCTCTCTCTCTCTCTCTCTCTCTCTCTCTTTCTCTCTCTCTCTCTTTCTTCCCTCTTCTCCCTCCTTTTCTGTCTCCTTTTCCCTTCCATCCTTCTTTTCTTGATTTTCTTGTCTGTAAATACAAAAACAAATGAATGGGGAGAAAGGATATCTCTTCAGCAAATAGTACTGATCCAACTGGACACCCAATGCAAAAGTGAAACTCAACTTAAACCTCATATCATACAAACAATTATTTTGGAATAGATTATATCTCTAAACTTACAATTCACAGCTACATGGTTCCTAAAAGAAAGCAAAGCAAAAAAGAAAATTGCTTCCAGGATATAGGGAATAATTTCTTAGACAGGATACAGTGAGCATAATCATAAATGATGAAAGAGTCACAGAAATGTCATCAAATTAAAAACCTTAAGAGATTTTTTTAAAGAAAAAACAATGAGAGAAATGGGAGAAAATAACATATATTCATATACATTATATAAATGCATATGTATCATATGCATACTGTATGTGTTTTGTGTATTTATAATATTTTATACAATATAATATATGTTTCATATTAACAAATACACAAACAAGTTGAAAAGCATTTTATAAGAAATAGATGCTAATGACCACTTTGCATATTAAAAAGTATATTAATCATTAGTTGCTAAATAAGAACATATTCAAAGTACCATGAGATACAAATCCATAAACAATAGAATGGTTGAAATTTAGAAACTGACAATATCAATCATTCACGAGAATACACAACAATGTGATTTCTCATAAACTTTTGGCAGGCATATTGTATGGTGGACCACTTTGGAAACTATCAGTCTTTTTCAAAGTCAAATATTTGGCAGCTTTGTTGGTAACAATTACAAACCTAAATATTAACCGCAAATACCTATCAACAGAGGAGTGAGCACATTGTGGAACAGCTAGGCAATGGAAGATTGCAAGCAGCGGCTCTAGAGCATCCGAAGAGTTAAAGAAGCTCGATAAAGAAGAGTTCATAGTATGTAATTTGTTTCCATTGCGTTTGATTTTCATCAGAGTACTATAATAGTTAAAACCAATCTATGTTGAAAGTAATGGGAACAATGTTTCCCCAGGTGCACCAATGTATAACCAATAGAGACTGGCCATGAAGATGGTGAGACACCCATGGGAGGACAAGCATAGTCTAGACATTGTAAAGTACATGAACTTCATGGGCATATAGTGGATAATTGAATGAAAAATTAAACATCATTTACTTAAAATTTTTGTGGCCATCTTTACTTAATTATAAATAACACATTCAATACTAGTGCCGGCCATTGTTTTATGCCCTGGAAATGCAACAATAAGTTTCCCCTGAAGGACAGTCTTGAATCATCTTAAAATAAGAGAATCTGAGAAGGGCTAAACACAGAGGGAGAGGGGAGAGAGAGAGACATCTGGCCATCCGGAGGAAAGATGGACTACATTAAGGATTCTGTTGGAGGTAAAGATTGGACTTGCCCTTATTATGTGAAATTAGATAAAATTAATGACTGAGATTAGTTTAATGACTAAAAATTATATCGAGGCATGATCAGCAAAGCAACTAAGACCTGCTATATACGTCATCCAAGAGGTAGAGAGGAGCGAGCACCAGAAAAAGAGCCTGTTTGATGGTGTGTATGAATGATACAGTCTGCAGCTGATGTTGGAGTTGATGGTGGTTGTTAGTCAATTTACTTATTAGTTTTTCCATAACTACTTATCAGTATCCACTCATTTGCTCATTCCTGAGAGTCGCACTGTTCGTTAAACTTCATGTGATTAAATTTTTGGTGTGTATGTACGTGTATGGTATATGCAAGCATGTATAAACATGTGTGAGGGTGCACATACTCATGCATGCATATGCAGAGAGGCCAAAGGTCATCATTACATGCTATTCTCTACTGCTTTCCTAATTTACTCACTGGCTAGACTGGTTGGCAAGTTAGCATTGGGTCTGACTTTCTTCACGTGCTTCTGCGAGCAAAGGTGAGTGTTGCTACACCCAGTTCTTTATACATGTGCTGGAAGTGGGGTGGTGTCTGACCTCAGGTCTTCACGATTGTACAGTGAGCAGTTTACCCACAGATTGAAATGAATTTTGTAACTGCTGTCCAACATGGAGCCACATGGAATGCTTCTTCATGTGTTCGTCTCCTAAATTGAAACAACAGCTCACAATCAGGATCATCAGAATTAACAGAATCATTTATTAACTCTGATAGTTCTAGAGATCCATATTTAAGCTCGATTCAGGAACACCAAGACTTTTCATGGATGAATTCCAATGTGTCCAGTTGTCATGGCAACTAGTTCCTCTCATTTCTAGTAAGGAAGGTAAAATAATCCCAGTGTTGAAGATGGAGGCCAATGGTTTCCTAATACAGCTCTTTACAAAGATGGAGGCCAATGGTTTCCTAATACAGCTCTTTACAAAGCAGCTGGTTGTGGAGAATGTGCTTAGGTTT
Source organism: Chionomys nivalis (assembly GCF_950005125.1). Lineage (NCBI taxonomy): Eukaryota > Metazoa > Chordata > Mammalia > Rodentia > Cricetidae > Chionomys > Chionomys nivalis. Next base: position 57,888,871 of record NC_080090.1, read on the forward strand.
TTCTTGCATATGTTTTCTTGTTTTCCTCTATTTTCCGTGTGCAGCTTTAAAATATCAATTCTTTCTCCAATGAGAGAAGGAAATCCTTAAATGCAAAGGTCAAATTAGGGATCTCTGTTTTTGAACCATCTTAGATTGCGCCACTTTGAACTTATTTTCAAAATCCTATGTGTTTTCCTCAGTAATACAATATAAACATTTTGACACTTTCAACCAATAGGTTCTATCTGTTTAGATACTGGATATGTTGCTGAAGTATATTAGCTCAGCAAAGTCAAGGTTAAATAGATAAGAAAGTTTTAGCATAGTTCTTCATTTCTATAGCTTCCATTGTCGAGTTTTGCTTCCCACTTTCAGGCACAGAATGCTAGGAAGATAACAGGTCAGTCGCTGAGATTTTTGGCACATGAACTTTCCACTGTTTCCTAAAGTCTTTCAATAACAACCCAGTGCCATTTTGCTAACCATAATCTACTATGATGCTATATACAGATCATTAAAACAATAGCATTCTCTAGCAAGTTCTAACAAAATTGCTGAAGTTTTGATAACTGCTCATTCTTTGTGTTTCATGAGCAAATAAAGTGTTAGTGCTGGCTGGTTGAGGATTTCAACATAGATTTTTCTGAAGAAACAAAAATCCATGACAAACCTCTCTGAAATTTCTGTTATGGGCTTTCTTGGACACCATGATGCATGAATGACGTATGAATTAAATAAATATGACTAATGATACACAGATGATAATGTGTAACAGATCCACAGTGCTTGTGTAACTGTTTTATTTTCCCCCATCCCCACCCCCCACACCCTGGGAGCCCAGGAATGGCAGGCAGACTGTTCATTTTGTTTAGCATCCACATAGCTGCTGATCGCAAAGCACCTTGCACACAGTGAGGTCTCAGCAAACATGCTTGAATATATGAATAAAAAATTGCATCCTAGTCAAAGCAGATGCTTAAGTGCTTAATCTGGAAACTGAGCTAACCACATTTCATGTGTCAGAGTAGCTAATGAGTTGTTGAAAGAATGACATGTAAATTCCTGTGTTTCAGCATGTTCTCCACACTCTTGTCTCTCCCCAAATTGAATACATACATCTACTGCGGCTATTTCAGATTCTGCATTTTACTTCAGAAACCAAAGGTAAGACACATTTGTCAGTCTCAAAGTCAACACAGGCAGAGAGATGTGTCAGCTCTATCTTGAACTAAATGGTTTCGAAAGGACAATTATTGAATCAGAATTCCAACTAGTGGGTGGAAAGCCAAAAATAGAGGTAGAAATCACAATTTTACAAACTCTAATAAAACAATGGAGGTAATCAATGGTCATCAACTTGCATTCAACCATTAGATGCAAAACTGATGGAGAACCTTGTAGTAGACGGCTCAAAATGGTAATACTTAAATTAAGCTCAAGTTTTATCATACAGTGAAATGCCTAGACATTCCTAGTGACTGCAATCTAATCATGGTCTAACCTATAAGTAAGTATCTTAAAGCCAAAAATACAAAACCACATAGGATATGCAATGTAAATCTTGTAGGTAGTCACTCATAATGTCACAGGAAAGGGTGGAGTTCCCCATATATGACCTCACTCCATACAATAGTCACAAGTTCTGTGGTTTACAGGACACTGTCACTTCTGATCAACTGGCTATGAATTAGAGGCTTCAGCAGACTCCTTCAGGCTCACAATTCACCAGCACAATCCTCCAAACGAAGAGAATTGCTGCATGTATAGTTCAAGTTTTATGAAGAATACACTCAGGATCAGCCAAAGAGAGTCAACCGGAGGGGGAGGCCTGCTGGGGTCCCAAATATGAAACTTTGTCCTCATAATTTGTCAACCTCTTGGGCCATCAATGCGCATCACTAACAACGAAGCTCACACTACTGTCACTCTTCAGAAATTTCATTCCATAGGCTTGATGGAGTCATTCCGCATGTGGTCAGACTCTGTCTCTAACCTACTTTCCCTGCTCAGAAAGCTAGCTGACACCACCTGGCTCAGTCTCCATCTCTGATCACATGGTTTGCCTTTCTGGGATGACCAGCTCTCTTCTTGAAACTGAAACTAGGAATCTATCACAAGGTGCCTCCCTTTGATTTCAGTTGCCCACCATGAAGAAGAGCAAAGACATTTTATAAGTTGGGAACTTCCAAGAGTTTTAGAAGTTCCTTTCTAGAAAACAAGGCAAAAGTCCAGTGATTTAAATAATGATTTGTATATAATATTAAACTGATATAGCTGCAGTCAAGCTGAAATTCTGTTGGTGTGTAATGAGTTACAAAACAGAACCAGGCTTAGAGAAGCAGTAACTGGGTGACCATGTTTGCAGTGGTACCAGTCACAATAGCCAAGCTGTGAAATCAGATGCAATCAATAGAAGCAAACATAAAGGAAATATGGAATATATGCAAAGTGTGGAGTACTATTCAGCCATAAAGAAGAATGGAATTATGTCTTTTGAATGTTATATATAGATGGGACTGGAGATCATGTTAGGTGAAACAAGTCAGATTATAAAAGGTATCTCAATTTTTCCTCTTTTCCTCATATATTGAGTTTAGAACAAAAATAAAGGCAAGATAGTAGAGACAAAGTATTAGAAAAAGGAAGCCATCCGCCATAAGAGTAAGGAAGGGCAACATAGCCGGGCGGTGGTGGCGCACGCCTTTAATCCCAGCACTTGGGAGGCAGAGGCAGGCGGATCTCTGTGAGTTCGAGACCAGCCTGGTCTACAAGAGCTAGTTCCAGGACAGGCTCCAAAACCACAGAGAAACCCTGTCTCGAAAAAAAAAAAAAAAAAAAAAAAAAAAAAAAAAAAAAAAAAAAAAAAAAAAAGGAAGGGCAACATAGAGAAAGATGCTATCTAAGTATGTGTATATATGAAAATATCAGTGAAAACCAATATTCTTTATAATTTTCCTTCACTAAGCAAACATTCTCCATAAATGTTAAATGTGTTAATGCCCAAAATATGCTCTCCATTTGATCTGCCACTTATTAATAAAGACTAACGGATTTCACTCACAAGTTCATTGTCTTCTACATTACTTTGGGAGTAATTTCTTCTATATCACTGAGATTGGTAAGGCAGATTTCTACCTGTCTTTGAAATAAAGAATAAAGTTGGTAACTATCCTTTATACTTATAATAACTTGAAATATTTTCCTAAATTTATTCAGTGAAGTGTTAAATTAAGAATTTTCTCGTGATGGGGAGAATTTATATTTTACATGTAAAAAATCCTTTTATAATCTTTACCTTATTAGTATGTATTAGGCTTTCATTTATTCCGTTCCTTATTTTATCACTGAAATATATACTGTTTAGGTTTAACTGTCAATTTGTCACAACCTAGATAAAACTGGGAAGAAAATCTTAATGATGAATTGCGTAGATCAGGTTGATTTGTGGGCATATCTATGGAGTAATATCTTGATTGTCAATTCATGTAAGAAGATGCAACCAACTCTGGGCAGTATCATTCCCTAAGCAGGAGGTTCTGCACAGTTTAGGAGATGAGAAAGCTAGCTGTAAGTAAGTAAGCATAGATGTATTTATTCTCTTTGACTGTGGATGTGGCATGACTTGCTGCTTAAGTTTCCACTTTGACTTCCCTTCAATGATAGACTATAATGTGGAATTTTCAGACAAGTAAACCCTTGCCTCTGCTATATTGAAACTAGAAGAAAAAACCTGGAATTATAGCATACCTCTAAAAGCATTCAAATACCTTCTCACTAAAAGTTGCTTTTGACATAACTCAGGTAGATGAAGAGTCTCTCCTTTTTGAACCTAAGCTAAGAATTTTCTTTTTGGCTCTCCTGTATTCTTTGTTGTTGTGTGTTTTTATTTGAAACCATACATAGGCAGATGTTAATATAGACACATTTTATTCTATAGGGAAGAGTTTTCAAAGTGTTCTCAGTAGAAACCCAGGGAACCCCAAGACCTGTCGAAAGGGTCATGAAATCAAAAGCATTTTTATAATAAGCATTTGTGGGTAAAACCAGAGCAGCCATATCAGACTACACTAGTCACAGTCTTCATTCCCACACATGAAAAACCAACAAAAGACAAACATGAACAACTTCAAGTCAATAATGTCCTTAAATGGGAAATTAATGTGACGCATGCTTGCTGCACGAGGAAACACGATAGCATCGCATTTTCAAGGGAAAACACTGATGAGCTTATTTGAGTTGTGAACTGAGCTCTCTGCTCTAGCCATGAAACATCTTTTATTACTTGGAAAGAGTGACAGACTGTGGTTATCCAAACCCGGCTATTTGGCAGATATTTTCTCAAAAGTGAATAGATTCTGTCACTTCAGGGAAAACAATTACCTGCTGCCAATGATTAAATTAAAGGTTTGGAGAGAAGAGTGGGATCTTGGAAATGTTTGTCCACCACCATAAACTTGAAATTTTTCCAATACTTAAAGACTTTTCTGATGGTACTAGGGTTTATATTAATAAGAGTGATTATGTGTCAGTGTCTGAAAGATCCATGTAACTTGGTAAGCTAATATGTTCCAAATTACTAGTATGTAATAAGATCAGGCAAGTTAGAAAACTGAATTTTAATGTAACAAGGCATGAAAGATTTATTGGAATAGCTTAAGGTTGCACATAGCCACCAACAATTAATGAATTATAACATGGTATTTTAGTGTAATAGCTAACAGTGGCCACAAATATCTGAAAGGGAATAGGGAAAGATGTGACATCAAGGGGACAATGGATGGTTCAAAAGTACTTCTACGATGGAAACATTCTTGTTTTCATCTGCGATAAGTGCTTAGTTTGTTTATAAAACATGTTTTTAGAGAGATAACTATTTCTCAACTTTCTTTACTATCAAATTTCCAGGGAGAGGAGATGAAAAGGTGTTCACAAACTTGTAAAGGCCCATTTGACCAACAAGATCCACCTTTACAAGACGAGGCTTGAATAATAGCTTCAACTTTTAATTCCCTGAGGAACAAGTCTGTAATTTAGCTTCTGAAATATTCCAAGGAAAACAGGTCAACTGAAACCTGAGTTTGGGTGTGACCTTGAAATGCCCTCTGCTTCCCCGGTGCCTCCCAGATGAAAACTGGTTCCCAGCAGCACAGAAAGTGGACAGTCATTGAAGACAGGTTCCCAGAAAGAAAGTGCTGATATTGAATGCTCCTCTGAATCATTAGGGCACTGAAGTAACACAGACAATTACTCAATTTTAAGGAGAATTAATGGCATTTTCAGATCCCCAAATAGATCTCAAAAAGTAATCTATGCTACTGCTATTTATTTTGGACTCATTGAGTGACCATTCATAGGGATCTCAGTAGCCATGAGAGTTCACATAAAAAGGAAACTTAGAAGACTGGATGGATGGTTCTAGTCATCATTAATGAAAGGCTTGCTCACAAAGTACTCTGAAAAACTGATTTTGATAAAGAGTCTTCACAATGAGGAATGATTCCATTACCATTAGCCCAGGAGTCAACAGCTTGCTCCAACCATCCTCTGCTCATTGTACTGATATCTTCCTGTTTTCAATTTTTAAAATCTCAAAAGGAGATACTTAATATTTGTAATAATAATTGCTTTCATGTGTGAACAGAATCTCTCAGGCTGCCATCTCAGGATGGTTGAACTGCCATTTGCATAAATTACTTTAGCAAATTACTTGAGCTTGGTTTTTCTCCTTAGTAAATGAAAGGGAGGAAGATGGATAGATGAATGTAGTCATACACTTCCATAATTTTGTGTATACTGCTGAGAGATTGTTTTTAGAGGTTCTGTAGAAGCTATTCATGGATATCTCCACACACTCAAGCTCATAGTCCTTGCAAGCCTATAAGCAAGCTGCATTTTGCTTGTGCACACATGTAATTCCAGTTGTCTTCAAGAATATTTTATAAATCCTTTTATAATCTTTACCTTATTAGTATGTATTAGGCTTTCATTTATTCCGTTCCTTATTTTATCACTGAAATATATACTGTTTAGGTTTAACTGTCAATTTGTCACAACCTAGATAAAACTGGGAAGAAAATCTTAATGATGAAAAAAAAAGAATATTTCATAGGTAGTGCTATGAATATTCAGCAACAGATTTTTTTCCCATTGAGAAATAATCTAAATGCTTATTCGTCATCATTCTTAGGCAACCTTGCACATTTGTATACACAAAGGATTGCTGATGACTTTGTGCTACACAGGCTCTGGGTAATCAAGGACTGAGTTGGCCTGACCTGTCTTATTCACAGTCTCATAGCATGTCACAATGGGAAAAAAACAGCTATCTAGCGAGTGAGAGATTTCTTCTATGCACACTCTACTGTCTTCCCGGTTTCACAATCTAAACCAGCTATAACAGAGGAGATAGGCACAATATAGAGGATAAATTCCTCTGGATACACCTGGTTCAGATTTTTATGTGCTCTGAAAGGAATTTTTGCAGAGTGGTTCTCAGTGGCTAGGAAATGGCTTGGAGTTCTTTCTGAGGTAATTTGTGGTCTTTGCTAGGAATCGTCTGATAGGATTCAGCAAATCAAGAACCCTCCTCACTTGAGGGTTGGGTGAGTGAACATGAGCATGGCTGCCTGAGCTACTGCAGCCATCTTGAGGATCTATTTTCCAATGCCTCTCTCTTTTTTGATAGGTCCCATGCCCTATCATGAGGGTCCCTGCAAGTACCCTTACCCAATGCCTGATCATAGCCAATTGCATTAGAAAAGTTATTTTTCATACTCTCTTCTTTTATGGTGATAATTCCTAAGTGCTCAGATATACTATCCTCTTATGGTATAGCACACATATTTCTTAGGTTTTCTTGAGTGGCTGTTTTTATTGGCTTCAAAAGGCTCGTCCTATAGACTGCTGTTTAAACATCACATTTCCCTAGGCTTCCCCCTATATGCCAGAGTCATTCACACATCCACACAAGAATAAGAAGTTCTCTTAGCCTCTGAACTCCTAGAGAGGTTGTGTGTGTGTGGTGTTATCATCTGACCAAAGTGATACTGTTATAGCAAAACATTCATATAAAAACACATGCTGAGTCTAGAAGCAATGCTTTCTCCTCACTTTACAAAGGTGTTACAAAAAACTCAGAGAGCTTTTGTCAGAGCAGTGAGAGGTGTTTGGACACAGTTTTATTTAACACTTTCCCAAAATAACTTTTATGTATCCGTAGTCTTTGAAGTAGAGTGGGCATGTAAAGTATTTCTTGGACTGAATGGTTTTATAGATAAAATGAGTTTTCTTAAGAACTATGCTGTTAGAGATTTCAGCTGGAATCTGTGGACTGGGACATGGCAATCCTCATCTTTACAGAAACTTAACCTTTTTCTGAAATATTTTTTATTGAAAATAAAAATTTCAGACGCTATCTTATGATCACAGTCTCAAACACACAAGAAAAATAAGCTGAGCAAACAGAGTATGAGAAATGCACACACACAGGTACACACACAGATACACATACACACAGATACATAAACACACACAGATACACACATATACACACATGTACCATAGAGACACAAAATCAAAAACCTTAATATAAAGAGCAAACAACCAATAGGCTTTTTTTTTAAGCCCCAAAATACCATTGAGTTCATTTTGGGTTGGCCTTGTACTGCTGGGCTAGGGGCCTGCCCATACATGTGGTTCTTTTTCCCAGTGAGGCTTCCTTAGAGAAATCAATTTTTCCTTTACAAGCAGTTGCCAAATGGAGATAGTTTCTTGGTTATGGATAAGAGCTTGTGTCTACTCCCCTTCTCAGCTGGGATGGAAGCCTGTATGGTTTGGATTTTGTTGTATGACAAAAGTTTTCCTAGAAAGACACACACACACACACACACACACACACACACAATCTACTCATCCCAAATAGGGATCCCACAAAAGACCAAAGTACAAATTCTACTAGAGTCCAACTCGATGAACCACTGAGATTTCTTGAGGTTACTTAGAGGATTATAGGTGAGAGGTTACTTATAGAAGCAGAAATAACTCAGAGACAGCTTCAACACCAAAGCCAACCCAAGCAAGAGTGACAGCTCACAAAAGCTGGGAATCGCCGGGTGGTGGTTGCGCACGCCTTTAATCCCAGCACTCGGGAGGCAGAGGCAGGCGGATCTCTGTGAGTTCGAGGCCAGCCTGGTTTAGAAGAGCTAGTTCCAGGACAGGAACCAAAAAGCTACAGAGAAACCCTGTTGAAATAGGAGCCGCGGGGCTGCTTCCCACCGCTACCCAGCTAGCTTTACCCGAAATAATTACACGGAAACTGTATTCTTTTGAACACTGCCTGGCCCATTAGTTTCAGCCTCTTATTGGCTAGCTCTTACATACTGATCTAACCCATTTCTAATACTCTGTGTAGTACCACGAGCTGGCTTACCAGGAAAGATCTTAACCTGCGTCTGTCTGGAGTGGGAGAATCATGGCGACTCACTGACTCGGCTTCTTTCTCCCAGCATTCTGTTTTGTTTACTCCGCCTATCTTAATTTTACCCTATCAGAGGCCAAGCAGTTTTTTTATTAATTAACCAATGAAAGCAACAGATAAAAAGATAACCCACCTCCATCAAAACCCTGTCTCGAAAAAAAAAAAAAAGCTGGGAATCGAGCGTGCTGTACAGCCTGTAAGCAACTCGACGGGTTGAAGAGAATTCTTTCCAGGTGCCTCAGTAGGTCTGAACATCTTCCAAACAGCTTTACTGATATCAGAGTCTTCTTGGTGCCTTGACTTGTCTGAGACAGACTATCAGCTTTTATCACTTACTCTTGGCAGGGAGGGGCCTTGTGAATCTAGCCAGTTTCAGGGACCTCCTGAAGCTATTTTGAATTATTTACATCTCTCCTTAAAGAGCTTCCATGCAGAATGGAATGTTTGCATATTGAAGGAAAATGTTGCACAGCAGACCTGTGCAGGCCCTGTGCATGTTTCCACAGTCTCTGTGAGTTCATACATGAGTCCTGTTGTATCAGTAAGACACAATTTCTTTGTTGTCATCTATTCCCACTGGTTCTTACAGTTTTTCTGCTTCCTCTTCTGTATAGTTCCCTCAATTCTGAGGGAATGGTTTTATGAAGATACCCATTTAGGACTGAGTGTTCCAAGGTCTCTCACTCTCCGCACATTGTCTAGTTGTGAGTCACTGTATTGTTTCCATCTACTGCAGGGCAAAGTTTCTCTGATGATGGATGAACAAGACACTGATATAGCAGACTGTCATTAAGAATTATTTTATTGCTGTGCTCCTTCAGCAGATCCATCATATTTTATTTTCCCATAGGTCCATAACCTATCTAGTCTCAGTCTCTTGGCAAGCAGATCAGTGTCAGGCATGGGTTCGATCCCATAGAGTGGGCCTTAAATCTAATCAACGAGTGGTTGGTTACTCCCACAACATTTGTGCCATTATTGTACCAGCACATCTTGCAGACAGGTCACCATTGCAGATCAAAGGGTTTGCAGCTGAGTTTATGGTTACTTTTCACCTCTGTTTGCACACAGAGTATCTCCCAGTACCATGAAGACTCATCAGTAGGGGTGAAGGCTCTAGTGAGGCACCAGTCCAACTTCTCTGTAGAAATTTTACTTTAGAACCACAAGCATCCCACTGTCAGATACTCATAAATTCTTCTCTAGCATCTTTACTTGAAACCTTTCTTATTTCCATATCAAGTAAGTTGTATCTTTTTTTTTCTATATCTTCAAACTCAAAGACAGTGATTCTGGAAATATGTTCTAATTAAGAGATATTTTCTTTTTTTTTCTTTTTTAGAACAATTCAGCAAAATAAAATTTCGGTTTATTGTTGGACATTGTTTCACACATACATCAAACAGGCCAAAAAAAATAATAAATAAACAGCAACTTCATAGACAAAAAAAAAAAAAAAAAGGAAGAAAAAAGAAACCTTTTATCTTTGGCCTTTTTAACCATCTCATACAAACCAACTACTTATAGTACAGCTAGGTACATACACAAAAAAAGTTACTGGAATGCTCGGAATAAGATTGTTTTTTTGTTGTCGTTTTTGTTTTTTGTTTTTTGTTTTTTTTACAAGGTTTTTTTTTCTCCTTTGAGATTATAATGAACATGGTCACACCACAAGTAAGGTCAGAAGTAGGACAGAGAACGCTCTGAAGGCTGGTCTGGTCACCTGTCATCATCAAAAATGGCTGACCCCTAACAATATGTACAAAAATATAAAATGTAAATAAAAATACAAACAAATTTTCCATTTAAAGTATTTTTAAGAAAAAAAAGCAGGGCCTTGGAAGTTTTGGTTTTTTCCTCCCCGTTGCAAATTCATGTTGTGGTTTTGGTGGGTTGATGAAGAGCGCATGTCAATGTGGGTGGCACTGCCCGCTGTGGGCGGGTGGGGCCTGCTCCTCTACTCGAAGGTGACCACGTTTAAATTCTGAGACGGGAAGTGGAGGGTGAACAGGTCACGGCGGCCTTAGTTTAGCTTTTCCTTTGCTGTCTAGTCATCCTCGTCAGTCTTCTGCTTCTTGGTGTCAACATCATCATCCTCATCGTCTTCAGCTACCCACTTGCCCGTAGGAGCCTCAGCTTCCTCATCTTCATCTCCATCCTCTTCCTTACCGTCACCTTCTTCCTCCTCCTCCTCTTCCTCCCCACCTTCTTCCTCTTCTTCATCTACCTCATTGTCGGCCTCCTGCTCCCCATTTTCCTCATTAGCATTGCTATTGGCAGGTGCGTCTCTTCCATTCTCAGCCTCCTCCACAACTTCCTTCTTCTCCTTCAAGTCCTTGGTGGTGATCTCGGAGCTGGTGTCCACGGCCGCATCTGACATGGTGGGGCACGCCAGTGATCCGCTGCAGCGAGGGGCGAGACGAATCAAGTTCGAGGACTGTGGCGAGAGAGCTGCCAGAGTCCACCGCGGAGGAAAAGGAGGAGGAGGAGGAGGAGGAGGAGGAGGAGGAGGAGGAGGAGGAGGAGGAGGAGGAGGAGGAGGAGGAAGAGGAGGAGGAGGGCTGCGAAGGCGGCTGCAGCGAGCGCCGAGCAGCACCGGGAACAATGCAAAGATTGCTTTTCAGAGCAGCCAGTGGGGCAGAGATATTTTCTATATGTGTAAATGTGTGAGTCTTTGCATCTATATGCTTCATTTCATTCTTCTTGGTTTTTTTTGTTCTGTGTGTTTTATCCTGTTCTGATTTGTTTGGTTTTAATCTTACTTTATTTTATTATGTGTTAGGTGCATGTTTGTCTTCTAGTGAGAGAGAGAAAGACTTGTGTGGGTCGGGAGGTAGGGAGGAGTTTGGCAAGGGGAACTCATATCAGAATATATTATATGAAAAAAAATCTATTTTCAATAGAAAAGGACAAAAGATAACAACAGAAACCACAATAACAAAGAGATAGTTATTTTACCTAAAAGTCCCTGCTCCAGTGAAGAGGCTGAATAGACAGGTAGCAGTGGTAGGTGCCCCAACCTCTCAGACTCTGGGAAGGAGAATCTTTGCTTTGCTAATAGCTAACATACACAAAGCATGTGCTTTATGCTAATGATATTTAAATGCCACAGATGAATTGAATCAGGTAATCCTTACAATAACACTGAAAGGCAGGAATTACACAAACTGAAACCTCACAAATGGTCAAAGTGCAAAAAATAAGTGACCATGGCGTGCTCAAACTTAAATGACACATCTGTATCATAGGCCTATCTGTATCAAGGTTCAGGGAATATCCAAAAGAGGGAACTGAAACATTGTTAAGAATGAGACATCAGAGAAGGGAAAGACTGCAGCAAAATAATGTCTTCTGGACGTAATAGGCCTGTTGTGTACATGGACTCACGGCATCCATGGTTATGAACACAATACCTGCCTAATATCAAATCAGTCAACACTCCAGAATATCCAGGGAAGGAGAATAAGAGGCTATTAGTAGTTTATGAGCACTGGGGAGGGTGAGTCAATTTTCCTCAGTAGTGTAGCCCATAGTAAGTTGGCCATGCTCTAGCGCATGATGTCCTGTATCAGTGAGCATACAAACATACAGGCAGCAATAATTGGATTAATGGGTTATGAAGCAGCAGCTGCGGTAGTAGTAGTAGTAAGAGGAAGAGGAGAAAAAAGAGAGAAGGAGGAGGAAGGGGAAGAGGAGCAAGAGGAGGAGCAGGAGACAGGTGAAGGTGGTGATATGATTTTAACACACTGAATTCATGCATGATATGGTCATGGAATAAACAAAAATTTAAAAAGCAACATGAGAAAAAGGGATGGTCAATACTTCACCCTAAATCCACAACTAGCAAATGTCACAACTGGATTTGAACCAAGGCTTTCTGGTAGAGGATCCAGACACATCAACACTTTGTCAATATGATTGCAGTCTCTCTCCTCCTTGCTAGAATGAAGGGGGAAAAGAAGAGTAGATACTGGTGTTCTGGTGTGAAGTGATGGGGAACCACTGTCCTGTGACAGCTTCTCACTTAGAGGACATTGCACAAAGATAGGTGACCAAGAAAAGTGAATGTTTAAGAGCTAGTAACGTGATAAAGAATAATCAAAAGGGACAGAAAAATGAGAATGGTGTCCCAGGAAGCTGCTTAATGAACTTTATAAGGTACCTAGAGCAATAGAGATACCCAGGTTGACGTGCAGTGTAACATGCTCTGCCTCTTTGGGACATGCAAATTATGGAGATCCATGGGCAGTCTTGGCAAGAAAAGTTTTTAATGACTGGGAAATGTGAAGTGCAGAAATTGATTAGCAAAGCCTTGCTGGGAAGGCATTATATACTATTTCTAGAATCTCATTTGAAGGAGAGGAGATACAATGACAGAGAAACAGAATGTCAGAGATGGGGCTTTGCATGGAAGCTTCCAGGTTGATCAGAAAGCAATAGCAGAGAATGGGTACAAAAGAGGGAGAGAATTTAATCAGTTAATCTAAGTTACTCAGCCGACACTGGGACAATGCAGGGGCAGGTCGATAGATTTGTTCAGAAAAAGAGTTGGAATACATCTCAGAGATCACTGAGCACTTTCCTCTACACACATTAATTAGACTGAGTCTATCCACAGTAATTAAGGAAGGTACTGAATCCCACCTATAAGGCCATGCTTCAGTTTTTAGCTACAGGATTTGTTCCACACGAGTAATGACAGTGGCTCCTGGCAGCCCACTTGCTAAGGTAAGGTGATTTATGTATCCTCCTAGACCTGGATTCTGTCTTCATTTCCAGGATGCTTTTGTCAATCCATGCTGTTTAGAGCCCCCAGAATATCCCCCTCAGACCTAAAAAAAAATCATCCTTCCCTATTTATTCCAAACCCTGAATATTAAATATCCATTCTTTTGGGATTTGGGAAGCTATTTTTGTCATTTTCCTTATGAAATTATATCCATAGTTTATGTAGTTTTAAAATCTAACTTCATTTACTTAAAACTATATCATGAGGGTTTTCTTCTCTTTGAAAATTATCATAGTCATAGTTTTAGTGGCTGCATCCTATCTTTCACCTTAGGTATCCTTCAATCAAGTAACAGCCTCTTGCTTATGCCATCCTCATTCCTGTCACTTGATGTAGGATCTTCTGGTGAGAGTCTTTGTGAACCAAATTCTGAATGGGCTTCTCTCTTAGATTCCCTAAAGTGTAATGATGTGTCAACAGAATGTGAGCTCTTACAAGAGTCTTGATGTGTATTTTCAGATAATATAATAGTAAGGACATGGTTGATGCTGCCATCAGCATTGACTGGAGCAGGTCAGCCCACAGAGTACAATCCTCTGCAGCCCACACACTGCGGCAAGGCATAAAGGGGTGGGGGTGCTAAGCTTTAATAACCATCAGTTAGCGTCCAAATATTTAAAATGTCACTACCTTTATGGACAAAAACCCATAGATTTTTTTTATCTTAATGACCTTTGCTGACTTTTGTTGGATATAATCTTTGCAATTCTGATTTCTTGACCTCTTATTGAAGACCTGATATGTTTTGATTGATATTTTAAACTGAATGTACACGAACCTGATGATACTTGCAGTTCTTAGAATTTTTCCTGTCACATTCATGCTCAGAAAGAATGTTTTCTAGGAACACTTCAGAAATCCCTTTATTTTTCTGCATATAATACATAAAGATGTTAGATGTTTATCTCTTCTTTAAAAAAATTACCTCTTAAATCAAACTTGAATCTCTTTGCTGCTCCATGCAGCAATGCTGGTGCTGAACTTATTTTCCCCACAAGCCACTGATTTTCCCTGCACTGTTTATAGATCAGTCTTTACATTTTTCCAGAGTCCTCTGAGATATCTGACATGATAAAGGATTTCATACACCCAATTATCTACACAAAACTTTGCCAAGATGTCTGTGTACTCATCTGCCCTCCCGACAATTCTTGCTGCCATGCACCCACAGGGTAGAAGAGCTCTGCCATCTCCTGCCGGTAGCTGGTCTCACCCATCTCCAGAGCTTGTCCATGCACTAACACAGAAGCCCTGCATTCACAATTGCTAGAACCTGATGAGTATCCCTGCTCTCTCTGCTTCCTTTCTGGTTTGTTACTATCACCTTCACCCTGATATCTTACAATCGCCTTGTAACTTATCCATTAGACCAACTACAGATTATTCTCCAAACAGCAGTATAATTGTTGGGAGCTGTGAACCCCCCAGATCCTGAATTTCTGGTAAACAACTTGTAATGCTTGCAGCTGCTCTGAGCACAAAACCCTCAAATGTTCCTCATGGCAGGAGAGTGGTTTCTGGTGGGTTTGACTGGGGCATGGCTATCAGTTAAGGATCTCTATATAAGTGACTCTGGCACACAGTAAGGGGGAATATTCTTGGGCCATTCTTGTTTCAAGGATGACCCATGTCTCTGCCTTTCAGTGTGTCTTTGTGTGTTTCAATCTCCAGCTCCTTGCCCAGTTCACGAACTGTACGATAGCACACAGAGCGCAGACAGGCCTGGTGTGCTGCATATAATGACAGCTTAGATAGTGTTGTTCCTCTGCCCATTCTTCAGTGATGCAGCTCTCATTTGTAACAGCAGTGAGATGTCCTTTCTCATGCCCTCTCCTAACGCTCCATGCTTGCTTCTTTCACTGATGACCTGATGTGGTCTTAACAGCCTCTAGGAAGTGCCACATTCTCTTTACACCTGCTCATCCCTCTAGGATGTTCTCCCATCGATAATAAACTCGGCTCATACTTGCCCTTCCTGAAGGCTTTGCCCCAGTGCCACTTCTTCACTGAAGCCACTCCTTGTTCAGCACATGATTTAAAATCACAGACTCCACCTACCCTTCCATTCTGCCCAAATTTCTTCCACCAACTCCAGATTTTGTTTTGCTTTTTAGCACACAAAGTTCCCACATACCCTATATTTTCTCTGCCAGTCTGTATTTCATGTCCAAGCTCTGTGCAGGCAGGAATGGTGTGCCTTCTTCTCACTTCTCTTCTGTTCTCCAGCTTTCAGACTTGCACCAAAGCATCCCTGATACCTCCATTGCTTTCAGTGCCATAAAAACACAAGCGTAAGCATTGCCTCAGCTATATATGCTAGCACTAGAGTCGACGGTAAGTTCGAAGGGTTGTTTTTGTTACTTGCTTTTATTAAGTGGGATTTTGGTCTACTTTTGAAATTTGATAATAGAAAAGTTCAGAATAAATTATTTTATGTTGTCCTTCTGTTCTGTGTATCACACGAGTCTTTAACAAGTAACGTGATGATGGAGTCCTGGGCCCATTAGAGATGTTTCCTATTTGAAGACTGCCAGGAAAGAATCTTGAATTTCTTTACAGAACTTCTCAAATTTTACCATAAAATATAATACGACAGAGTATATAGCCCTTTTATCTCTATTTTCCATTACAAGAGTTTTATTTTAAATTCAGTAAGTTATCCTAAGACTCCTCATGTTGAAAAGCAAATGCAATATTTTTAGCCTCTTCCCTGTCAAAGTTCCACACTTTTACGTGTAAAACTTAAATATTTTAATGCCTGCTATTGGTTATAATTTTTTTAAATGTTAAAATTTTTAAATTTTAATATATACTTTATCATATGTGTAATCACAAACACACACATATTTAAGTACATATATAAATATAGATATATATTCTAGTATAATAGGATTGCACTATAACAGCCATGCTAAGAAGGGACCCCGTATCAGATCTCTCTTTCCATTAGGAATCGGTTCTAGTTGTATACACTCACTATTAATTTTGTTAAATATTAAGAAATAAAAGAATCACCATGTCCTTACTCGTCCTAAACATGTTTACATTTTAATACATTTAAAACACATATTTACATTTTAATATATTTACATTTAATGAAAAGAGCAAAAAGAAGGTGCCCTGGTTAGGTAGTTCGGTAGAAGAGAAGCTGCCTAGCATGCACATGGTCCTAGGTTCTATTCCTAGCAACAACAACAAAGAAAGAGAAAAGGAAGGAAAGGGGGGGGGGTGATGCTTCTTGACTGACTCATGAACACATAATTGTAGGGAAAAAGGAAACATAAGAAAATGAAACAATAAGGCTTTTTGGAATGGTTCATAAACATAGGAAACACAAATGGATCAATCATTTTTCCCCTGATTAATACAGTGCTACATACTAAGTTATAAAGAAACAAGGTTTATTTTCGCCTATAGTTCTGGTCCAAGATTATGAGGTCATATATAGTTATGGCCTTCTTCCTTCTTGCTGGCAAAATCTGAAGACTGTGTGGCATGTTACATGGAAAGGGAAAGACATGGAATGATTGGTTATGTAGGTGTCTGTGTGTGTGTGTGTGTGTGTGTGTGTGTGTGTGAGAGAGAGAGAGAGAGAGAGAGAGAGAGAGAGAGAGAGCTGTTCTTGCTTCATCCTCCTTTAATAACATTATTCAATAATGAGGGATTAATATTGGTCCATTCCTGGCCTGTATCTAATCCTGATCATTGCCAAAGACCCTACCTCTGCCAAGATCTACAACATAGTCAGATCAGCATCCCATTGTCTCAGTCCTTCTTGATGGGGATTAAACCCATGAGTTTTGGTAGGGACAAGTCTCATTAAAGCCCAGCAGTGGACATATTGAAACTTTTGAGGACAAAAAAAGCAAAACTTTGCATCTGTCTCCTCTTCCTCCCTCTCTCAGGACTGCCCAAGCCTCCCTCTTCCTCATGCCCATCACTCATTCCAGGGAGCATATTCTCTACGTATTCGGGCCTTTTTGAGATTTACCAAGAAGAGCCAAAACATATGTTAACAACAGGTCCAAGAGCAATTTTCTAACTATGTGATACCATATATGTAAATACAAAAGCAGAGCCAAAGAAATTCTTATTTTGGAAAAAATAAACCATAAAAGTATGTGTGATTTTCTGTTTTCAATTTTCTTTCCAGTAATAATGCTTACTATTGCTTACTTATTTGTCAAGCAGACAATCATTGGCACGAAATATACGAGCAAAGAGTGATCAGTTTTAAAGTAAGGAAATTCCATTCGTGTAACTTGTATCTGCAAGCTAGGAAAAGATCACCATTACTCAATGACACTAAGGTTCAGTTAAGAGATCCTGACCACTGGAAGCTGGGGGGACTCCTGCTACCCAGGATAAACAGTTTGCTCTGTCAGAACCAATATGTGTGCAGAGTCACTCCATAATCAAATGGGATTAGGAAATGTTAGGTTAAATGATCAAATCTTATACTAAGCAATATGTTGCGCATCTCTTTTGCTTCAGACTAGCAAGCCACTTTAGAATAGTGACGTGCAATATAAATTTGTAAAAGAAAGCAGTGGCAATGCAATCCTTTGCTCCTGAACACACTGCTAAACTGCAGGGCAAACATTCTCTAGTCACCTGAGAACAAGACTTTCGCAGGAAAACAAGACCCCATTACACTTTTTTTCATAATTCAGTGTAGGCAAATAAATTCATCCTCATGATACAGGACTCTAGGAAGTCAAGCATAAGGAAAACCTGGTAACATGGTTTGTTTATTAATTTTCATTTATGCAGATTCTCCCTTGGATTTCAATAAGGAAATAACAATGTTTGTCAGCTCAGGGACCTGAAGAGCAGCCCAAGTTCACAGAGGAAACCATATGACCATAGACTGCACACCCAGTTTACAGGTAGCATGTGGTAAGTGAAAAGCCGAGTGATTATTGACATATGTGAAGAGTAATGCATGGCATAAGAGCATAAATGTAAATTATTGATCCATGAAAGACAGAAAGGAGCTGGTTCACTTCTCAGTACAGCACTGGGCAAGTGTTAAGCACTGGTAAAAATATGTTCAAATCAAATCCCCTGTTCCTCTGACTTTTACACTCTCTCTTCCAAAATGATCCCTGAGCCCTAGGAGCAGAAACTATGCTGTAGAGATAGAACTGGGTTCTACAACTCTTTGTTTTGATTGGCTGTGGTTTTCTGTAATGGTCTCTTCTGCGAGAAGTTTTCTTGATGAGAAATGAAGACTGCCCTTACCTGTGGCTATAAAAACAAATACTTAGAGCATAGGAATTATGATGGTTTGGGAAATAATCTGATGATGGTTGTATCTCTTGGGAATGTCAGAAGTTATACCCATAACATCTCACCAACATGACTATCTAAACAGAAGTTGAACAGCGATGACCCCAATAGACAGGCTAACGTGGACAAGGGTTGGGGAGTAGGGGAAAGAAACCTCAGGAGGCCTCAATGATGGAGGAAGGTCATTGGTTAAATAATAAAGAAACTGCTTGGCCCTCATAGGTTAGAACATAGGTGGGTGGAGTAAACAGAACAGAATGCATGCGGGGAGGAAGAGGAAGTGAGCTCAGATGCCATTTCCTCTCCTCTCTGGGGCAGATGCCATGCCGCTCCTCTCCAGAGCAGATGCAATGAAGCAAGCCTCCAGGTTGAACATGCTGAATCTTTCCCAGTAAGACTGATGCTACACAGATTATTAGAGATGGGTTGATCGGGATATGAGAATTAGCCAGTAAAGGCTAGAGCTAATGGGCCAAGCAGTGTTTAAATGAATACAGTTTGTGTGTTGTTATTTCGGGGCATAAGCTAGCTAGGCGACCAGGAGCTGGGGCGGCAGAAACACAGCCCACAGCTCCCCCCAACACCTCAACCCTACACGATGATCTACAAATAAGTAAGGAGAGCTGAAAGTGAGAGAAATAGTCTTCCCAGGGAAGAGAACGCCAACTGGTTATCCATTAACAAGTGGTCAGCCCTAAAAACATACATGCAAAATAATATTAAACAGACATAGCAAGTTGCATTTATATATTTAGAAATAAAAACACACACATGACAACAACAACAACAATTAATAAAAAAGACTATGAATTTGAAAAAAATCAAGGAGAGGAATATGAGAAGTTTTGGAAGGAGGAAATGGGGGGAAATAGTGCGATTATATTATAATCTGAAAAAATAATTTAAAAATCAGTTAAAATCACAATGCTAATGATAAATTATTTAAGTTCTTATTTTAAGCACTTCTGGGGCTAATTTCCCTGGAAAAAAACAAAGACATTAGGGAATGTAGAAATCTAACACACTGAAATTGGTTAAAAGCACAAACTCCGTTTCTTGTTTGAGTTCTTCAAACACCCTGTTCATTTAATGACTCCTCTGGGAGACCTTCGTATTCTGCCTCCCTGGAAGATACAACGCTACGTGCAAGAAAAGTCTTTTTTCTAGTATTCTTTTCTAGCCTGTGTTTAGTGCCGTGGCCTGAGCTGGCACCATGAAGACAGAGAGAGCAGAGACAGCCTTGCTGTGACAAGGGTGAAGGCAGTGGGCAGCAAGACAGTTACACAATACAGGCAGGCTTTGGGAGCTGCTGGAGAGCTGAGGAAGAAGCCCCTGACCAGTGTGAGCAGATCCAGGGCAGGAAGAAGAAAGCTGTGGCGGAGAGACAGAGAGGGAGGGAAGGTGTGGGGGAAGAAAGGAAAAGGCTGCTAAGAGCCAGGGAAGAGAAACCAGTCTCTGCTCTCCAGCGTCCCGGGAACTGACAGATGTTTAAGGCCAAGGGTTTGAACACAGAGGTCAAGAGCCCAACACTGGTGGCTGTCAAGGTCTAAGGAATCTCGCTCACCTGGAAGCTGCAACCCAGGTGTAGTCCTCAACTCAGAATTTGTGTTTCCTAGATCCACAAAGGACCTATTAGCATATGTAAAGGCCTGGGGGAGGGGGAGGACGGCTGCTGCACTGTTGCCCCACCTTCTCGCTGCCACCACTGGCTGCTGTCAATTGCCAAGAGATAAGACAGCTACTAAAAAGACCCTTTGAAAAGGCCTCTCCTCCCCCGCCATATTTGGAGCCAAGAGAGAAAGGACTCCAGCCAGTTGATTGGTAAGCTGCATACATGTATACAAGTATGTGGTATAAACTGAAGGAAATAAATGATAAGTGTATATGTGTTTACAAGTGTGTAAATATAAAATGTATGAACACATGTTAGATACTAGCAAGTTATAGAAAATGTTCAAACTGCATTTGGAGACATACAGCCAACTCTTTCTAGAAGAATGACTTTCAGTGGGAAAGACTTCTTTTATTTCCATTTTTGTGCCTTTCTCCTCCCCTTCCAGATCTTTACCGAATGTTATTGGCACTAATAAGGCAGGCAGAACTCAGGATGCAGATGCCAGAATAAAGCATATTGTTCTAATCTTGCTTGATCTTATTACAGCGGGTGCTTTATATCATTAAGTCTAACCTACCGTATTCCTCTGTCAATTAAGAACACATCTTCCTGCAAGTGATAAAGTCTAGAGCAGCCCGTGAGAAGCTTCCCTCTCACGTGAGCGAAATCCACAGTCCGCTGCACCAGACCACAAAGCAATTCCACGATTAAGGTCAGCACAGGGCTGCCACCCAATGGCACAGTGCAGGGACCATGCCCTTGCCCCACTCCATGACCCAACTCTACCCCACCCCTGCCACAAGGAGGCTAGGAACACAAACCTCAAGAGCAGCACTGGTTCTCCACCTGTGGTCACATGCCCCACCGGGGTCACATATCAGTTCTCCCGCATATCAGACATGTACATTATGTTTCATAAACAGTAGCGAAATTACAGTTATGAAGTAGCAATGGAAAAATTTTATGGTTGGGGGTCAGAACAGCATGAGGAGCTGTATTAAAAGGTCACAGCATTAGGAAGGTTGAGAACCACTGCTCAAAAGGCTTCCAAGAATTTGTTCATGGACCACATATCAGGGTAGAGAAGCTAAGAAATGCAATCTTTATCCCAAGCAGCCATCTACTGAGAAAGAGGGTGTATTAAGAATATTTTCTAACAGAACTTCTACGCCAGGGCAAAGAATTCCAACCAGACTAAGATTAAGCCAAATTAAATGCCTGAGTTTAATAGATGGCAGACCCGGGTGGCCAGGAGCATGGCAGGGGAAAGATACAGGGAGCACACAAACAAATCCCAAACCATGTGTTCCTTGTTCAAGTGTGACCCTAAATACCCTGTGGGAGGGGTCAGTGCTTAGCAGGTTGGGAGTTGGAGTTCAAGCACTTGGTAGGCTGGGAGCTGGAGTCCAGACCAACATTCCAGATTCTTTGGATATAGGGGTGTGACAAGGAGCTGAGGTGATATTTATGACCAGCATTTTAGACTCTCTTTGGATAAATGGGCATTGGCTCAAGTCTGGATACTTCCTGTGGGCATGGGGTGACATGGGAGAGGGGAGAGCTGGGAGTTGGCATGCTCACACTCAGCGAGAGGAGTGGCTGGGGTGGCATCGAGTTTGTAGTCATCCTGGAGTCCTCAGGCAGCTGCTATTTGAGGAAGAAGAAAATATTGTTATTACTGGTCCTATGCTTTAACTGCCAGAAAGAATGGAACAGGGAAGTGTCCTGGTTGGACACATTAGGCTTGGGTGTATCATATACAACCAGATTTTAGTAGGTAGGTGTCCTTCATCTACGAGAGTTGGTACCAATGTTAAAGTCCCAGGAGCTGGTGCAGATGCTTGGCATAATCTGGAGAACGCTTTGTGAGTTGGTCTTGGCCCAGGCAGCAGGAGTGACCTGTAAAATATGCTTGAAACTGGCTGGGGTTAGCAAAAGGCCCTGGAGACGTAGGGGTTTTGTTGTTGTTGTTGTTGTTTGGTTGGTTGTTTTTTTGTTTGTTTGTTTGTTTTTGTTTTTTAACCAGACCTGAATTTGATACAGCAGTAGAACTTTTCCAAGAACCTGTGAGAAAACTGGAAGCAATTTACATCATAGCAAAAGGCTACTGCTTTAGGTTAAAAGGTATAAACATTTTAGAATACAATTAAAGTAAATTAGGAACTCTGAATCTCTGAAGATACACC
This sequence comes from Chionomys nivalis, assembly GCF_950005125.1. NCBI lineage: Eukaryota > Metazoa > Chordata > Mammalia > Rodentia > Cricetidae > Chionomys > Chionomys nivalis. The sequence goes on from NC_080090.1 coordinate 57,911,211, forward strand.
TGAAACCTGTTAATCCTGGACTATGAAACCTGTTAAAGAACAGTACCCTAAGTTGTCAAATGCCCTTAGACAGATCTGGGAGGGATAAAAGAGCAAAAATGAGACAGCATTTTAGCTATGTGGGCAATCCCCAATCCTCTCCTTGTCCTTAGAGAACACCAGTCTTAGAAGCAGTGCTTGCCATTGGCTGCTGAGTACCAGAGACCCAAACATTTTTCCTGTGTGGGGAAGATTTAGTCTACCTGGCTTGGCAGGATGAACAGATCGATTTCTGGGTAAAGCAACCAGAAAGCTGGAGAGGTAAAAGGCTGCCTTTTGCTTCTGTGTGGGTTATGCCAAACCCAAAGGCTAGGCGTGGAGGCAGAAGTTCTTCTGTCTTTGTGGAGGAGCTAAAGGATGCTGTGGAAGCTGCATCAGATCTGTAAAGGCACTTGAGAACCAGTTGTAATGGATTATTAAAAATGCTGCAGGATCATGCCGGGTGGTGGCGGCACACACTTTAATCCCAGCACTTGGGAGATAGAGGCAGGCAGATCTCTGTGAGTTTGAGGCCAGCCTGGTCTATAAGAGCTAGTTCCAGGACAGGCACCAAGGCTACAGAGAAACCCTGCCTCGAAAAAAACAAAACCAAACAAACAAAAAATGCTGCAGGAACCCGGGCAGCAGCAGGCAGCAGAAATGCTGCAGATCCCCAGGTGGTGGTAGCAGGCCATGTGGCAGCAGGCAGAAGGCCCTGAGAGCAGCCAGTCCCAGGTAGGGACAGCTGCAGGTCCCTGAGCAGTGGTTGGTCCAGGACAGGGAGAGACAGAGACATGGATAGGCATGCCATACAGAGTGCGGTTAGATACTTATTTAGTGGTTATAGAAGGGAAGGGAGAAAGGGAGAAGAAGAGAGGGGGGGAGAGAAGGAAGAGACAGAAGCTACCTCTCTGAGAGGGAGATGAAAGAGAGAGAGAGATGCAGAAAGATCTACCTGCCTCAGTGGATGGGGAGGGAAGTGGGTGTGGTTTGTCTCTTAAAGAGACAGGACAGACCATTTCACCATGTATAATTACCTGTTATTTTAAACTAGGCTAAATTTAGATGTGTATTTTATCCAATTAGTTACAGTTTATTAACGCTGGTAGAATACTAGCACATGTGGTTTCCCTTACCAAAGATGGTGGTGAGGTTAAAATGGTAGCTACCCACATTTTGTATTTTCCCAGAGCTGTTGTAATCTGGAGATATAAGTTTTACTGATCTTAACATAAACACACATATATACAGAAACTTAAAGTAAGCACATCACGAAAACACACATATTTACATAAACATACTGTGGCCACACCATTCTAACAGACACATAAAGCACTTTTGGAAACCTATGTCAGCTGACCAACTTATAGTTAGGCCTGCCGGGGAAGCACAAGAGACAGCTAGAGGGGGTGGGGCAGACAGAAACCTGTGTAAAAATCCTGGTGCGGTTAGACCTCCACTGTCCTCGGCCAATGGAAAGGGACTTGTGTTTAGATCCCTGAATCCAAACCGGATGAAAGCCGGACTCCCCTCTGGGTACAGTGTTAGAGCCCTGCTGGCTAATAGGGCAGAAGTGGAGGGGGACGGGACAAACCATGTGGTACGAATCAGCGGAGAAGAGGCGGAAGGTGGGACAAGAGTAGGCATCTAGAAACCACGGGGTTTTGGAGCATTGTTAAGTTAGATAGCCCCAGTTTAAAAGAATTTTTTGTAAAAGGCCGCTTAGGGCGTTTGATTAATTGACTTGGAATTGTAAGGACCCACTGGAAGCTCCTGTCTGTGTGACTGAAGCCTGTTGCGATGCGTCCACCGAACAGAACCCTTGAGTCACAAGCAGGGGTGCATGAGAAGTGGGTGAGGGACGTCTCCCAACACGCAAGTCCCATCTCAGTGAAAGGCTTGGCTTTCTCCATGTGGATCAGGCTCTCGGCACGGCCAAGACTTCAACGACTTCAACTAAGGCCCAAAAAACGAATGGGTCACCCCAGGGGACCCTACCGGCATAGAGCAAAAAAAGGGAAATTCACCGAGTCCAAAGCTGATCTAGTCTGGCAGAGGTCGTGCATGGGAAGGGCGTTTTCCAGCACAGCCCTGGGCCCTGAGCCCGCAGGAAAAATGGACCCTTTCTGTGGGAAACCTCCAACTGTTAAGAATATTTTCTAACAGAGCCTCTCCGCTGGCACAAGGAATTCAATCAGACCAGACTAAGCCAAATTAAATGTCCGAGTTTAATAAGACAGCGGATTCCAGTGGCCGGGAGCATGGCAGGGGAAAGACAGAGGGAGCGCACGTGCACACCCAAAACCACGGGTTCCTTGTTCAGATGCGACCCTAAATACCCTGTGGGAGGGGTCAGCGCTTGGCAGGCTGGGTGTTGGAGTCCAAGTGCTTGGCAAATTGGGAGTTGGAGTCTGGACCAACAGGGTGATTTTATTATTTAATAAATTGCCTCAATTAGAGAAAATAAAGTCTATAAAACGTCCATGCGTGCACTGTCAGCCTGGAGGAAATGCTTAGATTACATAGAAGGAATTGCAGGTCTGTGGTTCTCCTTAAGACTGAGAAGAGCTTGCAAGTGCCGCTCAAACGGAAGGAGCTCCTTTCACATCCTCTTCTTCCGTTTCCTGCCCAACTCCCCTTAGAAGGCAGAGGGATGAGCTCACCTCTCCCCTGCTGTGTGCTGCCGCTGCCGCCCTAGTGTGAGGAAGGAGAACTGTGTTTTGAGTAAAGAAAGCTGGGTCACTGTGGGAAACCAGGGAGTTTAAATTGCTAACTGTAGTTCTGTTACTCAATGTGACTTCACTTCAGTCCATTAAAGTAGCATATCCCAGCAAAGTCACCGTCATCCCTGGGAGGAGGCTTTTCACTTGAAGTTGAAAAGGACAGTGAGAAACAAAAGTCAAGGCTGTTGGTGATCAGATTCTGAAACATTGCCTGTATAAACCAATCGTCAAAATGAAGACGTGGTTTATGGTGAAATTATGTTAAAAATAAATAATAATTGAAACAATGCAACAGAAAGCATAAAGAGTCTAAATCAGTGTTAATTCTCTCCCTTAGCTCACCCTACACATATTACAAATAACACACTGAATGAGTGAATGAATGAATGAATGAATGAAGAAATGAATGAATGCCAGTTACAGTTTTCAGACAAGCAGTGTAAGGATGTGCTAAAAACATCACATCTCAATCCTCCCTGTCTACAGAGTTGCCAAGTTATTTGACTCATTACCACCTGGGGCAACTGTTGAAACTCCAGACATCATTTGTGAAAGAAATTCCTGCAGACTCAATACTTGGAACTGTCGCCCCTTGTCCTGACAAAGAGTCGTGACTATGGCGTATTTCTTGACTTTTATGAGCTTATTTCATTACTTTTATGTTACAGTCTGGTTCCAACCACTACACAGATATGGCACAGAGAGTGTGAAGCCATCTCCTGTGGGTTTTGGCCTGGAAGGAAGCCACTTTTCAGTGTGTCATTAGTTTCACCATTAACATGATTTCCTTTTCTGTGTCCACCCCCCCCCCACACACACACACGGTCTAATTGCCTGTCCCAAGTTTTATCTTGAGCGACACCTAGTGGTTCCATGTTACATGAGAAATCTCTTCCAGTCTTTACAATTAGAATGCAGCTAGTTCCCTGCTCCTCTCAAAAACTACAAAGGAGTTACCAGGCAACCCTGGGAGTGAAGAGGGGGAGTGGAAAAGCTGTGGGCAGTTCCCCTCAGCAGGCCAGAGCAGAAAAACACACACTATAAAGGTTTAAGAGGAAGATGCCAGCAAAAATACACATTTTTCTCTTCTATTCTAATTTATGGTTATTTTTTATATATAAAAAAGCAGAATAAAACCCAGAATCTGACATTCCACATTGCACAACCATTGCAAAACCATCACCCAGCAGACCCAACTGAGGCTCCGCAGTCATGTGTGTCATTCCTGTCTCTTGTTTTCTTTCCACTCATAGATCATAAAAATTTGGACGAAGTCAAAGGAATTCCCAGAGAACAGAGGGCTCCAGTCCAATATAACTTTCTTCTTAAATTTTATATAGTGAAAATAATACAGCAAACATTCATGTGTCAAGATTTTCTATACTAAAAAAAATGAAAATATTATGGGCAAAAATTGATGCCCTTCCCCATTCTGGCCCCATTTAGCATCAGCGACATTGATTCTGTGTTTATTTCCCAGTTTGTTTTTCACAAAATAATTTATTCCATATTAAAAGTATTATCTTACATCCCATATTATGTTTTTTTTTAAATTATGTTATGTATTATTATTCACCCAAATTCATTTTTCTTTTGGGTTAAAAGCTACTTATACCTAGCTGTATGATATTCATACATTATTTTTCCTGCTGAGTTCCACTACAGAAAGAGATCAGTTTATCTCCCTTAGAACATTTTTCCAGCAATGTTTTGTAATCAAAAACAATGTTATACCCACCTCCCAGTGGCTGGTTATGCTAGTACTGTCCTTGTTTGGAATTATTGCTCCCTGATTTATGAATGCTCACTACTGTGGCTACAAGGATGCTCTGCACTTGTCCTGAGAGGTTACCCGATCCCTCCACACTCAGGTTCCCAGGTTTGCAGAGTAAATATTTGCAGGATGCATGCTGCCATCCTTGGTTTTTTTCTTTCTTTCCTTCTTTTTCATTTTTGATAGTGGTAGAGTTATTGAGCAAAAATCTCCAAGGTGAGTGTCCATGGTAGGGGTCCATGGTATGCACTCTCCCCACATGGGCTGGATGGGTAGATCTGAATCATTTTAATAATGGAACAAACATGCAACATTTTCAGTCTTTTATAATGGAAACTTGTAACCATCCCATAAAGGTAGAAATAAAAAGCAAGTACAAAGAAACACTTTAGAAGCCCCATAAATGCAAGCAAAAAAACAAATTTACAATATTATGGAAAGGGTAGAATTTTGAAGAGACTCTAGAAAATCCTGTTCCTTTATAAAAAACAATGAAATAAAAAACCAAATTATCAAAATAAAATTTTCCAGAATTCTTGTAGACATCAAGGGCTGAAATAATTTTTTCTTCAGTTTAAAAATCTCAAGAAAAACAATTGAAATTCAGTGAAAATATTGGTTCCATGGTGACTTACTTAGCCTGTTGCCATCTTGCTATTTCTAGTTCTCAAAAGACTTAACAACAACCTCACAACCAAAGTGACTGTGAAAATAGCACCCTAGCCAGCCTAGGGGGAGGTGAAAAGGTTGGTATCGTCCCACCAGGTCTCCAGGAAGCCATCTGACTTTCTACCTCCTCCCTGAAGAAGCAGCCATTTGTCTGTATCTGCTCTGACTCAAGGCTCGCTTCCTGCAACAGCACTGTTCATACCACTTGATAAAACAGGCCAGGAGAACTGAATGGCTTGTCAGCTGCCTTCAGTGACAAGACCAAGTGCATCAAGTGAGCAACCGACCAAACACAAAAGTCACAGGACGAACTATCCACAGGGAACTGTGAAACTGGTATATGCCTGGGCACCCTGAGGTTATGTACATGTGCAGGGCTCAACACATGCCAAAGACATACCCAAGAAACCCTAGGCTCTCACTGTGTTCTGAACTTGTGACTCAGCACTCACTAAGTCGAAGTCAAGGCAGAGGTATGAACTGCTGGAAATCCTAAAGACATTTGAACACCACACACACACACACACACATATGCACACATTGTCTTGATGAAGGCTCTAAGGCTAATTATTTCAAAGCCTTTTAGGAAGTCTGTATAATATCAATAGAGGACTAAGTGTGCAAAGAAGTCAGTAGTCACATATGACAAACACGACAGACTCAACAGTATAATACAGTGAGAAAATTTGCTACATTCATAAAATAAAGAAAAGTCCCATCTACAATAACAGCAAGAATAACAACAAATAGATACTGCCTTATAGTCTTTAATACATCCAGACACAGGAAAAAGTCATTTATACACAGAGAAGAATAGACTTGAACTATTTAAGCAAGTATGTGGATTGTATGCGTGTGTACATGTTTGTGTATGTGTGAAAGCCAATGTCTTCCTGTGTTGTTCTATACCTGAGTTTTTGACACCAGGTCGCTCATTAAACCTGGAGCTCATTGACTGACAAGACTGGCTGCCAGCAGGCTCCAAGGGTCTTCCCATCTTTGCCTCTCCAGCTCTAACAGAACAGGCGTGTGTGATCGTGCCCAACGTTTTATGTGGGTGCTGGATATTCAAACTCAGGTCCCTATTCTTACATGCCCTTAGCCCAAGACTTTTAATAAATCATTATAAATATAGCCAAAGAACACACACACACACACACACACATATATGGCTGAAAGTACAAGAATAATGTCCAACAAAAAGTATAAAACAATCAAATGCTACTTGAGGTCCTGTCTATGGTAAATCAAATAGAAACCACAAAAGAGAAAAGTCAGACAATGTAAATTAAAAGTTCACTGAGGACCTCAATAGCATATTTGAATAAGAGAAGAAAAAAGTCAGTAAACTTGATGATATGTCTATTGCTATCCAGCCGAAAGAACAGAAATAGAGAAAAATGAAGTATGCTAACTTATGCATAATACAAGACTCAGAGGGAGAAGAAAATGAAGGGTAGAAAAAAAAATCTGTTAAGATAATGGCCCAATACTCTCCAAATCTAATGAAAACCATCAATTCTAAGAAACTCAGCAAACTTCAAAGAGAATCTCTGATGAGTTCTAAAGGATCTCTGGAAGAAACAAGTAAAAGGCGCTGTATTAGAACAGGACCTCATCAATCAAGGTAACATGACCCGTGATCAGAAACCACAGGGACCGAAGGCAATGGGAGGCCATTTTCAAAGCACCAGAAAAAAAGCATTAACCAGTATTTCTAAAAATAGCAAAACTGCTCCCTGAAACTGAAGGACTGAAGACATTTGGACAAAAGTTCTGTTTGCTTGTTTTGGTAGTAGAACTTCCTATAATAAATAAATAAATATTATAATAGGTAAAAATGAAGGATACTATTCAATAACTCAGTAACACAACAAGCATTATAGACTGCAGAGACAACATTTGCGACAGTAAACGCAGTTATCAGGAAAGAAGGTAACAGCTGTCGGTGCAGGCCCGCAATCGCAGATACTCAGGATCTTAATTAGGTCCTACTAGCCATGAGGTACACACACAGGCCAACTTAGCATCAGCCTTGCTGACCAGAGAATCTTGAAATAAACACTGGCTCCCATAGCTCATTGTACATGAATTTCATAAATCCTTCTGTAGTCAATGGGCCTACAATGGGGAATTCTAGATTGTAGGCTTCAATTTTGCCATAAACTGCTCTAGACTTATTTATATCCATTAGTCCTTCCAGCAATTGAGCAAGAAAATTCAGTTTTCTAAAAAATCCTTGCCAATATTTAAAATGATTGTTACTTTCTTATTTCATTTTTTTTTACTTATTAACTGCAAAATAATAATTAATTGGTTTGTATTTTCACAAAATCAAGTATGAGTAATGCTCCATTCACTAATTAACCACTAGGTCATCTTTGTGAACCTTCTACCCAATCGACCCAACTTCTATTGAATCATATAAAGAATTTCTCTTTAGAAATCAGGAAGTACCCCTGAGTCGTGACCAAGAGAATCAGGAACCCTGTGCCTATGTCAGCACATTCTGGCCAAGTGCCAGAACCATTCTAGAATGGAATCTTTGAAACATTTGGTTGCCATGACAGGTGTCAACATTTCCAAGAAATCTTGCTGATAACTATTCAAAGCACTTTACCTTCGTGTAACAGGATTTCTCTTCACTGCTTTGTCATCAGAAATTACAGAGAAATTGTAGACAAGTAAGTGGTAGTTTCATTATGTCTGTATGCAGTCAAAGGCCGGCTTTTCCTGTTTCCCCTTCTCCTGGTTTGTACTTGTTGTTATTGTTGTTTTATTAAAAGAAAAAAAAAAAACTACAGACAAGTTAGGAAATTACTTTGCCAGAGACTCATGGCAGAAAAGTCTCACAGTCTGCAGTGTGGAAGCTGGAAACCCAGGAACTCAATGGCACAGAGTGGTGTTTGAGATCCTGAGAGCCGGAGAACTGAGAACATTGCAGTCAGTTCTAAAGGTGTGAGACCAAGAACATTAGGGGTAGGAGAAAATCAGTGTCCTGGCTAAACCGCCAGACAGAAAACAAACTGAGCACCTGGTGGTTGCTCCACTCTCTGCAGTCCTCAACAGACTGGGTGATGCCCGCCCATACTAGCAACAGCTGCCTGCTTGCTACAGTTCACCAACTGAAATGGCAGTCCCTCGCTTCCACAGACACTCTCACAGGGACACCTAGCTGAGACTCCAATAACTAAGGGAAGTTGGCACACAAAATCCACCATTACAAAGTCTACTTCTTTTCTGTCTTAGATCATTTATCTTCTACTTTGCATACATTGGGTGCCCTTGGGTTGACTTGTAACCTCACCAGCTATCATCAGGTGCCCCCCAGAAAAAAATGTCTTCCCTAAACAGTTACATTCTAAAATTTTATTTCTCTTCAGAAAACATTTTTCCCTCACTAATGCTAAATTTCAGTAAATTCATCAGATAGTGGCAAACTCAAGAGACTAGACAGATTAATAAAAGAGCTAAATAGGGTAGTATATCAGGAATGACAGTACACCACTAGGCATGGCGGTACACTAGGCATGGCGGTACACTAGGCATGGCGGTACATTAGGTATGGTGGTACACTAGGCATGGTGGTACACTAGGCATGGCAGTACACTAGGTATGGTGGTACATGCCTGCACTTGGGAAGCTGAGACAAAAGGGTTACAAGTTCGGTACCAGTGTAAGCTGACAGAGAGACCCACTTTCAAAAACATGAAGGAAAATATAGGTCATCATTTATTAAAATAAACCACACATAAATACAGGATAGTAAAACTTATATCATGGAGTAAATTCTAGAACTTTCCTAGAACTTCATGTGGGAGTTTTGAGGAAGAAAATTCCACTAAAACAAAGCCTTGATCTATCACTAATTTCCTTTCATGAAACATGGAATATTTATTTAGAAAGAAAAATATGCACGTTTTCCTGTTACGTGAAGTAACGGTGGGTTTGAGAGTGAAATGACATGTCAGAAATGAAACTTTATCCACACCGAGGTCCATGACTACTGCATGCAAATGATGCCTTTGTCTCAGGTGATGGGAACAGTGAGGAAAAGATGACAACCTTAGAGAAATGGAAGGAAATGTACTCATGGTTTGATGACGGACTAGCGGGAAGCTAGTGAGACTGGGCTAAACAGGAAACCACGGACAAGTTACTGAGACAGAGAATGGGCAGCGGAAGGTCAATTCTACAGTCATTCTAGGGCTGTCAGCAAACTAGCAGGCAGAGAGGAAAGCTCAAGGTTCTGGAATAAGTCTAGCCACCCATCAGTGGATGGACAGCATTGTTCAGTCATAAAGAATTACGTCATTTACAGAACAGTCTGTAGGACTAGCAAGCATCATGTGGAGCAAAGCAGGGCAGATTCAGAAGACAAATATCCCACGTGCTCTCTCGGGAGCAGAATCTGGACTTTAAGACATAAAAGAGAGGGGACGATTGCAAAGAGAAAGATCAGCTTCAGGCGAGGCGGAAGAGAGTGGGCAACATGCGGTGAAGGTAATAAAAACATGTTGTACATATGCATAGACCACCGTAATGAAACCCCTTATTCAGTACAATTGAGATATGTTAATCAAAAGTAAACTATCAAATTTACATATTTACTTCTGGTCTGAGGTGATCCTCCGATGAGGCAAAGCATTTGATGCATGAGTGCTCCATCTTTATTGCAAATGTGAAATACCCTTAGAAAGAGACAATGCAGGATAGAAACAGGGACTCCATTAAAAAAGAAGTAACAAATGCCAACTAAATAACTGGGAACATATTGTTAAAGAGTAAGTAAGCAAGATCTTCACATTTAATGAATGGATTTTATCCGTGTGAAGTGAGCTTCAAAGTAGAGACTGAAGAATTTAGAGAACAAACATTGCAGCTTGGAGAAGTAGAGGAAAAGCCAGAATAAGAACCATGTTAGAAATAGAACTAAGGAAGCTGCCAGAAAGATACTAAACATGCAGGAAAGAACAGGAAGAGCTAAAAGGACCTGAAGAATTGGACACACACACACTAATCAGCAATACACAAGTCAAGATACTTAACTAAAATTTGCCTTGAATGATCAATAACAAATTTCACTGTCCCTCTAGAGACCTTAAAACCATCAGTGGTGACCTATACCCTCTTAAAGTTACATTCTAAAAGATAAATAATTCTTTGAAATCCAGGGCTAAAGCACAGAAAAAGACAATAGTACCATCAGCAAACTGTGTGTAAATGTTACATAGTGATTGCTTCATGCTAACACTTAGAGATGATTATTAATCAAGTAATACAATACAAACACAAAGGCATAGAGATTTTATTAAGCAACAGTCAAAGAGTTTATGAGGAGTGAGAAAGGGGAGAAAATAGAAGTGGGAAAATCTTGTATTTGTTCCTACTTGGGAAGTAACAAGTTCCGCCTAAAGTTTAAAAGAATAAAAAGTAACTCAGTTAATCATTATTTCAAAAATATAGAGCCTAAAGAATAAAAAGTAACTCAGTTAATCATTATTTCAAAAATATAGAGCCTTCATATTAAAAAAGCACATGAACACTGTCTGTGAGTTGGCCTCTGTCCCTTCTCTGCCTGTCTGCCTATCTGTCTCAGTGTCTCTCTGTCTCAATATCTGTCTGCCTGCCTGTCTCTTTCTCTCTCTCTGTCTCTTGTCTCTCTCTTGTTCACACACACACTGTGAAAATGTAATAAAAGATTTGAAAACAACAACAAAACCTAACTTAAACTGTGGTGACATTCCCCTGAGTTAATAAATGGTTATGGATTGGATATCATTAAGAGGCATAAATCTGTTTAAATTATAACTAAATCCCAGCAATACAGTTTATAGTGGTAGCAGCTACAAATGGAATCTTTCCGAAGGTTGAAAAGAAAAAGAGGGAAAATTCCTACTGGGAAGGTAACAGTAAGAAGGAGGCAAGTGGATTTTGAGGTGGTGGATATGGCTACTGGGAAGGGAACAGTAAGAAGAGGGCAAGTGGGTTTTGAGGTGGTGGATATGGATTCGTTACTGCTGCTGTTATTGTTTTACAAAGAATCACACACTGAGAAAGTACAATTTGTAATGAATACAGTGAAAAGTCTGTAAAAGAATTTAAAGACAAACCTCAATGTTGTTGGTCCCAGCAGTCCTGACTCATAAAATTAAGATTAGAACTGAGTCTCTGAATGTACTAGCTTTTCTTTTCATTACTCATTAAGACGAAGGGTTTCACAGCTATAATGAAGGGCAATGGTAAATCGTCTTTGAATTAATCTAAAGAGAGAATATCCAATTGGGCCCAAGTTAACCTCACAAGCCCTATAATTCTTGCTCTAGTCTGTTGGAAACAAGACAGTGTGGGAAGCCCATGGCATGGTCTTTATGATGGGGAATGGGAGGTGGGTTCTAGGAGCTGAGCCACAGCCACCAGAGAACAAGGCGCAGGCCTGAGGGGCCCAAGAAATGAGTTATACCAATAACCTACGTGAGCTTGGAAGAGGATGCCCACCCAGCTTGATGAGACAGCAGTCCTAGCTCACACCGTTGTGTCTGGGAAAGAGGAACCCTGAGCAGAGGGCATGAAGAGCCCATGCTTAGTTTGGACCTAGAGAAGCTGGAAATTAATGTATGCTTCACATCTTATAACAATGTAGTGTCAAATGGACAGAGTAATACCCAACGGGCAGAAAGGCCCAGCTTGAGTATTAATGCCCTGCACTCTCTTGCAGCATCGTTGGAAGATTCTAACTCACCTGGCAGCATGGTACAAGAAATTTCAAGCACAAGTAAGGCTTTTGGGCCTGAACTACTAGGATAGAGGAACTATTGGGATGGAGGGATACTGGTGTGTGTGTGTCTCTGTGTGTGGCGGTAATGTGTCTGTGTATGTGTGTGGTGAGAATGTGTGTGTGGCTATGTGTGTGTGTTCTATGTATCTCTGTGTGTGTGTGTGTGGTGTGTATGTATGTGTGGTATGTGTGTGGTGTGAATGCGTCTATCTCTGTGGTGTGTGTCTCTCTGTATGTGGATGTATGGTATATTTTATACATATTTGTGTGTGGTATGTGTGTATGTGGTTGTGTGTGTGTGTATGTGTGTGTGTGTGTGTGTAAGATACAGACAGGGAGATTCAGATATTGAACCCTACCCATGAACACAGGCAATCTGCTCTTATTGCCCAATAAGATATTCATAGCACTTGCAGTTCACTGTATGATAGTATAAATTCCTTAAGAAGAGAAGTAATACAAGTTTTCCCTGATCATATGCAAAAAATAGAAGTGGACAACTTTAATATATATACATATATATATGTATATATATATAACATTTTGATATATTGGGTGATATCTACACAGAAGACTATTTTCTGTTCACAATTTTAAGAAATCAACTACATATCTATTGCATTCATAATAGTCAACAAGAGTAGATTGAAGCATTATCAGGAAATGTTGCCACAATGAAAATGATCATGAATGTTTTCTTTTTATAAAAATTAATGCTAAAATTAGAATCATAGTTTGGACCCTAGGCTTCTGCACACCCTCTGTCTAGAATAAATGCCACTTAGTTCTGACACATTGCTTTTCCATGTGACAATCTAGCATTTACTAATTTCTGTTAAGTGTTGCTCTGGAATACACATAATGGATTTATCTGTCGGGTGTGTGTGTGTGTGTGTGTGTGTGTGTGTGCATCTGTATGTGTGTGGTCTTACCATCCAAGTGGGTACAACTTTAGTTTTAGAGATAAGATCTATGGTGACAAAAGAATCACGCCAACCCTTACACACCCTCTCCTCTGTCTGCCTAGTGTCTCGTCTCCAGACCCTGCAGTCCACTATGAAGTGGCGCCAAGTGGTATGTGATATTCTAGGACATTCCTTAATGCATCAGAAGTCTCCTCCTCAGGGAAAACTCACACTCACTGTCTCTATTACAAATATGTTGAAATTAATACTTCATTTGCATAGGCAGATGAAGACAGCTTGGTGGGGAACTATCGCTTACATTATCCTTCGCTATAGCATTATGTTCTCAATCACTCTCCAGCACTTCTGCAAATGACCTTCAGCACCAAGCCTAAAGGGTCTAACCCAAGCCTACTGATTCTCCACCCACCACCACAGCCTGATGGCTCTCCAAGTCTCTGCACTCGGATACCATTACTGTGGAAATCACCAAACCGCAGCCCCTCCCTCCCAGCTTCAGTTCACATGACATCATCTCACTGTTCATGTGTCATCCTGCTTTGCATTTCTTTTTCTATTTATCTTCGGTGATTTTTGTCCTAGGCCTTTGGACACTTTTCTTGTCCTTCACCACTAGAGGTCAGAGAATTAATTGTATATTCTTTGCTCTTTAAGTGTGTAAAATACCCGCTGTATTAATGAGTATTCATCCATCAGCTTTTCAAAAAAACATGGATTGAACTATTGAACCTTTAACAAACTCTATCACCATTTTAGTATCAATATTTAAGTCAAAATTAGTACAAGGAACACCACCAAAATAAAATGTGTAATCTTTCAGGAATGGGCCAATATAGATATTAAAACTTTTATGCATAGTTTCATTATAATCCTAGGTATAAAAATATCACTGATAATTAAAGTTAAAGGATTGGTGACAGTTGATGGATGAGTTTAATGTCGCTATGACATGAAATTATTTTCCAACATTCCCAACTCAAAGGGTGAAAAAAAGAAATTATTGGTATTTTATTCATCCACTCATCCACTCATTTATTCAAAAGCAGCTTTAAAGTACCTGGAGCATGTCCAATATGACGCTGCAGCTTTGAGATGTAGCACAAAATGAAATTCAGAGACTACTTTTAAATTGCTCAGAGTCCAACAGAGAAGTGATTTAAGTCACTGCTAAGCAATGTCAGTAACTTATAAAAAAGGTACAGCAGGTTCAATGAGATGTGTGCATGCTTGAAGGGCCCTTCGAATTTACCTGTGTTTAGAGAAGACTTAAATGGATGTTGTAGGACAGCAATAACCAGTTGAAATCAAAGTGCATCCCAGGAAGAAGATGGAGCACAGATATACAAGAAAGCAAAGAACAGAACATGCATGGCACTGCCCTAAGGGAATGACTTTCTCATGAACAGGGATTTACCTGCTACTGCTACTTATACCACTTACTGGAGCAGAAGTGAGGACCAACAGGAGGGAGATAAGATATTGTGTCATGAATGAAAAAAGAAAGATGAAAGAAAGAAGCAGGCAAGGAAGGAACGGCAGGTAGGGGGAAGGAAGGAAAAATGCCCTCAGTTTTAGAGGTACAGCCTCAGATTAGGAAGGAAGGGAGTAAGAGAGAGAAAGACAGACAGAGAGATTGAGACAGAGGGAGTCACAGAGAGACAGAGCAACCTTCGCCATTCAAGCAACAACTTCAGCTAATACACAGGAAACACTCAAGGCATGCTAGTTAGCATCTCTGAATGCTTAAAATGAGCAAACATCCACGCCTCATAACAGCCCTCTAGGGGAAGTGCTAAATTATTCCCACTTTGAAAAGAAGCAAAAATTGGCAGAAGGTGACTTTCCTGTGGTGACGTAATTCTTAAGTGATAGAGCCAGTAAGAAAACTCTAAGTCTGGTGGTAGAGACAGTAGCCTAGTATCAAGGCTGTTGGCACTAAAAACAAAACATTTTGAAATCTCAGTTTCACTTCATTGATCTTTTGAGGGGAGGGTGGTGTTTTCAGATCTCCTCCTTCATCACTTTGCAATGTGTTGATACCTGACTGAACTTCAGTTACCTAGCTAACATTTCCATAGGTTGACCCTATACCGAATGGATTGCACTCAGCTTTTCAGTGGTATATAGACACACACCTGGTAAAGAGCATCCCATACAAAGATAGTCTGAAATGTTATAAAAGCAGAATGGCTGGCTGTAAAAAGCTGCCAACACTGTGGCTGACTCACAGAACTTCTAGTTTTAATCCTATAAACTCTTACCATCTGATCTGCTTCCTTCATTCTCTGTAAAAGGGAGACCTAGCCATGGTGTTGGGAATATCACTGTTCTGTAATTCTTGATTCATTGGCTTTTGTTTTTTATTGTGGTCCTTAGGAGTTTGAAGCTGAAATGCTAATGGATGCATACTCAGGCCTGCTAAGTGATCAATCCATTATCTTGTCCATGAACTCTAGGTATGTAAGCTATAATGATCCCTGATTTCACTAACTAAATATCTTGCAAGTGTTACAGATTTAAAACATAATAAACCCTTAATCATTCTCCATTCACCAGTTTCAGCAAACACTGTTTCCTTTTTAGGGTCTCTCTTAGAGTTTCTGGATTTTGTTGAAAATCAGATATTGTTTGGTTGGTGGTGGACAGGTTTCTTTTGCAATCAACTTGAAGATGCACACAACATAAGAAATATTAACATGTGTAAAACAGAGTATCACAGGCTAGAAAAATGTGGTAATAATACTGCCCAATTATCTGAAGTACACTGTGGGATTTATGGATTTGGCTGGGCATGTAATCAGTCTATAACTTTATTTCTAGGTAAATAGATTCTGATTTCTAAATAACTGTATACCATATTTTCAAAGAGGATCATTTTTTATAGTTAATGCACTATTGTTAAGAGAACATCAAAATCTACATGTCACATAAAACCCAAAACTGTACATTTTATGCTAAGAAAACTCCAACCGAGTTAGGTCACGTTTGAAATCTCACTGACTCCATTATATTCCTTTTCCTTGTCAGTTTCGTTGATCCACTGCTGCAGTTTGAGTCACAGTTGGGGATATTAGAGCTATCTTTCAGAAAGGTATTTTCCTTGCCAGATCTAAGCACAGTTCAAGCATTGGGGAGGAACTCTGAGGACGCCGAGGACCTGGAGGTAGGCTCTTCCTTCCTTGTCTAATGATAAGACCTTGGCACACACCACAGCAAGCTCCATGGCACACGCCTGTGGTTAGAATCTCCTGCTTGCATTGCTGTTTGTCTTACTAACCCATATCCCTGACATCCTCAAGACGATAAGGATTTAACAGATTGTGCAAGGTTTATAGGAACAGATAAGTGAAGATAGTTTGACTTAATTGGTTTAGCAAGGCAAAGGAACTTGTAGAAGAGTTCTAAAAGGCAGGATGGGGGCAGAAACATAAAAATGTAGATACAGAGGAGCCTAAGATCAAGATCAGCAACATTTGTGGTTTCTGTCTTGTCCACATTTCTACATGGTGCATGGGAGCCATAAGCCGAAGCTGCAACTGATAGAAGTTGCTAATGAGCAATAGAGGATGCTCATGAGGGATTGAAGATGCTAGTGAGTCAGGTCTTAGCAGCAGAGCTGCCCCCTCCCCCCTCCTCTCTCATCTTATGTTTACAGAGGAAACTAGGGTGCTTAAATTGCAAAGCTATACACATTTGGTGAAATATTTTTTAAGGTTGGCTGGCTAACTGCACATTTCTGTTCTGTATTTCAGAATTTATATGAAAATATTTTCAACATGTATGAAGATACTCTTATTATTTTAGTGTCTAAAGATTTCTACAAGATACAGATCTTAAAGGTAAAAGCAAAGCAAATGGTTTTGTTACAATATAAATAGTCCAGCACGTTCTGTTTATTTCTAATTGGCCATATTCGTCTCTCCATCTAGTACTGGGAGGCTGGAATTTTTCTCTAGACTTTTGATGGTGTGAAATAACTCACAGAGTTACCCTGTAGTGAAGAGGCGAGCAGGCCTGCTTTTCGTCCCACCCGGCTCCCGCATGACTAGCTTAGCCCTGGAAACAACAATATGCAAACTGTATTCATTTAAACACTGCTTGGCCCATTAACTCTAGCCCCTTACTGGCTAACTCTCACATATTGATTAACCCATTTATATTAATGTGTGTAGTGCCACGAGTTGGTGGCTTACCGGGAAGAATCAGCATGTCTGACCTGGCAGCTGGCTCCATGGCGTCTGCCTCACTTCCCTTTTTCCCAGCATTCTATTCTGTCTACTCCACCCACCTATGTTCTGACCTATCAGGCCAAGCAGTTTATTAATTAACCAATGAAAGCAACAGATAGACAGATGACCCTCCTCCATCATTACCCATTTCCTTTATTTGAGTTATTAAAAGATTAAATTTTAGGAAATGGTGTTAATGACTACTGAGAAGTTGTGTCTTCTGTGGAAGTTGGGAGTGGAAAGGAACAGTGTTGGTATAAGCTTGAGTCTAAACAACAATGGCTACTCTGTGGGAAGACCTGTTTGCCTCCTGTCCCA
Source organism: Chionomys nivalis (assembly GCF_950005125.1). Lineage (NCBI taxonomy): Eukaryota > Metazoa > Chordata > Mammalia > Rodentia > Cricetidae > Chionomys > Chionomys nivalis. The sequence continues at coordinate 57,928,646 of NC_080090.1, forward strand.
CCACTGCTGGATTTAAGGACTGTGTCATAGTTTGATTTCTGTAGCTGTGATTAAACACCTTGGCAAATACAGCTTAAGAGAGAAAGGGGTTTGTTTGACTTACAATTGAAAACTATAATCCACAATTGCAGAGAAGTCACTATGGCAGGAATTCAGAGAGCAAAGAGGAATGATACCCCTGTGGTGCCTGCTTGCTAGGTTGTTTATGCTCAGCTAGCTTTCTCCACTTATATAGACTAGGACTGCCCACCCAGGAAATAGTGCCACCACAGTGGGTTGGATCTTCCACTCTCCTGGCTGTGACCCAAGCAGATCGAGGTGTGGCTCCATCCACATCTCTGGGAGGTATGAACCATAAATCTTAGCAGTGTTCTCATGGTGGTAGTTCTGCAGGCACACAGAACCCACGATGCTGTCTCCAGAATATATAAATCAAGAGATGGAACAGTTCTCAAGTAAGTTGCCATTTCTAGATCAGATGCAATTTCAGTACTCTCTTAAAGGTGAAATACAAATACTATACTTTTAAAGGGAAAATATGAACTTAAACAAAGAGGTAGCATAACATCATAGTCTTATACAAGACATTTAATGACACCTGAAAGTTTGGATTATAGTGAATATTAGTAACTGTTGAATAAAATCAATAAAACACAAATGTGTCAATATAATAGTGAAAGTCATACAATGGTTGAAGGGTTGGGATCTTGGTGTAGATTTAGATAAAATGAGATCAAATATGGACTAATAAATAGGTGCCGCTGCCTGCCTTGGTAAAGTTGGAAACTACAAAGATGAACCTTTCAAAAATGAAAATATTGTGGTTCTAAAATGGCCATTATGTTTCCAACAGGAAATGGCCATGTGGATAAATCAGAATAAACAGTACCTGCAAGAACGAGCCATGATGATCATCACCAGAGTGCTGATCTTTGCAGCCAAGAGAGTCAGGAAATATGTAAGTCACTGACTTCAGGAATGCTGTCAACTCGAGACTGAGTTTCTAGAGGGCTGTGTTGTAAGAGGCCACTTGTTCATTTCCTGGCCACCCAGACTCCCGAAATAATCAGACAGAAACTATATTATTTAAATCACTGTTTGGCCAATCACTTAAGTGTAATGACAGCTAGCTCTTACATCTAGTATTAAGACATTTCCAGTATTTTATATTTTGGCACGAGGGTTGTGGCATACCAGCAAGGTTCCAGCATGTCTGCCTCTGGTGGAAGCTCCACGACTTCTTCTTTTACTCTGCCTCCTTTCTCCCAGCATTCAGTTTAGTTTCCTCCGCTTAGCTCTATTCTACCCTATCATGGACTCAAAGTTTATTAACCAATGGTATTCACAGCATACAGAGGGGAATTCCCATATCAGGACTGTTTTACAGGCCTTTGGGCTTGAGATCACTGATCCTGGCTTAGTACCAATGGGATGGTAGACAGGGCTATCTAGAAAGTGGCCACACCCGACATAACTGTGACTCAGCTAAAGCAGTGTTTTTTCAGTGATTGAGTAAACAGCATTTTACTTTATACACATACTATGAGCATGCTAGAACCCTAGATTTTTGCTTTCTAGACTCTTGACCCAGCATTATCGGTAATGTCACATATTTCTTCCTGTTTTCTAAAGTATTTTTAAGACTTTTATTTTAAATGTATACAACTAATTGTGGAGCTGGCGAGTGGAGGGGATCTTGGTAAATGACATGGCCTATAGAGTAACAATCCACATAAGGCAGGAAGGAAATCTGGTTCAACATTAATTAGTTAGTTAGTTAGTTAGTTAGTTAGTTAGTTAGTTAGTTAATGTTGGTTCAAACTTCTACAGTCTGACCCCAAGCAGTTACTGTAAACATATTTATGTATAGTATGATTTTGGGGGCAAAGTTTCCCTGTGTAATACAGTCCCTTGTGCACAAGACAACACAATTCTATCAAAACTCTTCTCAAAGTGCATGTCCTTTTTTCTAAGAAGATGGGTTCTAGAGCTAGGCTACCTGTGTTATCTTAAGGATCTGGTGTGGTCTTGATCACCAGATAGTGTAAAGGTCATTTAGGCTATTAGCCACACCCAGTACTGGTTGTGGGAGTTAGGGGGTACCCCTAGCCATACAGATAATGCAAAGATCACCCAGACTATTAGCCAACTCCCATACTGCACATGGGAGCTTGTCCAGATAGTGTGGATCACCAGGCTACTAACCATCTGCATTTCTGATCTTCTGGAGAGAAAAATAGGTTGTGCATAATTTTCTTGAAAACATAAAACACCGTGGGTGTTATTTTTTTTAATTTTATTTATTATTATTTTTTGAATTTTCGAGACAGGGTTTCTCCATATCTTTTTGGTTCCTGTCCTGGAACTAGCTCTTGTAGACAAGGCTGGCCTTGAACTCACAGAAATCCCCCTGCCTCTGCCTCCTGAGTGCTGGGATTAAAGGTATGCATCACAACCACCCGGCTATTTATTATTTTTTAATATATGAGTGTTTTGCCTGCCTGTATGCCTACAGGCCAGAAGAGGGCATCAAATTCCATTATAGATGGTCATGAGCCACCATGTGGTTGTAGGGAATTGAACTCAGGACCTCTAGAAGAGTAGTCAGGTCTCTTAACCACTTAGCCACCTCTCCAGCCCCAGCCCCATGTGTTTAACATTCCAGGGTTTTGTAGTGCTGCTATCTGTGAGTGCAAGGACCTTTGTGCTCCCAACAACTAATCCTTGAGTTGTCTACTGTTAACCACACTAAAGTCTTCACCTTCCCTTACTCTTCTCTTACTACACTCTGTCCCTGTCAGTGTGATGCGCCCTTTCGAGCCACGTGTCGTCTGCCTCATTTTGCTTTACCACAGTTGCCCTGTGCTTGCTTACGGTTCTTCATCGGGCTTGTAAACACTGTGTCCCATTGATGTTTCAATACATGTAGCTTTATTTCACATTTCTAAATGCGACATGTGTCTAAAGGTTTCAGTTTGTTATGATTGATGTATCTTACTTTCTGGTTGATAATTATCAAGATGCATTTTGATTTTTCTATCTTAAATAAAGCATTTTGTGTAGGTCTGGATGTGTATCTGGACATGCTTAGTGGAGCAATTATTAGGAGAAAGATGTGAGTAGCTAAGGTTCATTAAAACATGATTTGTATTCTTAGCGTGTCCTTTTCCCTCACAGCTTCACAAACACTGGGATATTAGCAGGCTTGGTTGTTGAATTTCACATGGAAATTGAAGAGATGTCCCAATTGTCAAGCTTTCTGCTTTGACTACCTCATTGTCCTCTTTCTCAGAAACCTCACACTGTGGACATTTCCCTCTTGTAGATGCTTATCTCGGTGTCTCCTTTTCTAATTTATCCTCTAAGTCATTTCCAAATGGTCAAGGGTCTAGGTACAATAACTAGATGTCTCTGGCTGGTGAACCTCTCGCAGGGTCACAGTGCAGTTCTCAGCCGAAAGGCTGATTGAGGCTAAAGAGATGTAATATCAATCTCGCTGAATCTGTCCTTCGTTTGTCTTTGCATGTAAAACTTTTATATATGCTCTACTAATTGTTCGTTTAATTATTTAAATGAGGCTTAGGATTAAGAAAAGCTCATTCCGCATTTACTTTCTGAGTTCCTAACACATGTTATCCACGCAGCAATCACTTGATGCCAGCTGTTTGTCTGCAGTCTAATCACACGCTTCTCTCTGAATATATTGATAGATTCCGTTAAGCCACATCCAGAGAGTAGGTCAGACATTTGGGAGATGTCTCTTATGCTACCACTCCCTTTTCTCTCTCCGTTACTGGGCATAGGACATGCTCCTTTGCTCACGGGACACTTCAGGTATGAAAAGATGTAACCACACACATTCAGGTGTGAACGCAAAACCACACATTCATTGTTCGTTAAAACAGATTGGGCAAGTCCAAATGGAATAGCCTAATAGTGAAATGGTCTGCAGTGGTCAAAAAAGGCCACCAGGTGGCAGCACATCAGCATTTTTCAGAGCGTTGCTAGAGATCCAGCTGCTGACTTATGGTCCTGAGGACATAAACCTCATTAAGCTAGCTTTTTTTTTTTTAAAAAAAAAAGTCTTAGAAAAACGATTAAATCAATAAAATTTTTATAAAAACATATCTAGAGCTATATTTATATTATATATTTATATATAAGACATTTATATATTTATAATAGTTACATTCATTTAACAACATAATCCAAACTACTGCTAATAAATTAAAACCTAGGCTTCTGACAGGTCTAACGTGTCTCTCTGAGTATCTGGAACAAGAGTATTTGTCTTTTTTCTAATTATGTGTAACTATACACTCTGTGCTACGGTATTGTCCAGGTACTAGGTGGAGACTTATCCTCTATAAACCACTCTTGCCAAGGTAGACTATTGAAGAATCCTGACTACCACTTGTGTCTTGTTAAAAATACTTTTTAAAGTGATGATTCCCCTCACATGACCATGTAGCCATTAGAGCAGAAAAGCACCTCTGCACTCCACAAATTCCCTGTTCATTCAGTTAAAGGTGGCTGCATTTTACAGGCAGAAACACCTAAGCTAGGAATGTCATATTGGGCCACTAATAGAAAGAAGGCTCCCATCTTCATTCCTTTGGCACATTTAAAGATGAATGCCAGGCAGTGGTGGCACACACCTTTAGTCCCAGGACTCAGGAGGCAGAGGCAGGAAGATCTCTATGAGTTCAAGGCCAGCCTGGTCTACAGAATAAGTTCCAAAATAGCCAGGAGACACAGAGACACAGAGAAACACTGTTTCAAAACAAAACAAACAAAAATTAGCCGGGTGGTAGTGGTGCCTGCCTCTAGCCTTTGGGAAGCAGAGGCAGGTGGATCTCAGTGAATTCAAGGCCACTCTGGGTTACAAAGTGAGTTCCAGGACAGCTAGAACTATTAAACAGAGAAAGCCTGTCTTGAAAAAACAAAAAAAGGGGGGATGGGGACTGGAGAGACAGCTCAGGGGTTAAGGGCACTGACTGTTCCTCCAGAGGTCCTGAGTTCAATTCTCAGTACCCACATGGTGGTTCACAACCATCTATAGTGGGATCTGATGCCCTCTTCTGGCATAAAGGCATACATGCAGATAGTGCTTTTGAACTCCAGAAGGCAGATCAAACAAAGAGAGATAAGCAATACCCCTTAAAGAGGAGCTCATGGGTAGCAGCCATGGGCACTGGGATTGCACAGCTGTAAAAAGCACCGGGGGTGGGGGAAATCTACAGCCAAGAAAACAGAGGGACATGAAATGTATGTGTTAATTGAAAGGATTAATTGAAAATTTATACTAAAGACTCAGTGTCCCTGTCTTTAACATAAGCTGAAGCTTGCCGGTAGGCACAAACGAGGACTTACTTTCCCCTGAAAACCTTTGCTAAGCATTCTGGGGAGGGGGGAAGCCTTAACCATTCCAAAGCAAAGTGCCTAGGTGATGAGCCTTGCTTCCAATCAACCTCCACCATGAGCATTATTACAGGAATTTTCCCCATTTTATACCTTTTTGACAATTTCACACACATGTACAATATATATACATATATATGCCCCTGTGATTCCCTACCACGCTCCCCTCTTGCTCACCTCCTTCCACAGTGGTCTCCCTCCCACCTTCATACCCTATCATTTTGCTCAAGTCCTGTACAGGAAGGCGAAGCTACCTTTTTCATGATTGCGACAGCCACAGCCTATCCGGAGAATAGTATTTCTAAGCAATCTTCCCTGTCCTCTGGGTCCTATAACCATTTCTCTTTATCTTCCGAGAGTCTTGGGGCTTGGAACAGGGTGGAGAGTGGATGGAGTTGTGTTCTTTAGGGCTGGGTTCTCCGTGGTCACTGTTCTTGGCACTCTGACCAGCTAAGGGTCTCCATGTTGACCATGGCCTGCTGCAAAGAGCAGCTCCTCTGACCACGGCTGAGGAAAGCGCCACTAGGTGGGCATAAACAAAAATACTTAGAAGAGCACATGTTTGGCCACGTGTCTCTTTAGCAACACGTTGGTGATGAAGATTCCCAATACAGTCTGTGCCCCCCTTCAACACAGGCATTTGAGGACGATAGTACTAGGCATGTATTTCCTCTTTTGGAAGAGCTTCAAATCCAATGAAAGTGATTGGTTACGCCCTGCACCAGTTGGCTGAACCATTATTTCACCCATGCGCATATCTTGTCTGATAGATCAGTTTTATAGTGTGCAGAGTCCATGGCTAGGTAAAGCACTGATAATGTTTTTTTGTCCTGCATCTTGTATAAGGCCTCCTGGCGTAATGAATGCTAGCCAGCAGGAAGCGAGATTCCAATTCAGTCCTAACTTGATTTATCTGTATCCTGCAACCAAAGCAAGCAGTATTCTCAGCAAGAGAGTCTTACATATCATTTACATTCTTTTGTTTTTTTTTTTGGTTTTTCGAGACAGAGTTTCTCTGTGGTTTTGGAGCCTGTCCTGGAACTAGCTCTTGTAGACCAGGCTGATCTCGAACTCACAGAGATCCGCCTGCCTCTGCCTCCCAAGTGCTGGGTTTAAAGGGGTGTGCCACCACCGCCCGGCTTATCATTTACATTCTTAAACATGGGTAGATAATCAAAAGTTACCTGATATTTGAGAAAAAAAAACCCTATAACTAAAAGAGACAAATTAAGTCAAGAGAAAAAATTTCTATCAAAATATGTCATTCAAAGTCCAGATGGTGACTTATTTCCCCCAAAGGTGGTGAGGAGAGGAATTTAAAAAGTAGTAATAATTGAAATGAGCATGACTCTGCAGTGAAGTTTTTTACTTAGTCACAGACCATATTTTAATAAATTTTAAACTTTAATACCAAACACTGAAACACTCAGAGTTGCTGAACATAATACAAATGCTATGAACTCGACAAAGAAAAAGAGAGATGCAGTGTTCACATAAACACTGGCTTGAAAGAGTTCACTGCAGGAAAATTCAAAATAGCTAAGTAGAAGCATCCCAAAGTCACCAATTAATGAATGGATTAAAAAGATGTGACATGATACAATGGCATATCACTCAACCAAAGCTTCATACCAGCGGGAAACAACTTCACAGGCATAATCTCCTTTATGTAAGCGTTACAGTGGGGAAACCTATATACAGAAAGCAGACGTGTGGGTGCCAGAACCCATAAGGAAGTGACATGAGTAGCTGCTTTGCAGGCAAAGGATGACTATCTGCTTGAAGACACTTGGAACTAGATGCAAAGCATCATGAGTGACTTTCATGTCACTAAATTACATACCTCACAATGGCTAAAAATGGCAAGTCTTGTGTATGGCCATGATAAAAGACAGAAAAGTCTAGTTAGTAGAAAGAGGATGTTAGAAGCTGCAGAGCGGGAGTTGAGGAGAAATAGTGGCTGTCCAAACTGTTTGTCATAAAATAGCTGATCAACACGATAGCTCTGCCACATGCAGCAGGAAATAAAAGCCTGAGCATTAGAGGTGCCCCAGCGAGTGAAATACAGTTGCTTTCAAACCTAGCACCTGGGTTCTATTCCCAGGACCCACACAGCAGAAAGAGAGAACCAACTCCTACACGTTATTTTCTGCCCTCGGCACATGCTCTGTGACACACACACACACGTACACACACACACACAGGTACACGCACACACATACGCACACTACAAGATTTATTTAAAAAAAAGGGAAGGAGTGACTCTACCAAAAGAGTTGTAGCTTAAAACAACATGTGTTTGAGTTAAATTGGGATTTATTGTATCGGGAATAAATACACAAAACCTGTCCACCTGGTGTTGAAAGTAGAAGTGGAATCTGATCGTTAGATGAAGGTATAGCTTCCAGATGAAACTGCTGAAATACTTAGAAGGGGTTCCCTTTGACATCTAGCTCCTAAATCCATCATTGTTTCTAGGATAAGGAACTGAAGAAAGATAGGATCTGTAAATGTCTACACTAAACAGGGAGAGGGCAGAAATTTGATCACAAGTCCTTCACTTTAGCAGCAAAGCTACTTCTCTCTGGGCCTTTTCTTCTTTGGGTAGATTTTCCACAAAAGTGGAGCATAGCCTGTTAAAAGTTCTCCAAAAGCCTGAATTTTAAAAACTGTAGTTGATGTCGTCTGTAAGGACTCTGAGTGGTTCAGCAGTAGGCTTCCTCTTCCCTCGGCCAACCCTAACACCTGCCCTGATAACAATCTAGACAGCCACACCTACCATGCTACAGAGAGAAATTACCAATTGCTTTCTTTGCAAACTCAGAAGTTACATTCATGTGTTCATGAGGAGGAATAACCAGAGAGTATGAAAGGCAAAAACTGTAATGCGCTGTACCCTTAATAACTCCCTTGTAAACAGTCTGCCCCTGGCTTCAGTGACCTAAGTTATGAAGTATTTATTTATCAGGTCCAACATAGAACGAAATTTTCACCATCACCACTTCTTAGGCTCATTACTCAGGAGTGGTCCTTAAGATCTTTCCAGTCCATAGAATTGAGAAAGTCGGCAGGCTGAACCAAAGAACGGGCCACCCAGGGGATGAGAGCACATCTCCCTAGAACTAGATGGGTCCTGTTACTCACTTAGAGATTCTGGGTTGTAGGGCCCCTAAAATGGAATGTACCAGGATAGCGTCACACCAAAGTGTGGGTGAAAAGAGTTTAAGAACACCTAAGGAAGAAGGGGCTCCTTTTTGTCTTCCCTTCTCCTACTGAGGCCCCCAGTTCAGTTATGGCCTTGGGACGCACATGGACTCACAGCAACACCAGGAGGACAGACACAGAGCGGATGGCACAGAAAGTGTGGAAAGAAATAGACCAGGTCTTGGCATCTTTCTAAAAGGTGCATTTGGAGTTTAACTTCTTCCACAAACACCTGCAAGAGCAAGCACCAAAACCATTAACCCAGGACACTGATCAATCATCTTGCTAACAAGAAATATCTTGACATACATACCACTAGTGTACAAAACTACAGACTGATGAAGCACTTTGTCTTTAAAAATCTATCTTCCACAAACTTGATAAATGGTATTCATATCTTCATAAAAACACACACCCGCCATCTCATCATCTTTATGTGTTTCTGTAGTTGCCTTTAATCGAAGCAGACAAATTATTCAAGACAAAAATATAAATATCCAATTAGCTGATGCATCAAAGGAACTGTAGGGAGGGATGGCACCAACCGCTTGTTACAACAGCTTGGGAAGGAAAAGCGTATGCTTTGAGGGTTTCGTTTTTGTGAGTTCTTTTCAAAATCAATTTCTCTGGCAAGCATCAACAAACTCTGAGAAGACAACATCTTCACCTTTTCCCCGAGAGTCAGTTAGAGCATTTTCCTATGGGCAAAGTGGAACTTTGCAATAGTCTGAAGTTCTTCAAAACTTCAGAACTGAGCAGAACACCAATAGGAGATGCCTACAGATCTCTGCCCATCGCTCTCTCCCTCCTCCAGCAAGCCGTTTGCTACCAACTGATTGCTACCTGGGTTAGGAACTATAAACTGATGTTGAATTACAATTATCTCAAGCAGCTCTCTAGGAACCCCCAACTCTCTCTCTCTCTCTCTCTCTCTCTCTCTCTCTCTCTCTCTCTCTCTCTCTCTCTCTCTCACACACACACACACACACACACACACACACACACTACCACTGTCCCTACAGCACCTGTTACAAACACAATGCTTGCTTTCATTTCACAGTGAAGGAAAGAGGACTGCTTATTCATTTTCCGGCTGCCTGGCAGCTCAGACCCGAAGTAATCACACAGAAACTGTATTAATTAAACCACTGCTTGGCCTATTGGCTCTAACGTCTTATCAGTTAGCTCTTACATTTTAATTTAACCCATTTCTAGTAATCTGTGTATCACATGTGGCTGTGGCTTACTGGGTAAAGTTCTAGTGTCTGTCTCCAGTGGGGCTACATTTCTTCTCTCTGACTCTGCCTTCTCTCTCCCAGCATTCAGTTTAGTTTTCCCCACCTAGTTTTGTTCTACCCTATCAGACCAAGCCAGTTTCTTTATTAACCAATGGTATTCACAGCATACATAGGGGAATCCCACATCAACTGAGCTGCAACAGTAGAGCCCAGGGACCTGTGTACAGGGTTTTAAGACTCTAGGGCGGCAGTTCTCTACCTACCTAATGCTATGGCCCTTTTATACAGCTCCTTATGTGGTGGTGACCCCCAACTAAAAACTTGTTTTCATTGCTACTTCATAACTGTAATTTTGCTGTTATGAATTTTAATGTAAATATCTGTGTTTTTCAATGGTCTTAGACAACTCCTGTGAAAGAGTTATTCATCCCCGAAGGGGTCAGGACCCATAGCTTCAAAACTGCTGCTAAATGGTACCCTCCTACTTAAGAGGATCCATGTAGTAAGGAAACTGCTTGTTGTTTGTCCCGGTTGGAACTGCTTGTTTGTCCCGTTTGCTCAGAACCAAAATATTCACACAGAAACTATATTATTTAAATCACTGCTTGGCCCATTAGCTCTAGCTTCTTATTGTTAACTCTTACATGTTAATTTAACCCATTTCTATTAATCCGTGTATCACCATGTGGCCATAGCTTACCAGGTAAAGTTTCCTATGGTTTCTCTCTGACTTTGCCCCCTTTCTCCGAGTATTCTGTTTAGTTTTCTCCACTTAGCTCTCTTCCTCTATAGCTCTGCTATAGGCCCAAAGCAGTTCCTTTATTAACCAATGATATTCACAGCATACACAGGGGAATCCTGCACCAGATTCATTACAAACTTTTAATGTTGACAATGCAAATCTAATGAACTTTCTCCTTTGCTATCCAATTAGCCAAGCATCGATGCCCCGTGTTTAGGTCTCCTGGTAGCAGAGCTCTCACTCCTGTGTTCCCACAAAAACCCCTCAGTCGTACAGCTAGCAACCACAGGGATGAATTACGTCCTCTACATCGGAATATGTCAGAACTGTAAGTATGCCTTGCCATCTTCTTCTGTTACTAAAAACCTCCTCTAATTATTTGACTTTTTGAAGAAGCACCTGTGCCTATGATTTATGTGTAAATCTGTGGTCAAGATCTGTGACCTTACTGTCTAAACTATGGCTTTAAACATTACTTAAATCTGTGGTCAAGATCTGTGACCTTACTGTCTAAACTACGGCTTTAAACATTACTTCAGTCTTGTGGAGGAGATTTTTTAATTGAATACCTGGTACTTCAAGATCTATCTATACTTCTTGATCGATGTTGACCATTGATGGTGCAGGCAAGGACAACAGGTCAGGAAGAGAGAGGAAGAAGTTCTACAAATAAAGCATTTAGAAGAGGCATGTTTTCTAGCTAATGGCTATAACAGAGAAAGATTCAAGGAGCAGGCAAAGGCTCTATTGAGTGCCAAACATGTATAAACCAGAATTTAAAAATCTCATAATTCACAAGTCATGTGGAAGGGTTTTGTCGTATTAGGAAGAAAATCTATGCTTAAATTATGCTATTTGTCATTTAAGATTTTAAAACACAAGTTAATAGGGGGAGCTAGTTCCAGACACATAGGAAGACACAACATTAATTAGAACAGACCAAAAAATACTAATAGTAATCAAAAGAATATATGGACTATAGTAATATAAAAGGATAAATTTCAGAGCAGAAAATGTTTCTGGGGAAAGAGCAGTTTTATAATGATACAATAATAGAACAACTAGCATAAATAATAATCCTGAACACCCAGGTGCCTAAAAGCAATAAAATGTATTATCATAAAAAATAGAAATAAATTTACCAAAATAGAAGTGTAAGAACAAAGAAAAAAATCTACAGTTACAGTCAGAGAGTTCAACAGCCTTCTCTCAGCAATGAGTAATCACACAGAAAATCATTTACAGAATTTTGCACAAGCAACAGAAAAATAAGCCTTGAGATATATATTTTAGGCTACAATAATTAAATTATTTTCAACAAAATGGTCTTAAATGAGAAATCAAAATACTAAATATCTGGAAGCCCCAAAGCACTTGTAAGCAAAATGCCATGCTCCTAAATAACCTGCAATTCAAATACAGAAGATACAGGAAATAAATTCTGAACTGAATGAAAGTGAAAAATCTAATGTATCCAAATGTGCAGCACGCAGATAAAGGAGCACTAGGAGGGTAATTCATAGGTTGATAGGCCTGTCTTAGAATAAAGACAAGGTCTCAGAAAATCAGAGAGAGAAGAGCAAAGAAAGCTGGAGCAAGCAGGAAAGAGGAACAACAAACAGGAAAAAAGCTGAAATTAAAAAAAAAAAAAAAACAGAAAAAAGGGCTGGAGAGATGGCTTAGAGGTTAAAAACACTGGCTGCTCTTCCAAAGGTCCTGAGTTCAATTCCCAGAAACCACATGGTAGCTCACAACCACCTATAATGAGATCTGGTGCCCTCTTATGACATGCAGGCAGAACACTGTATATATAATAAATAAATAAATCTTTTTTAAAAACAGAAAAAAAAAGCAAGGAAGAAGAAATGACAGATTCTTTGGGATGATCATGGGGACAAAATATAGAAAACTCAAATTACAAGTGTTAAAAACAGCCTCATCTAAGGGCTTTAAATTCTGGATCCATGCCGCCTTAAGCCTTTATGAGAATAGGCCACGAGCAGAGTGTTAAGTAATCAGCATTTAGCAGGCATCCAGAATTGGGTAGAAAACTGGAAATAACTACATCTTAGGTTGAAACAGTAGTTGAATGAAAACCTTATATTCTTTTCCTTAACACAGCTAACATTGAAAAACACAGGTCAAGTGTTGGAGAAACCGATAACCCCAAGGTGATAGCTTCTGAATTTGAATTGCTACCCAAGGACATACAAGGAGACAGAAACAAAATTGCCAAGGTATGTTCTATGTAGTTTTAAATGTGTTATTGCCCTTACTCGTAGTTTATTTCCTTCAAGTTAATGTTTTTAATAACTTCAGTGTCCTTTTCTTTATTCAGAAATACAAATGACTGAAGCACAGAGCATGTGACTCCCTATATTTCTTGCCACTTAAGAACTATGTCTACTATCTTCAAACACAGCAAATTAAAACATACTACTTGTTATAAAACATAAATTATATAGATGTTTCTTAATGAGACTTCTATATGTAGATAAGTTCCAAATTTTTTTGACGAAATTAATGGAGTCAACAATTCTTTTCTAACATGTAATAATTTCCCCCACAAATATCAGAATGACATTTTAACTTCGATTTTATTTTTTAAAAATTTAGAAGTTTTACAAAAAGGGCTGGGCATAATAATATATACTTATAATCCTAGCACTCTGGAAGCTGAAACATCAGTATGGCAAGTTCAAGGCCAGCCTGACTTGCATAAACATATCATCTTAAGGGGAAAAGGCTATTTACACAGTGCACTGATAAGTCTCAGTATTAAGCAAATAATTTTTACCCTATGCTAATCCTAGAGAAACCATTAAGATTTGTAACTCTTTCAGTTTTCACAGTTAAAACTTCTTACCTTCTAAGGCTCCCCACTACTAGGTCCCGGTTGGGCTGTCAACTTTCAGACAGACATACTGAGCCAACAGTAAAACATAAGTTCTGGGAAGGATCCTCAGGTTAGCCTATATTCTAGGATCAGAAGACTTAGGGTGTTCTTCCTTCCAAACTTCAGATATAGTGCAGTGGTTCTCTTCCCATGGTTGACATGGTTAGAACATGCCAAAGCAATGTATCTAAATGATATACATGGTCAAAAGATACCATACAGGTGTTTGCAGTGTGTGTGTGTGTATGTATGTGTGTGTGTGTGTGAGTGCACGCGTGTGTGTGTACAAACCTGATGATGCTTCTTTACAAAGACAAGGGGTTTTCTTACATACATAACCTCAAAACTTGCAAGACTAGTTAAGTATGAAAATGTCCATTTCCAAAAGGAAACTGGGAAGCTATGTAAGCTTGCGAACAAACCCTTCTTCATCTATACACTCTCCCTTCCAGTGCAATGTCAGGGGATAGATCTCTGAACACCATGATTAGGCTATTGAATATGGGAGTCTTTCCCCAGTGGCTTCAGAGACTTACTAGCAACACGTCTGGGTTTGAATTCTCTCTCATCTGAGTTCAGTGTTTATCAGGTTTATAAATCCTTCGGCTGGAGTGTCTTAGAACCATGTGTTTAGGATTTGTTGTTCAGTTTCTTATTGTTAAACAACATAAAGTTCAAGGGTATCGAGGCATGGAAGAGCAATGACTAGGCAACACAGATGTAGACCTCCAGAGTAGATAAAACAGGGCTGAGAGAATTCAAGGTTCTTACAAGAATACCCACATGTGGGTGGGAGGAATCCAAAGCTGTACCAATGCACTCAAGAGACCATGGTCAAGTTCAAAAGATGCAAGCAGAGATACAGCAAGGTTGTTCACTAAGAGAGCTGGGTACAAAACAGCACTAACGTGTGAAGACTGTATTGAACATGAAGATGCTTTGTAAGTCGTCACTTCTGTTTTCTATATAACTGTTGGTGAAGCCAAGACTTCATCAATAATTCTCAGAGGATCATGAACATATCATTCACCAAAACAAGTTCATACAATACAAACTAGTAATTTTACTCACAGAAATTTATAGAAAGAAACTCAGAATAATTCATCTGTTTGTGAAATGCTGTTCTTCACGACATTTTTTTAAAATATTTTTATTCCTTGAAAATTCTGTACAACATATTTTGTTCACATTCATTCCCCTCTCCCAACTCTTCAGAGATCCACCATTACCTCCTTACCCACCCAATCTTGGGTCCTGTTTATTTTTTACTCAAATAAAAGTAAATTAAAATACATCAAGTGCAATTCGTTCTGTGCAAATTACTCTTGAGTGCTGGGCCTGCCCTAAAATGTGATTGATCTACCAGAGGCCATAGTCTTAAAACTGGCCCTTCTCGTCCCAGCAGCTATCCAATGACAACAGCTCCTCAGCTAGGGTGGGACTTCCTGCTGGCCACGCCCACTCCCTCACCCTGCTCCATGGCAAGATTAGCAGAGATTTTGCTTTTGTTTTTTAACTAGTATGTATAACACGTGAATACATAGCATTTTATATACACGCTATAAAATATCAATTTATAGTATATTTTCCAGTCACTAATTGAAGTGGCATCAGGAATGCATAGCACTGCAATGTAACAGTAATAAATGGATGAGGTGATCTCTAGATTCTAGATGCCCATGGGCATGTTTGTGTGTGGGTGTGCATGTATATGTGCATGCATGTACATGTGTGAGGAGAGGAGCATCCATCCTTGTATGATCACATGGAGTCCAAAAGTTGACATCAGATGTCTGTCTTGATACTCTATTTTTTAGGACATGGTCTCTCACTGAGCCTGGAGTTGATTGATTCAGCTAGACCTGCTAGTCAGTGCCTCCAAGGATCTAGCTGTCTGTTTCAGCCCCAAGCACGGAGCTCACAGATACACATCACCAGTCCCCAGATTTCACATGACTGCTGGCCATCCAAGCTCAGGCCCTAATGCTTGCACATGAGCCATCTCCCCAGTCCCCACAAACTCTAATTTTTCACGCAACCTAGTGTCATATCCACAGCTTTATAAGACAAAATCTTCTAATACCAGCTCTAGATTTCATTGGGAACTGTTTTTTTTTCCCCTGTAATTTTAGGTAGAAATTAGAGAAACCATTGTTGAGTAAACAAATATTTCAATGAAGAAAGTATCACTTCCAGTAATATTCCAAAAATTTAACTTTTACAATTTACTCTGACTTTCTTCAAATAGGACAGTCTGTGGCAATTCACTTACCTCCCCCAGCCACAGTAGACTTGGGGTTTCCTCCACAGCTTTCCAAGGTTATCATCCCTCACTGGTTTGTAGAGCAGCTGTAGGATAGCGGTGGAGGGCTGGGTGCAGTCTGTTGTCTTGGACCTCAGACCTGCCTTATTGAGCAAAAGGAACAGTAATTCATCTCTCTGTTTTTGTCTGACTCTATTGCTCTATCATATGGCTGTCTGGTACCTACAGAAGTCAGAAAGGGGCATCCTATCCCCCAGAACTGGAGTTAGGGTAGTGGTGAGCCACTGTGTGGGGATGGGGAGAGAGCTCAGGTCGTTTGCAAGAGCAGCAAGTGCTCATAGCTCCTGCAAAATCTATCCAACTTCAGGACTCCACCCCTTTAAAGGCAGCAAGTATCATCTTTTATTGATGAGATTAGAGGGTATTTGCCAATTGCATGGCAAATACAAAGGCAGAAAAAGAAAAGATAAAAATAGAAATTGTGACACCTTTATCCCTTCTACTCCTGTGATCATTTATAGTTTGTGGATAGTCCTCAAACTTCAAAAGGAGCTGTTTCCATAGCAATCATTAGACCTCAGTCATGGGCATATGGAACTTCTGCGTTGGGTCACGTTCATTCATCTTTTCTCCCCATTTCTCTCTCTCTCTCTCTCTCTCTCTCTCTCTCTCTCTCTCTCTCTCTCTCTCTCTCTCTCTCTCTGTCTCACTGAAAAGAAAAATGTATCTTTCACATCACCTTGACTCTCTCAGCCTATCTCTCCAGGATCTTCTGTGAACCACATTTGTTTCTCACATGTTGAAGGCATCTTGGTAATATTTAGCACTGGAATTATTTTAAAAGCAGAAGTAAGTTTTGTATAATACCTGGGTTTTGTATAATACCTGAGTTTTGATTGTCATTACACGAACACTACCACAAACACACTTTCCATCATTTTTTAATTAAAAAAAGCAGGTTCCATAGTTCATGAATGTCTTATACTTCTGCCTGGTCTAGAACTCTGCCTTACCCCCAAATATCTAAGCTTCGGTGTCTCGCTTACCCTGGTGGTCACAAATGTCCTTTTGGTTTCAGAGTGTGGGACAAATACTACTACCCACCTTTCTGACTGACTTTGTGTGGACCCTCCTGAAGAAACTTTCCTCTCCTGATGATGAGACAGCCTCGGAGGCTGCATCCTTACTGACGCTGACTTTGGAATATCATGCTCAGAAGATCACCATGGTGATGTAGTTGGCAACGAGCTAAGGAGAACAGAGAGTGCTCTCAAAAGTCCACTTTTCAGCTTTGTTATCTATTTTTTTATATCCCAATTTCTTGCTATTGTTCACTGAGTCACTTTAATCAGATGAGGCTTTTGTGAAATGTTTCAAACAGGGAAAATTGTCGGCACTGTTATAATGAATATTCATTTACCAATCATGAAAAATTAGAACATTTTGCCATGTTTACTTTGCTGGCTTTTAATAGAGAATTGTATTAATAACAAATACTTTTGTAATTGAAGTCTCCCATGTAGCATTTAAGAAACATTTCAAAGACTCTCATATTGGAGTAACACTGGGTAAGGAATTTGTGCAGCCCAATACAATATGAAATATAGAACTATATCTCATTTGAAGTTAAAAAGATGGAAGTTTTGGGTTATTCCCTTTACTTTATGACCTCTTTCTCTCAATTCCTTATGACATTTTTATTTGCTATTAGATGTCTAAATGAAGAGAAAACTTACTTTTTCATTATTAGCATCTTGTGTCCATATGTACTTGTATAGTGACAATTGGATTTATGAATATAAGAATAATTAACTTTAGTAGGAGCTGCGGGCTGGCATTCCTGCCACCCAGCTCCCGGCCACTTGGCTACCTCATGTCCCAAAATAATGACACACAAACTGTATTCTTTTAAACACTGTCTGGCCCATTTCTATTAATGTGTGTCGCACCTTGAGGTGCTCTTACTGGGAAGATTCTAGCCTACGTCCATCCTGGATCAGAGCTTCATCGCGTCTGCCTTGGAGAAGAGTGGCATCGTGTCTGAGCTCACTTCCCTTCTTCCCAGCATTCTGTTCTGTTTACTCCACCCACCTATGTTCTAACCTATCAGGCCAAGCAGTTTCTTTATTAATTAACCAATGAAATCAACAGATTGCTATATGACACTCCCACATCAATTCACTTAAATGCAGAATCAACAAAATAATGAGGTTTGTATTGTATAGTTCATACATGAATAAGCATGTCAGTTTTACCAGGAGTTGCACAAAATTAACTCAACTGTTTTTATTTCACTTATTGTCATTCACATATCTTATTAGAATTTTCTGCCTTCAAATTTTCTGTCCTGACAAATAAGGAAAGATTGAAAGAATAAATAGATTGCTGTTGTATTACAAAAGCAGAATACATTTAGAATGGACAGTTTATAGTGAATAGAGGTTCGTTTCTTACAGTGTTTGATTCTGGGAAACCCATAGCTCTTACCTAGCAAAGACCTCTTTGCTGTGCTATCTGCTGGGAGAAGTAGGAAAGGCAAGAGAACATTGCAAGACAAAGAAGCAAGGGCCAAACTCATTCTCTAATCATATACCTACCCCAAGAGCAAGGAACCTACTCTTAAGGGTAACCATAGTAACCTCATAAGCACTGATGCCCAAGACATAGTCATCTCTTAAAGGCCTCACATCTCAGACTGATGAAATGACTGTGGGTAAAATGCTTGCTGGCCAATGATGCAGACCTGATTTCGATACCTAGATAAATGCCAAGTACAGTGAAATATGCCTGAAACTCTAGTCCAGTTATAGATATTCACCTGGGGCTCCTTTGTTTAGCCAAAATAGCAGCCTTTAGGCTCAAACACACCTTATCAAAAAAAAAAAAAAAAAAAAAAAAAACCTCTTCCTTTCTACGCCATCATTTTCCAGCTAAGTGGTTGCAGTTAAATGCCTTTGGTATCCAGTTTGTTTTCCCACTGGACTTCCACAAATTATGGCAATCCTATGCACATGAAGAAGCACAATGACCATTACATGTAACTGGGCTGCAGGAACTTGTAACATGAGGGCTTGCTTGTTGGGGTTTCTGTCCTGCCTAGTTCCCACAGTCGTTAGGTCCCAAAGAAAATCACACAGAGGTCTACATAAGTTATAAACTGATTGGCCCATTAGCTCAGGCTTCATATTAGCTCTTATAACTTGTATTAACCTGTTATTCTTATCTATGTTAGCCACATGGCTTGGTACCTTTTTAGGTGGGGCAGGTCACATCCTGCTTCTTCAGTGTCTGAACAGGACTGCAGAAAGAGCTTCCTTCTTCCCAGAATACTCCTGTTCTCATTATCCCACCTCTACTTCCTGTCTTGTTTTCCCACCTATACTTCCTGCCTGGCTATCGGACAATCACTGTTTATTTAAAATATAATTGACAGAATATAGAATTGTCCCGCACCAGGAACCATGCAAATCTCACAATATTACAAGGATACCCTGTAATTGTCCCATTGGAATTGAATTATAAAGCCCAATCTCAAAAACTGCAAAACTTTAAAATGAAAAAAAAAATCTAAGTTTTAGACGAGACTGAGAGGATCTGAACATGGATCCCCATACAAACCCTTAGGTCACAGACCCATGAAGACAGTCCTGACAATGATGGACACATGGGACTCACAGTTTCCTCTCCTGATATAATCATGGGCTGGGAAAGAAGGTAGAAAAGGGGAGTCATTCAAATTCAGAGAGCAGGCCAGATAAAGGACCGCATTGTAGAGAGTTCTCAGAGCTGCTGTGGGCAAGACATTCCATAGAGCAAATACAACCTGAGGGAAATGGGAGGTCTGTGGTCATCTTCTTAACCAGATGGAATTCTCCAACAGGAGAGAGCACTCAGAGAGCCTAGAAAAAGCCATAGCATATCGCTGGAGGCAGGAAGGAAAGTCAAAAAGAAAACCAGGGGTGTAAAACTAGCTTCTACTACAGCAAATCACTAGCCAAAGAGAAACGGAACAGAAGTATGGTTTGGCAATTTATCGCCTCAACCCAGCTACGTTTTAAAAGATATTTCCCCTGATATCCATAACTACTTGACTTTATAGTTCCTGACCTTAAATATTTTGCTTGTAATAATATAAATATACTTTCAGCTATTGCTTATTTGTATGCTAATTGCTACATTGGTCCTTCCAATAAAGGTTGAGTTCATAAAACCAAGAAATAGCTAGGCTTAAAGGTAAACAAAGAAGGTGACAGTTTTGCTGACCTACAAAGATTCTTCTTCCAGGTGTCTAAAATTGTGGACGACATTTATGAGCAGCTCACTTGGAATTCTTCCCACACCATGAAGAATGTCTTGCTGCGGGTCATCAGCCTGCTGATAAGAGCATCCCCTAAGAAGGTGATCTTTCAACTCATGGAGTTCCCAGTCCCTGCAGACGAGTAAGGCATCCCGCATCTTGCCCTTCTGTAAACACTTACCCACAAGTTCCATGGTCATATGGCCAAGCTAAAGTCTTTCTTTATTGTAGTTAGGCATAATCTCTTTTTCTGAAAAAAAATTCCTTTTTTTTGCACCATCTATGCTGGCTATAAGATTTAAGTATGTTCATATGTAATGCATAACTTTGGGTAATGGTTAGCACACAGTAGGACCCCAAGATTTTATCAGTGTCACTGTGGGGAGGGTGTTACATTATATGCTGTTACAAATCTTACCAAAGGAAACTTGCTTCAAAAAGATAATGAGTTTCTCTTGCCTGTGTTAATTTAATCATTTTTTTCCTTGAAAAAAATCTCCCAGACATAGAGATTATCTTATTTATAAAGAATAAACTTACGCTATTTAGACCCACCAATAGAATAAAAAAAAGTTAATTACTAAAATAATGGCCAAAGAAATGGCTTTGTGGTTAAGAGCTGCCATTACAGAGTCCTAGAGTTTAATTCTGAGCTCTTACACTGGGTGACTTACAACCACCTGTAACTCTGGCTTCAGGGGATCCAATGCCCTCTTCTGTCATCCGTAGGCACCCACATGCATGTGTGTGCACACACACAGACATCCACATGCATATATGCAAGTAAAAACATAAAATAAATTTATTTTATTGTTACTAAGACTGAGAATCTTCGGCCCATTAACTGTTCATCTGAAACTCATGACCTAGGACCACAAGAAATCTTAAGGAACCGAGCCGATTACTTGGAGCTTATGGGCCAGTGCAGCTCTAACAAGTGCATTAGAAGAACTTAGAAAAATCCCAGGGTTCCACTTCTACAGTTCCTACGCTGTGGGGGAGGAGGTGTCACTTCCCTTCTACTGGCTGCGCGGAACTTAGAACAGCGACTAGCAAGCCTGGGTCTCAACACCTTGTGTTTGCAGGGCTCTGCTTCTGATGTGGCAAGCAGCGAGCACCGAGTCAAGTGTCGCGCCCCAAGTGCTAAAGACGATCTTGTCCATACTGAAAGGAAAGCCTGGGGAGTTGGAGGAAACCCTGGTAGAAAAAAGGCGCTTCTCCCTGGACGCCACCAACTTGATGCCTGTGGCGGTAAATGCTGCCATGAGTGTTTCTGCTCCCTGTTGTCCTCCTGATGGTGAATCCCCTATCCTCACTGATTAGGCCACGCCTTTTTGGCACGGTCTCCTTCATGCATGCATCCACCTAAAACACATTTATTGTGTGATACATCTTGATGATAGCGCGTGTAATCTGCCAAGATACAAAGATAAGGAATTAATATTTATATTCAGACTATAAATATATGGTAGTGTATGTGAGGGAGACAGGGTGACAGGGATGGTTTAAGGTAAGTAGGACATGGCACACCTCCATATGGAAATGGCTTAAAATCAGAATCCTGGGATGGTTCAAGATAGTACTTATATGCATCTTGGAAAGACAGAGAGCAGAACACAAATCCTGTTGTCTTACTTAGGGTTTCTATTGCTGTGAAGAGATACCATGACCACGGCAACTCTTATAAAAGAAAATATTAAATTCAGGTGGCAGCTTACAGTTCAGAGGTTCAGTCCATTATCATCATGGTCAGGAGCCTGGCAATATGCAGGCAGACATGGTCCTGGCTACACACTGATCAGAAGGCAACAGGAAGCTGACTGTGACACTGGGAGTAGCCCACCCTCACTGTAACACACTTCTTCCAACAAGGCCACACCTCCTAATCCGCTCCTATGAGCGTATGGGGACCAATTACATTCAAAATTATCAGGATGCAACTGACATGGCAAGAAGGCCAAAGAATCTGAGGGAACTTCCCAAGGGCAGACCTGTACTTGACTTTAGAGAGATAGCCACCAGCTAAGTCATAGAAACTTCGGTGGTCGTGTCGGTACTGATATCATCTCTGTCTACCAGTTTCCTCCCAAGTGTGGTGATGTTTGGGCCATGAGAAAAATGTAATGAACAGGGGTGCCATTGTTTATTGATATGAGGTGTTGGGATGTGCGTATGGATGGTAGTGGTTATTGTCGGGGTCACTATGCAGGGTTCAAGCTATTCAAGGATGACTTGATGTACCTTCTGTTGACTGCATCACTTCCCTGGGGTTTTAAGAAACCTAATGAAGACTTTGCTTACTAGTCAGACTATTCCTCATGGCTACACAGGAAGGAGACCTTAGGATATAAGCCCTCCATGAGGATCAGCTTTCTTTCTACAAATTTGGTGGCTGGGAGGGAACCAGTAACAGTGCCTTGGAATTTCCTTACCTGCTTCCCAATACACATGCGTGCTGAAGAAGTCTGGGAAGGTGTGCAGTCTTTCTTGCCCTCTTTATGACTGACAATGTTTGGAGGGAGACGGTTGCCTTTTTTTAATTCCATTTTCCTTCCCCAATAGGCATCCCAGGCCCTGTGCACATTTCTACCTGTGAATTCCTATAGGAAAGTGGTGACCAAGCTTTTCCCCGAGTTCTTGATGGCCCTCATGCTTCAACTCTTCTACTGCAGCCAGCTTCTAAAAGACACAGCCAAGGACAGACCTCTGTAAGAGAATGCTATTTGGGGTTGTGGGGAGAGAAGGGTCCAGCATCTCACGTGGGTTAGTGTGGGACTTGTTATAAGACCGTGGGAGGTTCTGCTCACATTTGTTCCACTCTAAGGGTAGTGTGCCTTCAGAAAAGCAATCATGTTGAGGACATGACCATTCACTAGGACCTCTCCTCTCTACCTGCACCACAG
The DNA here is from genome assembly GCF_950005125.1 of Chionomys nivalis. Lineage (NCBI taxonomy): Eukaryota > Metazoa > Chordata > Mammalia > Rodentia > Cricetidae > Chionomys > Chionomys nivalis. The sequence continues at coordinate 57,951,610 of NC_080090.1, forward strand.
AGAAGAGTCACGAGCTCAGAACACGGTTTGTTCCCATCGCTCCTGCTGTCAGGTCAATGAGAAGAGGAAGAAGCAAAAAGGGCCATTCAGTCCAAAGCAAGACCTATTCAAACTCTGCCATTCCGTATGCTCCAATAGCAACCTCTCAGAGTTGCTGCACACACAAAACAGAAGAGTGGGTGCAAATATTATTGTAAACTGGAAGGCTATCATAGTTTGATGTGGATATGATGTGGGTGAGAGCAGTGTGACAATTGCCCTATGTTTCAGGACAAAGGTCACCATTTCCTTTTGGACAAGAAAGCTAGTTTTCCTGCCCTGAAAGGAAAGTCAAAGTACAACTGTCAGTTATTTGCTGTGTCTAGTATGACCATCTAAGCCAAACAGAGCACAGCTGATCTCGTTAAGATACTTAATCCATTCATTGTCCTCTAGAAAAGATACACACCAAACCACCCCTAAGAAGACAGAAACCTATCTTGCTTATTTAGAACATCCCCCCCACCAACCAAAGAAAAATGATAGTTCTACCAAGTCATTACATTTCTGGGTAAGATAGTAAGCTTGTTAATGTGATTCAACCTAAATTTTATGTGCTACCATTTTATATTTTAACTTTTGCGATCCATGCACTGTTGATGTAGGTGGGTCTTCTATCTATCTGTTGTTTCATTGGTTAATTAATTAAGAAACTGCTTGGCCTGATAGGACAGAAAATTAGGTAGGCAGAGTAAACAGAACAGAATTCTGGGAGGAAGAGGGAAGTGAGACACACGCCATAGCTCTCTTCTCCAAGATGGACACAAGTTAAGATCCTTCCTGATAAGCCACCATCTCGTGGTGCTACATAGATTACTAAATATGGGTTAAAGCAATATGTGAGAATTAGTCAATAAGAGGCTACAGATAATGGGCCAGGCAGTGTTTAATTAAGAATACAATTTGTGTGTTGTTATTTCGAGTGTAAAGCTAGCCATGTGGGCGGCCAGGTGCCAGGAACGCATCCCGTCGCTCCTTCTACACACTGTTCATCAGGGAAGATGAAAACCATTTAACAATTACCATCCTCTGAAGCATCCTTCTCTCTAAAACTATATACTTGCTGAGATAGATGGAAAGTCAAGTTGCATGTACTCAGTTATATGTGGGTCACTGTCCTAGACTGTCTCTTCTTCTCTGGGCCTCAGCTACGTACGAGACGGCCTAAAGGTTCTGCTGAATTGCTCTGGACTAGAAGAAGTGCACGATGCTCTAGAGAAAAAAAATTTCTGGGACCAGTTTTCTCAAGTCATGGATCACCAGTACGGGATCCAGGTCATTGCCAAGTAAGAACAGGGGACTCTGGGTAGGACTCTAGCTCCCCATCTTCTCCTCTGCATCTACCTCCAGGCTCTGATGTGGGAACACATTCCCAAAAGCTTCCCTAACAGCCTACATTGAAACTTGATTTTTGATCTTTTGGTGATTTAAAAGATTTATTCTGAGACAATTTCTTTTTCTTTTCTTTTTTTCCCTTTCTTTTCTTCTTCATCCACCCATAAAATAGCCTCTCTTACATACAAAGAGCTTAAGGTAAATGTGATGCTTTACTCTCTGATTTTAGCTGATCTCTGCTCTGTGGACACTCAAAAGTGCCAAATGCCTTCTAGCTTTAGAGAAATCTACCAAAGGTCCATGCTCAGTAAGCCAATCATATTGTGGAAAAAACAATGGAACATACTTTTTAAAAAAAAAAATCCTGCAGTAGTAATATTTTTGAGGAGTTGTTCAGTTTGTTTTTATTTAACCCTTCTGATTATAGGGATCAGATTTTCTGACAATCACAATAAAATTCAAGAATTCAGAGAATATAGGGTTTCGGTGTCATGAAAGAGTCTTTGTAGTTGTGACTGACTCAGAGAATACTTTTTCTGTGGCCCATGGGCTTTAGATGTTTCTAAAACTGTAACTGTGTGGGCATATGTACTTTGGAGATATATGTTTTTAAATGAAAACTGTATTTATGTAGATTTTTTTAAATTGGCAAAACCCAACAGATAAAAGAAGTCACATCATATGACTTAGATCATTTCCAAATACATAGCATTTATTAATGAATGTAGCTAGTAAGTTTTATCATTTTGATTTACTTTTCATGTACTTTGACTATATAAACATTTGGAGAAAGATGGAGTTCTAAGAAAAATCCCACAACTGGATGAGTTCCTACAACAGGACTGTGTAGGGAAATCCATTTCTATCCTTATAGACTTTGACAAACTAGACCTTTTGCAACTTTAAAAACAGGTGTTTTCAAAGGTAGGTGATAGAGGAAGGTCATTGGTTAAAAAATAAAGAAACTGCTTGGCCCTCATAGTTTAGAGCATAGGTGGGTGGAGTAAACAGAACAGAATGCTGGGAGGAAGAGGAAGTGAGCTCAGGCTCGATAGCTCTCCTCTCTGGGGCAGATGCGATGAAGCTCCGACCCAGGATGGACATAGGCTAGAATCTTCCTGGTAAGCGCACCTTGGGGTGCTACACACATTATTAGAAATGGGCTAGTCCAGGTGCGAGAGTTAGCCGAGAAGAGGCTAGATATAATGGGTCAAGCAGTGTTCAAAAGAATACAGTTTGTGTGTTGTTATTTCGGGGCATAAGCTAGCCAGGCGACCAGGAGCTGGGGCGGCAGGAACATACCCCGCAGCTTCCCACAACAGGTGGGAATGCAAGGAAAATATGGACAGTCCATTAAAATATGATCCCATACAGGCGAAGACAATTTTCAGACTTTCAAAGTTTTCTATCTAAGCTTGGCCACCAACTAAGTGTTCCTGGAAAATGATTTAATGATTCTGAACTTACTGTCCCTTCTCTGAAGTACCTCAAAGTTGTCCCCAAAGGAAGACATATATATGTATGTATTTCTTCTCTCTCTTTGGTCAAGGACTAATGGATGCTTATGTAAAAATAAGACTTCTCTTAATGTGGAAAAAATAAGAGATAAAAGAAAAGGAATGACGATAAGGAAAGAATTATTTCTCTCTAGCTTTGTAGTGATGCTGAAGCTTACCTTAGATTAGGGTATTTTTTGAAAAGATTTTCTTTCTAACCTGGGTAGTCAACAGTAAGAACAGATAGCTTGTCCTTGTCCTTGTTAATGCAGGATATTTCTCTTCTTTGCTAATTTGGTGTCTTGTGTTCCTTTAAAGAACTCTCAGTGAATGTAACTTCCCACAGTTCCCAGAGACCCTACATTATGTCTACAAGATTGCAGTAGAAGGTCCTAGAAGATCAGAAGACAGTATTGTCACAATAATATTCTTTGCTGAAGTAAGTTTTAATAGCACATTGTAACCAACTGTGTTCTTTCATTCCCATTCCCTGAATAAACTTAAACCAAAACTCCAGCATCTCATCTGCCTAAGTATTTTTCTCATGAAAATTTAATAAAGTAAAAGATATATAAAGTCCAAGCCCTGGGGCCGCTCTCCCCACTGCAGTGAGGACCACCGGTGGTGAGAGGCCAAGGTCAAGGCACCATGCAACCCGAGCATGGGGGCAGGGGATGCAGAGATGAGGGCTCCGGGGTGTTCCAGACTGCTATGCCCACGGAAGTTCGTGACTTCCCTGAAGTCACAACTTAATCACAAAGGCACGCCTACATGAATCCATCAAGGGGTCCAATCCAATCTTCAGGGCCAACAATCCAGGATTATCTGAATCGACCATGGCCTAACTGGGAGGAAGTAAAGAAACAACTAGAAAAGAAAAATAAGGGTTCTAAAGCTTTGGCTGAATTTGAAGAAAAAAATGAATGAGAATCAGAAAAAAGAGCTAGAAAAAACACAGAGAAAAAATTATTAAGTGGAAATGAGAGCTCATCCAAAAAAATAAAAAATAAAAAGACAGAGAAAGAAAAAAGAAAAGAAATCTGGTAGGTATTCATCTTCTTCATTGAGCTCTGATTCTTCCAGCACTTCTTCAGATTCTGAAGATGAGGATAAGAAGCAAACAAAGAAGAAGAAGAAAAAGAAGAATCGTTGCCATAAGTCTCCTGAGAGCTCAGTGTTGAACTCTGACTCGGACAGCAAGAATGGTTCAAACATGAGAAAGAAGTCAAAGGATGTGACTGAGAAAGAAAAGGACACTAAAGGACTCAGCGAATAAAGAAAGCTGTATGAAGATAGAGCTGACTTCTGAGTCATTGTCAGAGTTGGGGTGTGAAGAGGTGCAGGCGAAAAGGAAGAAAAGCGGGGAAGCACGCAAGAGAACAGATAAAGATAAAGCCAAAATGAGAAGGAAGCATAAGAAACACAGCAAGAAAAAGAAAAAGAAGGCTGCCAGCTTCAGTTCAGACTCATCACAGCATCAGGAAAACCAGGGTCTCTTACAGGGTGCAACATTGAAGGAGCTCTTAACTGTGAAGATTGTGGCATACGTAGTAACGCGCATGTGTTTAGACTTGTCCTGGACTACTCAGTAGCCACTTGAATGCTGCTGTATGAAAGGCCATGATTGTTGCCTGCTGCCTAAACACCTTTTCCTCTCTCTCAGTGCTCGATGACTCTGGGAAACCATACTTTGCAGTCATACTAGTGGTTCAGATATTTGAAATAAAGCTAATATTTTTTACTAGATGTACTTAAGGATACGTCAACAGAAACAGTTTGAATCCATCTCCAAGATGTGACCAGAAATAATAAGGTGACTCTAGGGAAATTTTCAAAGTAGGGGTTACAGTAATATTTCAAAATTCTTATGCTGTAGATAAGTGTATTTTAATTTCTCCCCATGTATATTTTGATTCACTTGGGGAAGGAACTTTTAAAGGGAGGTGGTTTGCAATCTCTTTAGCTACCAGAACAGTGCGCCTTTGATCTCACACTACTCTTGTGGACACAGTCGCCATGCTTCCTGGGAGGTCAGAGCTGGACCCCATCAGTCCTGCCCTTGACTGAGGTTAATGATATCCATTGTATGCTGCTTTGATGACCCAGAGATACTCGGCCCTTTGCAGCATTGGAAAGGCCCCACAGCTCTGGTATTTACCTCCACTTCAGTAATACCTGCCTGAATTTTTTAGGGTTAGATTGTGTTATGTCATTTGATTTGAGCCTGCCTACACTTTGACTTTGGAGAGGAAGTGTTTAGTAGACACTGGTACCTTCTGAACTGATAGCTAACAATTCTAAAGTGGATGTTTTATGCAGGTTTTAACCAGTCAGAAGGGGTTAAGTAGCCAGTGAGAGCAGCTACTTTATGTCTTGTATAGATTTTGTTTAGGCTGCAGTGTTTAACTTTTAACCCTGTACACTTGCTGTCTTGAGTTCATTACTATGTTTAGTGGCACACCAGATATTTAGCACGTAAAAAGCAGGACTTTTGGTTTTTGTTTTTAACAGCTTCATATTGAAGCTAAGACATTTTACCATAAATAAGTTGAGTGACAGGCCTCATACGCTATATCTTATTACATAAAGCTGTTGCCAGAATCTTAGTAATTTTTTTTTTAAAAAAAAGATATATAAAGTCAAAGGGGGAGGTGGGAAGGAGTCCTGACTACTCATTAATGTATTAACTGCATTTTTTTTTATTAAAGTTACTGAACAACTTCTTCAAGGAATCATTACCCGAGGAATTTTTGGTTCTCTTCAGAAACTGGATTAATGATTCCAATCCTTCAGTTACCAAAATGAGCCTTCAGAAAATCGCAAGCATGGCACCCGTTTTCAGCAAAGTATGTGAGTGAAGTGTGATGCGTGTCATGATTGGATGTCTTGTTATGAAATGTTGATGCTTTTTCTAGTTTCTGTACAGCTAAAACCATCAAAGTCTGAAACTCAGTGGAATAGAGAGAATATAAATCAGCTTAGTGGGTTCTGTCCACCTTATTTATATTTTTTTTTCCATAAAGCCATGTCTTGTGCTCAGAATTTATTAGAATCATTGCTCAGAGTAAGTACCCCCCTTACAGGTCAAATCATAGACACCTGTCGATTCCCTCTCTGTATTTGTGTTCTCCTTGACTTCCTTCTTGGGGTACCCACCAGACCTCTTCCATCCACTTATGACATTCTCCCTTCACCTATATGTGATTACATTCTTTGCCATTTTGAACGATCACCTCAAGTCAGACTTCACTAAATATTCTGACCTCTAGCAGGCTCCTCACTCTGAAGGCCATCCCATCTAGGAGCATTTCTTCTGTAACGGTGATGCTCAAAGTCTGGTCCTCGAACCACCTGAATCAGACTCACCTGGAAACTTGTTACAGATGCAAATTGCTGTGCCCTCCTCAAGCCTGAGAACCAGAAACTCTGGGTTGTGGTTCACAGGTCTGTCTGTTTAAGTCCCTAGGTGATAGTGAGAGACATTTCTCACAAGCTCGTGTGAGCAGCTTTCCAGTTCTAATAAATTTAATCAGGACCCATGTCTTGTTATTCCAAATTTCAAAGTCTCTTGCACAATCCTAAATCTGTAGACACCCACAAATCAACGCTGATTCAATAGTGGACCTAAAAATAAATCTTTATCTATTTGATCATAGCCTTCAAGCCTGTTTGTGAATAACTATTTTTGCATTTTTAATTTCATGAGCTGTGGTCCATATGCTTAAAAAAGCCATACTAGTCATTAAGAGGGTTTATTTTTGCTCCTTTATTAAACAGAAAGTTATTTGCTGCTTTCTTCAAAATTCTTCTTCATGGTGTTCATAACAGGGAGATTTTATGCCAAGGTAAGAAGGACAGTGGTGGAGAAATACAGATCTAAACTTCTTAGAAAGACAAACGTACCTTTAGGCATGGATTCAGTCCCTAACTCTTGACTATATGTATATTGTGAAGAGCTAATCTTTTGCTTCTTTAATATCTCCCACTTTTTCTTCCCCTTCTGTTCTCTTTGGTTCTGATTTGCCTCTGGGGCTCTTCAGTTCCTCTCTTTAAACATTTTACTCTCATGTTTAGAGACCACAGTAGCAGATATGTTGGTTAAATATTTAGTACCAACTCTCTGAAAAACCAGATAAAAAATTTTTCTAATACGAATATTCTTACCATGGCTCATTTCAAATGCATGTTATAAAACATGGAATTGTGCAGGAATGCATAATATGACTTTATTTATTCTTCCAACCATCCACATACAGTTCATAAATAGCCTTAAGTATGTAGAAAATATTAAAATACATACTAGCAAAAGATGTTAGAATTGATCATGTTTAATACTACTTTTGATTATACTTAATTATAAATTTATGTGATTCCTTTTTAACAATGACTTTTTACAGCATTTAGTTTACAAAAACCTTTAACGGTTTTAAAGAGGACTTGTAAGTTGACATGCTAAACTCAGAAGCATACATACCAATTATCCGCTCAAGTCTCTTAGTCCCAAAGTTTTACCATTCTCTTCTTTTCTTGCATAGATAGAAAGTGTCTGCAACCTGTTACTCCCAATCTTGGATGCTTTTCTCTCCAAAGAGCACACTGTTATCATCCGGGCCATGCTCACTCTCCGAAACATTTTGAGCAAACTGGACAAGGCCATGTATTCTACAGTGTGTGTCAGGATCGCTTCCAGCTACTGCCCTCTTATGGATCATGTGAGTGACATCATGTGATTAGCTGTGTAAGACCATTAGCTTTTGTGCCCCAGATGGCAGGATGATCTTATATCCTAGAATAAGCCGGCATAAGACAGCTATCTGTCCCTGGATACATTTCAGCTTAGTGGATACATTGATTAACACTGAAAGCTGGGCAGTGGTGGTGCATGCCTTTAATTCCAGCACTCAGGAGGTAGAGGTAAGGGGAACTCTGTGAGTTCAAGGCCAGCCTGGTCTACAAAGTGAGTTCCAGGACAGGCTCCAAAGCTACAGAGAAACCACGTCTCAAAAACAAAAACAACAACAACACTGGACCTGGGCTGGGTGAGTGTTAATCCCTCTTCTACCTTTGATATCATGGTGATAACAGATATTTCTTCAGAGTCTTTGTGCATCAGTTTCTCAACCTGTAAAACAGTCACAGAAGTAGGTTTATTATAAAGTTAAGAGTTTATTTGTTCACCCCTCCAAAGCTTAGAGAACATCCCATAGGAGGGGCTGGAAAGAACACAAGGGCCAGAGACTGGAGCACAGTGTTGCAAAAATGATATCATCTGGCCATGATATGGCCACTGTGCCAATGAACTTACTGAAGTTGTGGATAGGCACAAAAGACCTGCACAAGATTTAAGCTCGTCAATGTGTCATCGAGGAAGGAGGAAGAGCTCATAAGGGCCACCCTCCTTTGAGGGACTAAGCCAGTTTGTGGTGTCTAGAGAAAAGGATGTAGCTTTCTTCAGGGGGATAGCCACTGATAAATTACCCATGCTCCAATAAGAAACTTCCTGCCCACACTCATGCAAGCAGTCTCTCTTAAATTTAGGGGCCACTACACAAATGAGATGTGAAAGTAGAAGAATTGCAGAGGAACACAAGGTCTTCATCAAAAAGAAGAGAAGGAGGAAAATGACAGAAGATAAAAAATGACTGAAATTCATCATACACATATATGAAACTGTCAAAGAATAAAAACAAATAAAAAAAATCCTTCAGTTGGAAACTGATTTGTCAAAAAGTAGGGACTTAAAATTCTCTTTCACTCAAATTTTGCTTTGAAGTTATTTTCCTGTTCTGTATTATGGCACTCCATTAAAATGCACTGTTTTTGCTACAAGATTACAAAGTTGTACACTTCAAATGTTTGTTATTCAAAGACTGTTAGGAGACATTTCCAGTCTACGACTAGCTATTGGGATAACACCTGATCTAATAATTCATTTGAACAAAACCTTGGATGGTGACAAAGATTTAAACAGTCCCAGAGAATTAACAGCTGAAGCAGAAAAGGAACTGACAATGATTGAGGAAAAATTACAACAGGCACATGTGGACAGGGTGAATCCAGAGCTCGATTGTATTCTCATCATACTACCATCAAAAATTTCTCCTACAGGAATTTTAATGCAGAGAGATGATATTATCTTGGAATGGATCTTTTTACCACATAAACCAAGTAAGAAACTGAAAACTTATGTGGAAAAAGTCTCTGAGTTAATTATAAAAGGCAAGCTGAGACTTCGTCAACTAGCAGGCATAGACCCAGCAGAAATTATAGTGCCTTTCACTGATGATGAACTAAAGAAATTATGGGAAGATAATGAACCATGGCAAAGAGCTTGTGCTAATTTTTTGGGAGACATTAATAACAACTATCCAAAAAGCAAGAGGCTTAACTTCATAAAGAGAACTTCTTGGATTCTTCCTCGAATGGTCCGTGATGCTCCAATAACTGGAGCCCGTACGTTCTATACTGATGCCAATAAATCAGGGAAGGCAGGTTACAAATCAGAAGACTTGGGTAAGGTGGAACAAAGCCCTTATGATTCTGTCCAAAAGGTGGAATATATGCCATTCTTATGGTGCTAAGGGATTTTAAAGAACCTATCAATATAGTTACTGATTCACAATATGCAGAAAGAGTTATTTTACATATTGAAACTGCTGAATTTATACCTGATGATACAGAACTAACCTCATTGTTTCTCCAGGTTCAAGATTTGATCAGGAACAGGCTTTGCCCTATGTACATAACACACATCCGATCCCATACGGGTCTGCCAGGTCCTCTAGCACAAAGGAATGCAGAAATTGATCAATTATTGATTGGTAGTGTGCTACAAGCCTCTGAATTTCATAAAAAACATCATGTTAATAGCAAAGGTTTGAAGAAAGAGTTTTCTATTACATGGCAACAAGCTAAGGTGATTGTAAAGAAATGCCCTACTTGCTCTTTCTATAATCAAACGCCACTGCCTGCAGGGGCTAATCCAAAGGGCACCCAAAGGAATGAAATCTGGCAGATGGATGTGTTCCACTTTGCAGAATTTGGCAAATTAAAATATGTTCATCACACCATTGACACTTATTCAGGCTTTCAGTGGGCAACTGCTTTAAGTTCAGAAAAAGCTGATTCAGTAATCACTCATTTATTAGAAGTCATGGCTATCATGGGTATACCTACACAAAACAAGACGGATAATGGTCCTGCTTATGTCTCTAGGAAAATGAAATGGTTTTTTGATTATTACAATATCAAGCATGTTACAGGTATACCATACAATCCTACAGATCAAGCAGTCATAGAAAGATCAAATCGAACTATAAAGGATATGTTGAACAAACAGAAAGGGGTGGAAAACACCCTCAGAAATAGGTTACATAATGCTTTGTTAACTTTGAATTTTCTCAATGCTAATGAGAAGGGAACAACGGCTGCAGTAAATGTTTGTTATTCAAATGTTTGTTATTAACATATAAGACTGTTTTGTTTCAATTTTTCTTTAGCTTTGAGAATTTCCTTCATGGATACCAGTGTTTCTTAACCGTCCTAATGTTGCAACCCTTACAGTTCATTATGTTGTCGTGGTGACCCTCCCCCCAACCATGCAATTATTGTGTTGCCACTTCATAGCTGTAAGTTTTGCTACCGTTATGAACCTTGATGTAAATATCTGATATGCTGAATATCTGATATGCTACCTCCAAAGGGGTCGAGACCCACATGTTGAAAACCACTGATGTGTATAATGAAATATAACCAAATATAAGCACCCACCCAACTTTCTCTATGTCTTCCCAACAGGTCCCCCTCCTAGCTTCTTGTCTTATTTTCATACCCACTTGTTAGTGCTGTCATATTAAAATAATCATACTGTAAACACAGAAGATGTGTGAGAAGAAAGAACAACTTAGAGAGGCTTTCTATGAACCAGACTCCTGCTAACTGACTTCAGTTGCTGTCTGGGAAAGCTATTGAAAACAAGCCCAATTCAAAGAACTAAGTAACTAAGCATCAAAACTGATACATGACATAACCTCAACTCTGAGCCTAAACTAGTTGTAGAGTTGTTCTTCAATAACTTAAATAGATTATATTAATTAAAAAGGAAAATAGAAGAGAGGAAGACTGGCAACACTTAATAACAATTACATTAAATAATAGTGTTTAAAATGATAGAACACAGCTTTTCTTTCAAGACTAAGAATCTTTGTTGAAATTTACAGTTGAAGTGGAGAAAGTCTCAAAGTCAGATTCAGGAATTAAACTCCCAGTAGTGAGGAGTCATTTTCATATAGATAGATAGATAGATAGATAGATAGATAGATAGATAGATAGATAGATAGAGATAGAGATATATAGATATATCAGCAGAATAGTATTAGGTATTCCCTTAGGGTCTGTGACTTGTCTGGCCTCAAGCTTTTGGACTGAAAGTGGCACTGGTTAGACTTAAATCCAATTAGCTTTTTGATTAATTAATAACCATGCCACTATTGCACCAATGGGCATATCTTGCCAGGCCAGATGTTATTGTAGTTCACATGTTCACAGCTGGATAAGATCGGACATTCCCTTTTCTTTTCTGGAACTATAAAAAACTATCCAGTAGGAATGGAGCTTCCAAAAGAGTACCAGTTCAAATTCTCCAAGCTCTGTGGGTCAAGTACATGTTGTCTTCAGCAAGAGAGTCATGTCCTGAGTGGTCATTTCAGGCACTGGCGATAGCCTGTAATGCCTATGGATCTATGAGACCTCATTAGCCAAGATCCTGCCATTGAGCTTCTCCTTTCTTAGCCTGTGTTGCCTAGTAGAAGTACTGTCTTCCCATTGTAGGGTAGCTCTATTTTGACTACTTTAGTATGCATATATAAAAATGCATATATAATACATATAAACATACATACATAGAAAGTGTCTACAGCAGTAGATTTTATATTACTTTTTTTGAAAGACCATTAGTGTTAAATAACATTCCCCATATTTCTTCCTTTACCCTGTTTTCCCATCTCCCATACAAATTTAACCTTTTGTGTTCCTGTAATCCATTTTTTAAGCATTTTGCTACTGCTTTCTATCCCTGATGGAGGAAGGTCATTGGTTAAAAATAAAGAAACTGCTTGACCCTCATAGGTTAGAACATAGGTGGGTGGAGTAAACAGAACAGAATGCTGGGAGGAAGAGGAAGTGAGCTCAGATGCCATAGCTCTGCTCTTGAGGGCAGATGTGATGAAGCTCCGACCCAGGATGGACGTAGGCTAGAATCTTCCCGGTAAGCGCACCTTGGGGTGCTACACACATTATTAGAAATGGGCTAGTCCAGGTGCGAGAGTTAGCCAAGAAGAGGCTAGATATAATGGGCCAAGCAGTGTTTAAAAGAATACAATTTGTGTGTTGTTATTTCGGGGCATAAGCTAGCCAGGCGACCAGGAGCTGGGGCGGCAGGAACACAGCCCACGGCTCCTACTACATATCCCCACTTTAAAGCCCTTCTTCTATGGCACTTACTAATTTCCTGACCTCTATAAGCATTCCAAATGAAACATTACACCGAAAAGTTTAAAACTAATGTCTACAAATGAGAGAAGATACATGATATTTACCTCTATCGACTCACTATTTTCCAGTTCCATTTATTTATTTCTGAATGTCATCATTTGTTTTTCCTTTTTATAGAAACATTTAAGATGTATTTTACTTGTCATAAAGAACTCTTTGCTCCTTAATACATAACATATTTTCAAAACCAACTATATTTTCTATAATCTGAAAAAAAACAAGCATTTTTGTCTTTTTTATTGAGCTATATATTTTTCTCTGCTCCCCTCCCTTCTTCTCCCAACACCTTCTACCCTCTCCCATGGTCCCCATGCTCCCAATTTACTTAGGAGATCCTGTCTTTTTCTACGTTCCATGTATATTACATCCATGTATGTCCCTCTTAGGGTTCTTTATGTTGTCTAGTTTCTCTGGGGTTGTGGCCTGTGAGTTGGTTTTTCTTTGCTTTATGTCTGAAAGCCACTTAGTGAGTACATATGATATTTGTCTTTCTGGGTCTGGCTTACTGATGGAGGAGGGTCATCTGTCTATGTTTTACTTTCATTTGTTAATAAAGAAACTGTCTTGGCCTTTTGATAGGACAGAAAATTAGGTAGGCGAAGTAAACAGAACAGAATGCTGGGAGGAAGAAGGCAATGAGGCAGATGCCATAGCTCTCCTCTCCGAGATGGATGCAGGTTAGAATCTTCCCAGTAAGCCACTACCTCGTGGTGCTACACACATTAATAAAAAGGGGTTAATCAAGATGTGAGAGTTAGTCAGTAAGAGGCTAGAGCTAATGGGCCAAGCAGTGTTTAAATGAATACAGTTTCTGTGTAATTATTTCGGGGCAGAAGCTAACCAAGCAGCCAGGAGCCGGGCAGCAGGAATGCCGCCCACTGCTCCTTAAGAAACTGCCTTGCTTTTTGATATGACAGAATTTAGATAGGTGGACTAGACAGAACAAAATTCTTGGAAGAAGGCAGTGAGACAGATGCCATAGCTTTCCTCTCCAAGATGGACGCAGGTTAGAATCTTTCCGGTAAGCCACCACATTGTGGTGCTACACACATTAATAGAAATGGGTTAATCAAGATGTGAGAGTTAGTCAATAAGAGGCTAGAACTAACAGGCCAGACAGTGTTTAAATGAATACAGTTTCCATGTTATTATTTCTGGGGCTAAGCTAGCCATGCAGGAGCCGGGTGGGACGAAAAGCAGGCCTGCTCACCTCATCACTACAGCTTACCTCACTCAATATTATGTTTTTTAAATCCATCCATTTGCCTGCAAATTTCAAAATGTCATTATTTTTTCTGCTGTGTAGTACTCCATTGTGTAAATGTACCACAATTTTCTTATCCATTATTTGGTCGAGAAGCATTTAAGTTGTTTCCAGGTTCTTGCTATGACAAACAATGCTGCTATGAACATATTTGAGCTCATGTCCTTCTGGTACAATTGAGCATCCTTTGGTATTACTGGGTCTTGAGGTAGGTTGTTTCCTAATTTTCAGAGAAATCGCCATACTGATATTCAAAGGGCCTGTACCAGTTCCATCTTTACCCCACATCCTCTTCACCATAAGCTGTCATTAGTGTTTTTATTCTTGGACATTATTCCAGGTGTAAGATGAAAGAGTTGTTTTGATTTGCATTTCTCTGATGGCTAAGGATGTTGAGCACTTCCTTAAGTGTCTTTCAGCCATTTTAGATTTCTCTGTTGAGAGATCGCTGTTTAGGTCTGTACCCCATTTTTTCTATTGGATTATTTGTTCTTTTGATGACCAATTTCTTGAGTTCTTTGTATATTTTGGAGATCAGTCCTTTGTCCATTGTGGGGTTGATGATCTTTTTCCATTCTGTAGGCTGTCATTTTATCTTGTTGACCATGTTCTTTGCTTTACAGAAGCTTCTCAGTTTCAGGAGGTCCCATTTATTAATTGTTGCTCTCAGTGTCAGTGCCACTGGGGATATATTTAGGAAGTGATGTCCTGTGCCAATGTGTTCAAGTGAACTTTCCACTTTCTCTTCTATGAGGTTCAGTGTGGTTGGTTTTATGTTGAGGTTTGGGCCAGGACCCACAGAGGTGTCTGGCTTGGCCTGCTCCCTCAGCAGTTGCTCCCTTATATCTGCTCTTATGGAGGTCACTGCCTTGGGCCTCATAATTTGTTTTTCTTAATAGATCAATGATATTCAGTTGTGTAAATATACTACATTTCCACTTTCCATTCACCAGTTGATGGACATCTAGGCTGTTTCCGTTTCCTGGCTATTGTGAATAGATGAACGTGGATAAACAAGAACCTCCATAAAAGAAATACAGAGTGCTCTGGGGATATGTCCAAGAGTGATATAGGTAGATCACATGGTAGATATATTTCTGGTTTTGGTGGGGGGAACCTTCACACTGGTTTCCACAGAGGAACCACCAGTGGAAAATAAGTGTCTCCTTTTCCCACATCCACAGCAGCACTTGTCAAAACTATTCTTAATCTTTACCATTCTGACAAAAATTAAACTCTATTGTTCATGGAAATTAAAAAATTTAACCTTAAAATATACATGGAAACACAAACAAATCAGAATTGCCAAATTTGTCCTGAATCACTTAAAAAATATTAATGCTATCACTATCCTTTATTTCAAGTTACACTACACAGTTGAAATAACATGGCCTTGGCATTAAAAAAAAAGAGCTGATTCTGCCTCTCATGGTCACAGCAGCCTGGACTGATCAACTTAACTACCATCCAGGCCCATATCCAGGGATTTGAGTTGGCCCATCCCAGCATCTAGCACATCTATGACCTGCTGGGACATGCAAGGTACCAGTCCTGCAGAACCATACCCATAGGATCTGCATGACTCAAGGCAACAAAGGGATGTCTGAAGGGAGTTTTGGAGAAGGTTCAGTATTGATGGTATACTAGAGGCCAAAGTCCTTGAACCTGTCCAATGTTACAATCAACATTTACAAATAAAGCTGTTTGGACAAAAGGGTTTACTGCATCGCACAATACAGCTCCCAATGCCACTAAGATAAATGAAGAGATGATGGAGAGGTAGGAAAGGCAGAGAAGCAATGTGGCTTTTGTTTGTTTGTTTGTTTTGTTGTTTTATTTTGTTTTAATTGATTTTTAAAATCTTTGAGGGGAGATGCTACAAGAGTAAAGGAAAGATGTGGGAAATGAATGGGATTGGGATGCTTGATGTTTTATTGAGTCCTAGAGAATCAATAAAATTATGTTTAAAAAAGACATATTGATCAATGAAATAGACTTAAGGAACCAAAACATAAGCTCACACTCCTATAAATACCTATTTTTGAGAAAGAGGCCAATAATATACATTGAATAAAAGATAGCATCTTCAACAAATAGAGCTGTTCAAACTGGATAGATAGGTGTAGAAGACTGGAACTTGATTCTCATCTCTCGCACTACACAAAATTCAACTCCAAATGGATCAAGAGCCTCAACATAAAATCTGATATTCTGAACCTGATAGAGGAGAGAGTAGGGAATATGCTTGAACTCATTGGCACAGGAAATGACTTTCTGAATAAAACCCAGACAGTGTAGAAATTAAAACCAACAATTTGCAAATAGGACCTCATTAAAATAAAAGGCTTTGTACAGCAGAGGCTGTCATCATTCTAGTGAAAAGGCAGCCTACATAATGGAAAAAATCTTTAGGACCTATATATTTGACAAAGAGTTAGTATCTAGTATATACAAAAAACTAAAAAAAAAAAACTATTCATAAGAAAGTAACAATTTTAAAAATTGAGGTATGAGACTATGCAGAGTTTTTAAAAATTAAATATAAATAGCCAAGAAATATGTTTAAAATATTCAACATCTTTAGCCACCCAGTAAATGTAAATGAAAACAGATAAAATTTTAATTAAACAGAATTTCACCACAGAGTTGTGCATTTTGAGTGTTCTTATTTTATCCATTTTCCATGTAGGAAAGTGAGGCAAACAAGTTCATTATTCACAGAAGGTCATATAGCTGATAAAACAGTTGGTATATTTTAAAAATATGTTCAAGGTTAAATCATAAATACTTCCTTAACATATGTTGATGTAATTGTTTAAATTAGTTTCATACTCCAACTTGCAATAGTACAGCTTCCTTATCTTTCCCTACTTGGAACAACTACTCCTTGGAAACTAAATTGTGTGCCAATGTGCAAACTTCTAATTAGTTTTCAGGATTCTAGCACTGAACACAGCATGCCTAACACAACTCTGAGTGCTTTTATACAATGACTCCCCGACCTTACACAGATTATACTAGTTTATATTTTTTAAATGTTCTTACCTCCTATCTTCGTATATTTAAGAAACTCACTTGTTACACAATCTGAATTGTCTTTTTATTTAATTTTTTTTCACACAATATACTTTGATGATATTTTCCCCTCTCCCAACTCCTCCCACACTCTCCCCACTTTCCTACCTGCACAGTTCATTTCATATTCTGAATTTGGTATCAAGGAAAACTGTAACTATAACTATCTCATCTTCAAATGTGGGGCCCCTTCTTTCTTCATGGTCTGTTTGCCACCAATCCATGAGAACAAAGGGGCAGAAGTAGCAAGTGAGAGCTTTGTGTGGTCTCTGTGAAAATGACAGAAATAGCCTTCAGTGAGGCAGCTCTGTTTTATTCTAGTGTATAGAGGTTATATAGGATTGGGGACTGTATCTGGGCAGTCACCTAATTTTCATTAAGTGGCATGCTTCTATCATATAGACATTCATCTATAGTAGCAGCATGGCCCTATTAAAATAGCTAGAGCATGTCACCTGATTACCATATGGGCAGCAAAGAAAAAACATTTGCAGGGAATTGTGTCAAGGGTCATCATTGAGATAAGTCAGGTATCCAGGCATAGAGACATTCTCCAAATGCTCATTCAGACCCGGTCCAGCTGGATTTGGTGAGCTCCCATTAGAACAGGCACACTGCCTCAGTTGGTGGACCAACCCCTCGCGGTCCTGACTTCTTTGCTCATCTTCTCCCTCCTGCCTTTCAACTGGACCTTGGGAGTTCAGTCCCTTCCTCTGATGAGAGTCTCTATCTCCATCTATCGCCTGACGAAGATTCTATGGAGATATTCGAGATAATCATCAGTGTGATAGTGGGGCAAGGCACCCTCTCCTCTGCTGTCCAAGGACCTAGCTGGGGACATCCCCATGGACACCTGGGATCCCCTCTAGAGCCAAGTCTCTTGCCAACCTTAAAATAGATCCCTTAATGTAGGTATCTTCTTCCCTGCTCCTATATCCGTCCTTCCTCCATTTCCACTCTCCCTCTCCCCCAAGCTGTTGCCAGTCCTTCCCTTCTCCCTTTCCTCTCCCCTTTCCCCCAACCTCACCCCTCACCCATGACCCCACCCCCATGCTCACAACTTTTGCCCTGCAATCTTGTTTGCTTCCAATTTCAAGGAGGATCTATAAATGTTTTACTTTGGGTTCACCTTGCTATTTGGCTTCTCTGGGCTTGTGAACTATAGGCTTAATGACCTTGGTTTATGGCTAGAGTCCACAGATGAGTGAGTACGTACCATATTCATCTTTTTGGGTCTGGGTTATCTCACTCAGGATAGTGTTTTCTATTTCCATTCATTTGCATGCAAAATTCAAGATGTCATTGTTTTTGACCGCTGAGTAGTACTCTAATGTGTATATATTCCACACTTTCTTTATCCATTCTTCCATTGAGGGAGTTTTTCAGATCCTGTTCATAATGTCTATTTTTTCTACTTCTTCTGGATTAGGGTGTTCAAGTCTTCCTGCTGTATGTTCGCTGGGTTCTGGTGTTATGATGTTGTTTTTCAGATTGTTGGAGGAATTCTTGCATTGGCGCCTGCCCATCTCTTCCTTCAAATGCTCTCCGATGGGTCTTCTGGTACAGGATCAGGACCACTTCCTGGCCAGGGACCTCTCTGATGGATTTTCTGGTACAGGATCAAGGCCACTTGCTGACCAGGGACCTCACAGACAAAAGCACTAGCTTGCTGTTTGCAGGCTCAGTGAAACAAAGGAACTCCTGACCGGTTGCACTCACCACCCTGTCCCCAGAGCCTCAGCCCCAAAACAGGCTGAGTTGGGGGATCTTATGATCCCACAGAAGGGAAGGGGTGCCTGGGAGCAAGCTGGGATGGGATAGGAAGAGAGAGGAAGTAGCCAGGGAGAGAAGCCCCTGCAGAATGACCAGAAAGTTTAGGGGGTTGAGGGGTGTCTGTGCTACCTTTCCGAGGCATCTGCCAGCCAGTCAGGAGCACACTCACCTCTCTGATGGATCTTCTGGTACAGGATCAGGGCCACTTGCTGGTCAGGGACAAGCCCCTTTCTTCCATTTCTTTAAGGGAATTTCTCATTTCCTATTTTAGAGTTTCAAACATTATCTTGAAGTTACTTTTTGGGTTATTTTCTTCTGCTTCATCCATATTTAGTTGTTCAGGTCTTGCTGTTGTAGGGTCTTTAGGTTTTACTGGTGTTGTGTTGCTCTTTGTGGTGTAACATGTGATCTTACCTTTTCTACTCATCTTTTCCTCTAATAGGTGTGGTTGGGGCTGTCTGAGATTCTGTCGAATAATCTTCTAGGTGCCAGTGAATCCAAAGCTCAGATGGTTGGTCCTCGTGGTACATACAGTCAGTGTCACAGTTTTAATTACCCTGTTGGTTACTCTGTGTTCCTGGAGATAGCTCAGGGCTTCTGTGTTTTGCTCTGCTCACTTAAAGTTTGCTGTCTCAGGCCTACTTTGGCCTAGGTTGCAGGATTTGCTCTGTTTTTGTAAATCCTGGTCTGGAAACCCTCCTGCAGAAGTCCCTGCCTTGGAGTTGGTCCTGCAAAGGTTTCTGGCTCCGGTCTACTTCCCTGTACCTGTACCTGTACCTGTTCCAGTGGAGGATCTGGTCACTGGCTCAATCCTGATCCGCCAGTGTTCTGGGACTGGGTTGGCTTCTGGGGCTGGATTTGCTCCTGGCTTCTGCTCTGGGTGGAACTTGTTCGCTCTCTGTTTTAGGTAGCTGGTTCAGTCCCACTCCCTTGTTCCCCATTCTTAACAAGGGCAACAGTTTTTGTTTTTTTAATTAATTCAATTAATTAATTAATTTAATTAAGAATTTTTAAGTGTCACCTGGCAGTGGTGGTGCATATGCATACCTTTGATCCCAGTACTCAGGGAAGCAGAGACAGGTGGGTCTCTGTGAATTCAAGGCCAGCCTGGTCTACAGGCTGAGTTCCAGGACAGTCAGGGCTGTTACATAGAGAAATACATCCGGTCTCGAAAAACAAACAAAAAATTCCCAAGTATCTCACCAGATGTGCTGACAATAACAATGAAGTGTGAGACTGGTTATTATTGCACTGCACAGCTGGGTAGAGAATGCAGGAAGTGCACAGCCTGGCCAAGGGCAGCTGCAGCTGCTAGCGTGTACCTGGGGTCTAAGAGTGTGTGGCACTGGCTGAAGCAGTAAAAGCCTGAGTAGAATCAAGGGGCCCACCTGATGTGGTAATAGCCCAATGAGGGTGTTGAGGGGAAGCCCACAACCCATGGGAAGAAGGAGCCAGTAGCCTGAAAAGACAACACAGGGGGATGTACAAAAGAATGTGGTGAGAAATGAAGGCATGCAGCCACCAGAATGACAGAATGTTGTGGGTGGCTAACTTCAATGATTTTGGGGATCCAGCATCAGCTGGAGGCTACCATAGAGAAATTGCAATGGGAAAATCCCAGGTTTCCATGGAGGGCATGAAGGGAGGGTGGGAAAGCTAGCCATAGCAGAGAGTGGCTGCCTTGTGATCTCATGCCCTATGTTGAACACCAGTTTTAATCATTTATCTAATTATTCTTTATCAATAAAAGCTGGAGAGTCAGACATCAGGGTAAGAACCTGAATGATCAAAGAAGCAGAGGAGAAGCAACCAGTGGCCTCCTCTCTCTCTCTATTCCTTGATCCAAAAAAGGCTGAGAATTTTTCCAAACCCCTCCCTACCACTTCCTGTGTCTCTCTATATATGTCCTTCATTCTCTAATACCTCTATGGCTAATTTGATCATCTAAGAACTTGCTCTGCCCTCTGATTTAAAGTAAACTTTCTGGACAGTCTTGGGAGTGTCAGAGTGTGATCAAAATATCCCACAACACCTGAGCCTCTGTTCCTGTAAGTTCAAGTTGAAGACAAAGTATGTGAGATCAGAAAGCATTCCTTTTTATGACTAGCTGAGTCCACTTGGTGTAATGTCCTCCTGATTTAGCTATACTGGTTGCAGTGATGATCTTTATTTTTTTATTATGTCTCAGATTATTTGTGTGTTCATTCATCTATTAATGGGCATTTATATCTTGGCTATTGTGATAATGGTTAGTCAGATCTTATCATGAAAAGAAACTCTAACAAGCCCAATCTTTACTAAAAATGACAGGCATGTATGTATGTATGTATGCTGCATATATGTACCACCATTAAAGAGAGTAGCACTGACCTGCTCAACTGAAGTCTTGGTCTTTTCTTCTGTGCATGTTCCAGGTTAATGGTGGCATTCAGTGCATGGCCATTCGTCACTTTGGTGAATTACTTGTGGATATGAACCAATACAAATGGATGCTGAACCATATAATCCTAGGAAGCCTTGTACCCATGATCCTGTTTTTGGAGTCTACGGAAACAAGAATTGCGAATGTAAGAGCTTTTTTCTTTCTTAAAATTTTTTACATGATCTTATTTCTCCCAATTAAACCCAGCACAGTGTTTTACGTAACAACAAATCAAATCTCACTGATCTTTTCTCTCTTTCAGGCTTGCCGATATACATTAACTATCTGTGTCTCACAACTAAAATGGCCAACATCATATCTGCTCCAAGAGGAAAATTACAATTTTGAGTCAGTGGTTCTCAGCATCTGTAACAACCTTGTAAGCAGACCTCTGCTTTAACTATTGTGAGCACAACTTTAAGGTTACACACACGGTGAGAGGTGCAGGGGTGAACAGGAGGAGCTTGTAGAAAGAATGTGAAGAAAAGGAAATATTTACATTTACAGCACAAACTTTAGGTGTAAGAAAGAGAATTTTTCACATTTTCAACATTGATCATTCTATCTTCCTCCCATTTTGACCTTTGGGTGGTCATAAACTTGAGTAGAAGACTCTACATCACCAAAGGAAAATGGGA
Organism: Chionomys nivalis; assembly: GCF_950005125.1. NCBI lineage: Eukaryota > Metazoa > Chordata > Mammalia > Rodentia > Cricetidae > Chionomys > Chionomys nivalis. The sequence continues at coordinate 57,973,204 of NC_080090.1, forward strand.
ATTATTTTGCCATGACTGCATGAGCTAGTCTTTTGAAACCCAGCATGAACAAGAGTAAATAGGTGGGGATGAGAAGATGACAACCCCAGATTAGAAACATCAGGAAGGATATGATAAAGAAACTAATCCTTGCCAACAGCTCCAACAGTAGAATTCATACAGACAAATCTCCAAGTTTTATATTGGTCTTAATTTCATACTAGCAATTAAGTAATTAAGATCTCTCACTGACTATTTTCTGGAGGAAACACATATGTTTTATCAACAGTTAAGAGAGTAATTTTCCTGTTTTATTCCTAGCTTCCCTCTTATGAAAGTTACATTACAGACTTAATATCTGACACCTTAGGGTTCCTGGGGAGCTCTCGATACTTTCTGAAGAGAGGAGCCATTATATTAGTAGGTAAATAAATTTATTTTTTCTTAATTTGTCTTTGAATGTACAAAATAGGGTTTAAGTTAAAGCTATTCATTAAAATATTTACAAATCTTTGTGATTGACAATACCTGGCATGGTGAATAGGTATGAATATGATAAATATAAAGATAAATATGATGAGTGGGGTTAGTATGTGTGATTGCAATCAAGTTCTATTTTACAGCAGAGTAGGTATATCTGTCTGATCGATTATTACATAAAATGTGTTCAACAAGATGAATAATAAGATTTCAAAATGTGATATCATTCCCTCCACTACCTGTATCACTATCTAAATAGCAAGAGTGATTTAAAACTTCACATAAGCATCATGTTCAGCACAACCTGAATGCCTGTAACTATGAACAACAAAAAATAAGGAAGAGCTAAAGATCCAGTAAAGTTTAAAAATAAAATATGTATGGGAGAAACCCAGAAAGCCACTCAGAGGGGAAGACAACTGAAGTTTTGATCTTGGACAAATCTGACCAATGGCAGTGGTGGTTTTCCTCATGACATTCTCACTGTGAGAGTCTGGAATTCCAAGGCTGGGGATAGGTCGCCCCTTGTCCATATCTAGGACCCTATGCCATCAAGAACAGAAAGGAATGAGGACATTCATGGTCATATCACCCTGTAGAGAATCAGGACAGTCCAGATACATGACAAACTGAACCGAGATGGGCAGTAGGATTCTGATCTGCGATGTTCACAGAGCAGGGTTGGGGGAGGGAAAGAAAACAGAGAGTTCTGTAATAACTCTATTTCAAACCAGTACAATCTCCTGAATAACCTGGAGCTTTCCATTTCTTTGTGTAACAACTATGGACTCCCCAATAAATCACGATTTCATAAAAGGGCAGCATCATTTTCCTGAAGCAGTACTTGAAGAGAAAAACACAGAAAAGAAGAGGGAAAAATATAGAAAATATACTTTTTACCAAACATTTGAGACTCACAATAAATAATTCTGTGAACCTAAAACTTTAAAATAAAGATTGAATGTATCTAAAAATATACAGGTGTATCTGATTAAACAAGCAAAAACCATGAAAATAAGATTTTACAGCATAGGGGAAAAGTGTGAGGCAAGATACATAACCATCAAAGAAAAGGAAAACAGCTGTGACCCACAAATGAGAAAATCTGCCTTGTTAGTAGAAATAAGCCAATCCCCCACCAGAGCAAAGGTCACACAGGTGAGATTAGGGTCCAAATTCCTGTGATACTTTAGAATAGATATTGATTATGTATAGTTCCTTGAATATATATTTAATTTAAAATGTAATTTAAATCTCACAGATCTTATAAATCAATGGTTGAAATATACATAAACAAAAGATACTATTTATAATGGGAAAAAAAGAAATAAGGAAAGAAAATGAGTGTCTTACAGTTTTTATTGCTGTGAAGAGACACCATGACTACAGCAACTCTTATAAAGGAAAACATTTAATTTATTGCCAGCTTACAGATCAGAGAGGTTCAATTCACTATCATCATGGCAGGGAACATGGTGGTGTGCAGGAGGATATGGTACTGGGAACATCTTGATCAGAAGGCAACATTAAGTGGCCTGTCTGTCAGTTCCACATCTACTCCAACAAGATCACACCTCCTAACAGTGCCACTCCCTATGAGATTATGGGGGCTAATTATATTCAAATTACAAAATGATTAAGGAAGAAATGGGAGGAAAGAAGAGAAGGAAGAAAGGAGGTGGGATAGGAGGAGAGAGCTTGAAAAGAAGTTTTTTCCAGAAGCTGGAAAAGATGAGAGAGAATGAAATGGGGAAGAAGGGAGGATGGATTGAGAGAACGAGGAGGGAAGAAAAACAAATTTTGAGTGCGTGCACTGCAACATGAAGAAAACGTACAAATATTGCTGAAAATGATATTGGAAAAATGAGTAGAGTGTAAATTCTATTTTGAGAAAGAAGGAATAAGATTTAAAGTTCAATGCTTTTTAAAAACCTATACATATATCAACAGTTTGTTCTCAAAGTTGATACATTGAATATAATACACACACCCAAGATAATATAAAACATTATGTGCAAGAACAGTGAAGATTCCAATCTAAAAAAATCTGGAGACAATCTGTGCCAGATGTCAGCTTGGCTATAGTAATTAAATATCATATGCAAGGAACAGACAGGAAAAAAATTGAACAAAATAACATCAAGAAATAACCCCCACATTATATAATATTAAAGGGCGAGCCACAAACTTTAACAGTGATGAAAATATGGAATATTCTTTAAATGTAGTGACATCTGGTAAATCAATATACATAATTTTTTCACTCTTACATTAAACAAATTCCAGATGGTCAAAGAAGAGTCAATGCTATCCTGAAACCATAATTACAAAATAATTTGACAAACTAACATAGAAAAATGTTCTTGATAATCACAGGGTAGAACTTTCACAGTGAAAGTCACAAACTAAGTCATAGAAAATATTCCTAACTCTGTAAACTTGAAATGCTTTCCAATGGGAAAAAAAACACTACAAATTAAAATCCAAATTAGAAAACAATCTGGTTAAAAAATGCAAAGAACATAAAAAGTTGACATTTAAGCATAACATTTTCACAACTTCATAAAAAAGCAATGCAAGACTATTTTCTTTTCACTGTCTTGGAAGATCCCCTTCTCTTTTGTATGCTCTTACTAACTACCTAACCTCTGTGGATGTTATGAACTAAGCACTCTTATCTAAAGCATAAGAACTAACATCTGCATGTAGAAGTGATGTGGGAGGGTCTTCTGTTTTGAGTTGATTTCATTGGTTAATAAAGAAACTGCCAGTAAGATTATAGGATAGGTTCATTTCAGGTTCCCTATCCTCAGGTGCCCCAATGAACTAACTGGGGACATTGCCCTGGGCATCTGGTAGCCATTCCAAGTTCAAGTCTCTTGTCACCCCTTAGGTGGCTCCCTTACCTAAGGTATGAGTTTCCCTGCTCCCCTATCCAACCTTTCTTTATCCCCATTCACCCCGATTCCCCCAGTTCCCCTCATCCTCTCCTTCACACTTTTCTCTCCCCATCACCCCTCATCCCCATCCCACCCCACCCCCAAGATTCCAATTTTTTGCCCATCAGTCATGACTATTTCCCATAGCTGGGAGGATATCTATATGTTTTCCCTTGGGTTTACCCTCTTGTTTAGCTTCTTTAGGATCACAAATTATAGACTCAGTGGCCCCTATCCATGGCTAGAAACCAATTATGAGTGAGTACATCCCATGTTCTTCTTTTTGGGTCTGGGTTACCTCACTAAGGATCGTATTTTCTATTTCCATCCATTTGCATGCAAAATTCGAGAAGTCATTGTTTTTTACCGCAGAGTAGTACTCTAATGTGTATATATTCCACACTTTCTTCATCCATTCTTCCATTGAAGGGCATCATAGAACCTTCATCTAGCGATGGAGGGAGATAGAGCCAGAGACCCACACTGGAGCACCGGACTGAGCTCCCAAGGTTATAATGAGGAGCAGAAGGAGAGAGAACATGAACAAGGAAGTCAGGACCATGAGGGGTGCACCCAACCACTGAGACAGTGGGGCCGATCTATTGGGAGCTCACCAAGGTCAGCTGGACTGCTACTGAAAAAAACATGGGATAAAACCGGACTCTCGGAATGTGGCGGACAATGAGAGCTGACGAGAGGCCAAGGAGAATGGCACAGGAACTTTCATCTGGCGATGGATCGAGAGAGAGACAGAGACCCAATTTGGGTCAACCGTCTGAGCTCTTAAGGTCCAAATGAAGAGCAGAAGGAGGGAGAACATGAGCAAGGAAATCAGGACCACGAGGCGTGCACCCACCCACAGTGACAGTGGAACTGATCTATTGGGAGCTCTCCAAGGCCAGCTGGACTGGGACTGAATAAGCATGGGTTGAAACTGGACTCTCTGAACATGGCGGACAATGAAGGCTGATGAGAAGCCAAGGACAATGGCACTAGGTTTCGATCCTAATACATGAACTGGCTTTGTGGGAGCTTAGCCTGTTTTGATGCTCACCTTCCTGGGCCTGGATGGAAGTGGGAGGACCTTGGTCTTCCTGTAGGGCAGGGAATTTGGACTGCTCTTCAGTAGCGAGAGGGAGGGGGAATGGACTGGGGGGAGGAGAAGAGGAGTGGGGATAGGGGAGGGGAGAGGGGGGAGGGGGCAATGTGTGGGAGGAGGGGAGGGAAATGGGAAACGGGGAGCAGTTGGAAATTTTAATTAAAAAAGAATAAAAAAAATATATAATAAAAAAAAAAAAAAAATAAAGAAACTGCCTTGGCCCTTTGATAGGACAGAAAATTAGGTAGGTGGAGTAAACAGAACAGAATGCTGGGAGGAAGTGAGGCAATCACCATGCCTCTCCTCTCTGGTCAGACGCAATGGAGCCAGCCACCAGGTCAGACATGCTGAATCCTTCCCGGTAAGACTAGTGCTACACAGATTATTAGAAATGGGTTAGTCAAGATGTGAAAATTAGCCAAGAAGAGGCTAGATATAATGGGCCAGGCAGTGTTCAAAAGAATACAGTTTCCGTGCTGTTATTTTGGGGCATAAGCTAGTCAGGTGGCTGGGAGCTGGGCGGCAGGAACGCAGCCGGCAGCTCCTTCCACATAGGAGAAAACATACAATGTTTGTCTTTCTGGGTATGAGTTCCCTCTCTCAAAATGACTGAGTGCTTCTAGCTCCATCCATTTACCTGAAAATTACACAATTTTATCTTTCTTAGCAACTGAATGATATTCCATTGTATAAATGTACTACATTTTCATTATCCATTCATCGGTTGATGGGCATCTAGGAATCTGGAGTCCCAGTTGTTTTACTATGATGTGTTATGTTGCTCTGATCCTTTTGGAAGGAAATGGAAATGATTTCTCATCATAGTGATGCTCTGAAATTTTACCTTTCTTAAGAAGAACTTCTTGGTAATGCCCCTGGAAATGCAGAAAGAATTCTTATTGCTGTTACTGTTACTCGTGGTTATGGGGATTGTGATAGTTATGCACTCATCCACTGGGCTACATTCCCAACTCTATTTTTTTTGCTGCAATCACATGAGGCTTTAATGATGACATGGGATGGGAACCAGTGCCCTGGGGCCGAGACTCATAACCCACGCAGGGGAAGAGTTCGACCCCAACTCTATTTTTTATTTGACAGTTTTCTGCATTCCTCCTTGCTCTCTGTTGCCCCATCTAATCTCTTGACCTCTCACAGAGAGTCTTTTCCCCAATGAGACCTCCTCCTACTTCTCAGACCTTTTATGTGTGAGGTAGTTTAAATAGGGGTGTCTGCATGAGCATGGGTAGGAAGTTACTTATAAGTGGTTACACCAATGAAGAGTGGCGTCCTGTGAGGGGAATTCTGAGTGCTTGGAAGAAAACTCCAAGAAACCAAGACAAGAGTTTTATGACCACAGTTTCTTCAAAAACAGAATTGTTGTTAGTTTTTGCTTTTGTACCCCTCTAAGGTGTACTGGATAGGAGTGAGTTTACTACAGATTATTAATTACAATTGGCTAATGCCATTTGTTTATATGCCTCTATGGAAAAAATGTGTTTTTACCACTTGAGGCTTGCCCACCACATGCAGCTTGCCTGACACTTGAGGTTTGACCTTGTAATTGTACCCTTTACTCACATGACTCTTCTTAACTTCTCTCCTGTGACTCCTTACTCATGTGACACTTTTTAACTTGTCTCATATGAACGCTTTAGTCATGTGACTCTTCTTGTTTGATGCTTTGAACAAAGTGAACTATTCCATGAGCAGTTAATCCTTGGCTCTCTTCTCTGTGGTCCTACTGCCAACTAGAGCAGTAAACAACAGGTGATACGTGAACAGAATGAGTCAATAGCCAGGTTGTCTTTCAAGGAATTTTCGCTCTGCATGTAAAAATGGCAATGCATGAGCTTTCTTCAAAAAGGAGTGTGGGTGCATCTCACAAAGCTATGTTGAATAAGGATAGTAGAGCCCTAAAATCCATTCTGAAATGTGGAGAAGGAAACTGTAAAGGGCTCGTGAAGGTCTTCTGTGAATGTATATGTAGCTGAGGTAATTTCACTTTGTGGTCGTTTTTCAGACACGTTTTAATTTTTCATTAAATAATAATTGTTTGAAATCCCTAAGAGATATTTTAAGGAGAATCTATTATCTAGCCAGATAACAATGGAAATGTAGCCAATAGTTTATTTGGGCCTAACTTTGCTTATCCCTTACACATAGGGTACTTGGGAAAATCCGGAGCACATCTACTACTCAGGGATGAAGTTGATGTCATGATTGAGGGTAAGACTGAGGTCTTTGTGTATAAATCGAAATAAGTTCACTCTTTTGTTTCTAGTTGAATGAGATTTCTATATAGAGTTTACAGGATGGAAATCAGGTGGTAGTGGGTTCACGAGGGAGAAAATCAGGAGAGGGACTAGGTTAAGGGGCATTTGTTTTTGTTTCTCTCCCTATTCTTTCTTACTGTCCCTGTTTAATTCTCCAAGTTTATCCCATTTATTGTCTAGGATCTAAATCATCATGCCAGAGCCTTAAGAAGCTATTGGAAGTTCAGGAGTCATTCACTCATGTTGTCAGGGTTTCTTTCCTGCCCAGTTCCCACAATCGTTAAGTCCCAAAGAAATCACACAGAGGTCTACATTAGTTGTAAACTGATTGGTCCACTAGCTCAGGCTTCTTATTAACTCTTATAACTTATATTAGCCCATTATTCTTATCTGTGTTAACCACATGGCTCAGTACCTTTTTCAGTGAGGCAGTCACATCTTGCTTCTTCTCTGGTCAGGAGAGGACTGCAGAGGAATGGCTTCCTTCTTCCCAGAATTCTCCTGTTCTCATTGACCCACCTCTACTTCCTGTCTGGTTGTCCCACCTATAATTCCTGCCTGGCTACTGGCCAATCAGCATTTATTTAAAATATAATTGGCAGAATACAGACCATGGTCCCACACCACACTCACATATCCTGCAAATCTTTTTTTCTACCAAGTCCTGTGTGACAGCACCATGTAGTTGTTGGGCTACCCTAGTCAATAAAGTTGGCTCTTTCCTTGTGGATTTTACATTTTAGGGAGTATTAGCATACATTACATTCATAGGGGGAGGAGTTAAAGAAGGCTACTGTTATTTATTCTAAGGGCATGGGTAATAGGTATCACTCTGTTTTTGTGTCTCTCTGTTGCCTTATTAGAAAATAGCTTGGAGGCAGGGCTAAAGAGATGGCTCAGCAGTTGGAAGCACTTGTTCTTGCAGAGGGCCAAAGTTCAACTGCCAGCACCTGCATGGTGACCCACAACGATCTACAACACCTTTCCAGGGATCCAACACCCTATTCTAACTTCTGCAGGCACCAAGTACACATGCTGAACATACATATGCTCAGGCAAACAATTCATAGGCATAAAATACAATAAATGAATCTAAAAACAGCTTAAAGAAAATAGCTAGGATAGCTGTCTGCCCCTTTTTCCCTCCCTCCCTTCTTCCCTCCCTCCCTTCCTTCTGTCTGTCTTTATAAAGTCTACTATTGTGCAGAGAAATTTCAGGTTCACAACAGCATTGCTGGAGGTTCAAGGATTTCCCACGTGCTTCCACACTGTACTCATGCAGTATCCTCACACATCAGCATCTCCCTCCTGGGTGGGCCAGGTGCTATAAAGAGTTGTGCCCACCTGGTTCATCATTAGCTCTCCTTCATTCAATCAGTCACTTTCATTCATTCAACACTTCTGACGACTTACTAAACGCCAAGCACTACACTTCTTTCTTAACCCCTCTCAAGATTGTTCTTTTCTCCTTCCCCTTCTCTTTCTCTCCATTTCTTTTCTAAAATATCCTTCTTCATTCTATTTCTTTTATTCTAAATAATAATAATAATATGGCTCACCCTGTAGTTCCAGCATTCGGATGACGGAGGCAGAACTGCCACAAGTTTAAGGCTGTTTGTCATAAGTGCATTTTTTATGACAATGAATATACATTGACTCATTATATTAAAACATATGTGCTATTTTATTTTATGATAATCTTAATTTTAATCAGTTTTCTATTGGTAAGCAGTGTGTTACACGACTATCACCAACACAAGTCTCTCATTATGATATCGAGCAGAATGCTTAGCACATATGTATGCCATAAATTTGGCAATCATTTATATTTTTCTTTAATAGATCTTATTAGTCAAGTAAAGAGAGGAAGAATTGCACGGGGAGAATATGGGGGAGAGCATCTTGGTAAAAGGTGGTTGCTTAGACTTAATGCTTCTTGGAGTTAGAGACCTTGAACTAAGGACTCCATTGCTGTTACAGTTATTGAACGCGTGGCTCGGGATGAAGATCCCCTGAACAAGAGGTTGGCAGAAATAACCCGTAAGCTTTTTAAAGAAATAGCCTATCAAATCGCCTCTTCCACCATCAAACAAACCTTTCGAAGATGGGTTAAGATGTTTCATACCAAAAAATTGAAGCCCATTTATGACTTGGCCAATATTATTAAGGAAATTATGGAAGACTTAGAAGTAAGTGCCGAAGATAGCCTGGTGGATCCTGCTACCGAGAAATCCGGATATATCTTTGAAAATAGCCAATTGCCCTTAACCTCAGACCATGTTTAAATCCTTTTCTGAGGAATACTAAAAGTTGTCACCAGCCCTTCTAGTTATTAAAATATATGAATCTGAGAAGTCTGCCACCTGTCTCACAATGAGAAAACCCTTTCTATGCAGCACTGGAAATCTAGATGCATTTTTATGCTCTTTTGGCCCAGCTGGGCAGACACTGTTTCCATCCTGTCTTAACATCCTGGTTGAAAATTTCTCCCATTTTCTTTATCAGATTGTACCAAAATCATTGCCTCCTTTTTTCTCACTGAACTGACTTTTTTTTTAAAGCACCCACCGTAGCTTACACAGTGATGTGTGCTCTAGAACACACAGCACCTGGCATCTGATGGAAAAAAAAAAAACCACTCTGTGAACACTTGCCAGATGAGTTCAATACAGATAGAACATATCACTTTCGTGCTTTGTGACATGTGAGTAGTGGTATGTCATCGCCACATACTTGTAAGCGCAACTTAACAGAAATCATGGACTGTTGATTATTTGACTGGGAATGGAGAGAAACACACTATGTATTAATTGTGTCTGAGTTATTTCCCATGCATCTGGCCATGTATAATGCTCATGGTTATATTTTAATGCCAGGATTACAAAGGAAGACAATCTCTGTAAGGGTTGACCGAAGGGCAGAGAGCTTGTGCCAGGCAATGTGTACTGACAAACAGTCCTGCTAAACTCTCCAGAGCTCTTTCTCCCCAGACATAGCTGAACGAAAGGTCTGAACTGCAGAAATTATTGCTATATTAGACAACCAGGTCTATGATATCTAAACTCTATCTAGAAGATACTTACATAACATGTTTCTTGAGGTTTTTTATTTTTACAAAATTGTATTCAAATGAGTATCAACAGATGAATGGCAAACTAAATGTAGAATAATCTAAAGTGGAATATTGTTAGATATTTTAAAAATACTAACACATCAGCCTGAAAATATTACATTACTAAGCGAAAAGATCACACATAGCATGGTTCCTTGTACGTGAAATATCAGGAATACGTAAACCTGTAAGCAAGAGAAAGTATGCTAGAGGCATCCAGGAATTATAGAAGGAGGAGAACAGGAATAAGAACTTGATAGATCTCCTTTGAGAGTGTTGGAAATATCCTATAACTACACAGAGGTGGTGGTTCTACAACATCCTAAATACACTAAGTCCCACTGAATATAGATTGTAAATTAACTGACTTTGTGTTGTATATACCTCGCATCAACTTTTTAAAGAGTGATAGAACACAGGCCCACTCTGCCTGAGTCACAGAAATCCTGACCCTACATGACTTCCTGACTACGCCAGTTACCACCCTGAGCCAGGGTCCTGTCAGGTGAGAGTTGTTTTAGCCTCTTCTGGAATGTGTCCCTCCCTCTCAAGGGTAGTCACGGTCCAGAAGGATTCTCCCTGGAGCTCCTGGTATGTGACCTTAGGTGACCTTTGACAAAAAGGAAAACATTTGCGGGTTGGGTCCTCTCTGTTCAAAGTGTCCTTACAAGGTCCAAGCAAGACCAGCCTGTGGATATGTTTTTTTAAACGGTGTCAATATGAAAGTCAGGGAGATAGAAGAGCCCAAATCCACAAACAAAACCCCTTTCCCGGGCTGTGTTTACACTGTGGGAATAGTTCATCACTTGAGCTCGATTTATCACATAACGAGAAGCCCTCTCTCTGTATTTTCAAAAGAGGAAGAGAATCTACGACTTCTCTGTGTGGAGTTCCCTGCTAAGCACATGCTTCTGAGGAGATTTCAGAGCAAACACTCCACCATGCAGGCCGTGAGCTGCTCACACCCTCATGCCACACATGTCCTCCATGGGACAAGACATGACCAAAGTTTCCGCAGTGGATGCAAAGCAGAAGGGAAGACTCCAGCTTCAGCAGCTCTTGCCTGACAGGAAATCTAGTGCCTCACACAACATGCCCGATTCCTTCCTGGTGAAGAAACTCAACTTCGCCACTGCAGACAGAAGACCCCTCGTACACAGCAAAGCCTTCCTATCCCACCACCTGCATGGGCACCTGAATGTTTTCTCAGACCAGGCCCCATCCATCAAGGCCTGGTTCATGAGACAGAATCACGAAGTTTGTTTCCATGTGAAGATCTCAGTGCTGCAGATCAGTCTCCCCATTCTTATCCTGTTTCCCCTTCAGAAACATCTGCCTCCTTAAGGCCTGGAAATACGCTACTAAAAGCTTGACTACTGACTCTGAAACATTTCTATGAAAATGCCAAAAACTTGAGCTCAGGAAGTCTGTGACAGCTAACCTTGGTTGTCAAATTGGCTGGATCTATAACCAACCGAACGAAAATCAGTTAGGCGTATCTGTGAGGGATTGTCTTGATCAGTTTAACTGAAATCTAAAGGACCACCCTAAAGGTGGCAGATGAGGAAAGAGGAAGTACGAGAAAGAAAGGCTTTTGCCTGTTGTCTTCATATTGTGCTGGCAAGCTCATCTACTGGGTTGGCATTTGGCTGTTGGCGCTGCTGCTGCTGCTGCTGCTGCTGCTGCTGCTGCTGCTGCTGCTGCTGTTAACACTGCTGCATTTTTTTCACTGACATTAGAATCCAGTTTCATTGGCCCTCCTAGATAAACTGAAGACCAGTGGCTCTTCAGGAATGCTGAGGAATCTTGTGTTGGGAAACCCTGCAATTAAAGTTGTCGTTCTACTATTATCCTGATGGCTCTCTAAGCTCAGGACAAGATTTCCTCTTCTCTTGTCTAGTACTATTTGGAGAATATCTCTAAGCTCAGATGCCGGACCCTATTTTGGGGATGACCTTGCGCAGAGCTCCCAGCAAACACTGCGGGACTCAGCAGGTAAGTCCTGCTCTTTCTTCCTCCCTGTATGATAATTAGGGCTGTGTCATGACCAATCAGCCCTTCTTGCCCATAAGCCTAAGAACCTGTATGATACCTTAAGCCTGGAACAATAAAATGAACCGACTCTCTGAAGTTGACTCCCGGAAGTTCTTTCCTTCATGGCTGTCTGAACCCTGGTCACCTCTTCTGTTCCATTTGCCCTCATGGGCCGGTGATCAACTGCTTCTAAGGAAAAGGAGACCTACACTCATGATCTGAGAGGGTACTGGGCTCATAAATCCTCCAATGTGAATTCACGGGCTGCTGGACTACCTGTAAATCAATCTAAGAAATCCTCTCCTAAGATCTGTTTCTTCAATCAGTCCTTTTCCTCTCAGGGGCCCCTAGTATGGAACCAAGAGAATGAATAACATAACAGAATTTCCCCCGTATCATCAGAATATTCCCCTGTCATCTTGTTACTGCTTGTAGTTTCAATTCTGGGGCCTTTATATAACACGTGCACTCCTTAGTCATGGGTGGCTACTTGCAACCTAGCCCACAGTTCAGCACCATTAACACCACATGTTAGATCTACATTCCCAAATGCTCGAGTCCTTTTTATTCTATTAGTTTTCATTTTTATTATTTCCAACCTAATGGAATTCCTGATGCTGTCTTTGTTTTTTGTTCTCATAGTGAAATCCCTCACTATTATGACACTATATTCTTTGGCTCATTGTTAAATTCCACCCCATTTTTATGTACTGCAAAGTCAAAGAATCTGCCAACTAAAACTATAAAATGACATTGTTACAAGACATGTCTGTATTTAAGAGAGGGTTAAAGTGCAATTCAGTTAACTATGCTAAGTAAAAGTTTGATTCATTTATTTTTAAAACAATGTATGCATGTGCAATGGTATATACTTAAAAATTTCAGAAATAGACACCAAAAATCATAATAAGTTTCAAAATCTAAGGAAAATAAATGAAACTTATAGATACAACCCTTTTTATTTTCACTTTTTACTTTTAAACTTTATTTGTATATATTACTTTTCTGTGTATTATTCCAACTCAGAATATAAATACTATAGGAGTGAACGCTGAATTTCTTGCCCACTGGAACACCACATCCTGCCAAGCAAGGAACACTCAGATACATGTTGACAAAAAGAATCAGTTTGAAACAACTCACGGTACTTGAAGAAGAAATGTAAATCCATCTGTGGAGGGGCATATGGGAGTGTTTGAAGGGAGGAAAGAAACGGGATTACAAAATTATGTAATATAATCTCAAAGATAAAATTAAGTTTTAAAAAATCTGCTTTCTTGTAGTGTTTTGGAAAAAAATGGCCCCCAAAGGACTATTAGGAGGTCTGGCCTTGTTGGAGTTGGTGTGACTTTGTTGAGAAAAGTGAGTCACTGTGGGGGTGGGCTAGATAGTCTCCTTTGCTCAAGCTACACTCATTGTGGTACACAGTTCACTTCCTGTTGCCTGTGGCTCAAGATGTAGAACCTTCAGCTCCTTCTCCAGCACCATGTCCTCCTGGACACAGTCATATTTCCAGTCATGATGATAATGGACTAAACCTTTGAATTGTAAGTCACCCCAATTAAATGCTTTTCTTTACAAGAGTTGCTACAGTAATGGTGTCTCTCCACAGCAACAGAAACCCTAACTAAGACGTTTCCCAACATTCATCTCCAAGCTCTTTGCTGATAAGTGCTCCATAATATTTGACATCAAGCACTTTGCAGAACTGTCAGACTGTAATAGGAGTGAGACAAATGTTTTTGGAAATTCTGAAACCACGGTAATGAAGAGAAATTTAGGTTCTGTAGATTGAGTCTGAAATAGTGAATTTTGAGCAGGGTCATGAGTTAATTAGACTATGAGGAAAAATTGGTTTGGAGGTAATCTGTCGTGGGAAGCAGAAAGGGAAATATAGCCAGAATTACCACCATGGTTTTGGGGGGTGGGTGTCAATACTGGTGGTAGGAATAGGGGGGTGCAATGGGGAGGGGATAGCACTTCCACCCAATAAATATTTCCCCATACAACTTTAGATCCACCAAAAATATCAATATCCACATTAAATTCCAGCTCACTAAACATAGAACAAGATCTAAAAAGTGAATCCCTACAAGTTAAACCACTTTTTTTTTATTTATTTATTAAAGATTTCTGCCTTCTCCCTGCCACCACCTCCCATTTCCCTCCCCCTCCCCCATCAAGTTCCCCTCCCTCATCATCCCTAAGAGTAATCCGGGTTCCCTGCCCTGTGGGAAGTCCAAGGACCACCCCCCTCCATCTAGGTCTAGTAAGGTGAGCATCCAAACTGCCTAGGCTCCCACAAAGCCAGTACGTGTAGTAGGATCAAAAACCCATTGCCATTGTTCTTGAGTTCTCCGTAGTCCTCATTGTCCATTATGTTCAGCAAGTCCGGTTTTATCCCATTGTCTGAAAAAGCATGGGAAGTTAAACCACTTTAAAGAGCCTTAGACACCCAGGAACTCACAAAGCTGAAAGAGAATCCAATATTTTGTCCAAGTGTCTGTTTTCAGAAGCTCTGCAGATTCTTCCATGCTGCCTTCCCTCTGTGCTCCCTCCTTTGACAACTTAACATATCATGAAAAAAAATTAATCCAGTTGAATTTTTAATATATATGTTGAAGGATAATGCAAAAAATAATTTTGGAAGTTTTAGTCAAAGAATATGAGAAGTGTAAATCTATAATGGAAATGTGTGATTGCAATTAGTTTCTTAGACATATATTTATGAGGCCATAAGACCTCAGCTATTTCACGGTGTCAGCAAATCTCATTCCTAATGTTTTCAGCTCCCTTTTTGCCGTGTGATTTCTCACTCTCTTTTGTTCCTTCTCACACTTGTAAGTATGAAAAATATCTCAGAATAAACCATTCCTTCACATACTATCAGACACAGAGGGGGCGCTAAAAGTCTTTCTTAAGAAGAGGAGGCTGGAGGAAGCCCAGTGTAGCTGATGTTGTCTGGGCTGACTGAAGAAGGGAACGTTGCTTCCATTCCATAAACTAGCTAGTTAATTTACAGAGTGCATCACCAAGACACAGTGGGCATAAACCAAGCTATGTACAATATTACAAAGCATACACACAACATTAATCATTTAAGTAACTAGATAGCATTTTAGAATTCATAAATCTTTAATTCAGTTTCCACTCATAACACATCCATCATTCCACAGATGCGCTGACTGATAAAAATCTGTACACTCATTCTGGCAAAGAAACATTCTCTACTCAGAAAAGTTTAAAATAAATGAAACCACTCAGAGAAACCCACAGGAATTTTGAGCGTTGGTTATGCTCTTATCAAATGAAGAAATTATTATTATTATTAGTTTGATTTTTAGACAGGGTTTCTCTGTGTATCCTTGGCTGTGCTGGAACTTGCTCTGTAGACCAGGCTGGCCTCCAACACACAGAGATTTGTCTATCTCTGCCTCCTGAGTGCTGAGAATAAAGGTGAGTCCCCCACCACTAGACTTAAATCAAGAAATTAGTTTTAAATAGAGATCTCAGATTAATAGCTTACTGATGCACCTAAATCCTTGCAAAAACAAGAACAAACAACTCCCTCAAAAAAGGGGGGGAGGGGAAGAGAGGATGAGCTAATCAAGATCAGGACTAAAATTAATGAAATAGAAATAAAAATATTGATCAAATGAAGAGTTGGTATTTAGAAAAAAATTAACAAGACTGACAAATCTTTAGCCAAATTAACAATAAGAGTACACAAATTAATAAAATTAGAGTTGGAAAAAAGATGTTACAACAGACACCAAGAAAAGTCAGAGACTCATAAAAGATATACTTTAAAAATATGTATTCTACCAAACTGGACAATTTAAAAGAAATGGATGTATTTCTAGATATATTTGGCTCACCAAAGCTAAATCAGAATGAAATAAATAATTTAAATAAACTCATAATTATCTGTCAAATCATTGATGTTAACTTCTAACTCGTCACAATTTTTATCTTGTTAAGCTATAACAATAAAGTAGTAGGCTAGCCTGCCTGATTCAGCAGCTGCCATCAGTTTCCTATGCACACCCAAGTTTATGTCTAGACTGAACATAGAGCTATCATGTAATTCACATAACAACATCCCGAAAACAAACAGTTTTTAATTCCCCACCCCCATTTAGATAAAAACACAGAGAATTTCTCAGGACCTTCAACTTAGTAGAAAGTTCAAAGTTTCTAGCCCCCACTTTCTGGCTCTAACCCACCCAACTCTCAATTGTTTGATTCTTCGTCTCAGGCTCACCATGTGAGATCCTCATACATCGTTAATCTAGCACCTACATTCACCTGAAGGTCCTCGTCATCAAACCTTTAGCATCAGAATACCCTCAACAATAATTGTGTTATAGAAAACATATACCACGATTCTGCTTTGTGTGTTTGTGTGTGTGTGCACGTGTGGTGCGTGTGTATGCAGTATAGGCACCTATGCGTATACAGTTGTACACATCCATACATGTACTTACATGGGGGCATTATGTGGTTTGCTGTATTATGATTCGTTCTGTCCCCTTGAGACAAGCCTTCTCATACTGTTCTTATCCCCAGCACAGGGGTTACAGGCAAGCATAGCCATGCCCAAAAGTTAGTTGTCTGTTTGTTTTATGGTGTAGGTGCTGAGGATTCAAACTCAAGGTCCCATGCTTGTACAGCAAGCACCTTACCCACCAAGCTATCTCCTCAGCCTCATATATCCCTCTTTTAAATAAAAAGAAATCTTTGGATTAGTTGACTTCATTTCTCAAGAACTGGTCACAAACTAAGCTAGACTTAAGTATATGGGAAAGTACTAGCCCTGGGCATCTGAGGACATATGGTTTTATTTTCCGTATACCAACCCCTGGTATAATCTGTGAAATACTTTCATTTGTCATTGAGTCAATATTTATCAAGCACTTCCTCCTTAGCAATGCTAGGAATACAGTATCAAGCAGAACGGGCACATAAACTTTATTACTTACCATGGATACAATATCAAGCAAATAAACATACAAGTAAGTGTAATTATAAGTTATGTATGCAATGAAAGCGAACACTGGGTACTTATATTGCCCTAAAGAAATCTAATATAAAATGGGGATTTGAAAGTCTTCATTGGCAGAAAAGTGAGCATTACAATGAGCTTCATCCCCGGAGGAGTTGAAGAAAATCATTAAGACATGAGAAATACCATATGTGAGGGAGACTGAGGTGGTGGTTTCCTGGTATGTTCACAACACAAAGACAGCCAGGGTGGATGGGCTTAGCACCTGAGGGGCAGAGATGTAGGATGATACTTGAATTGTTGACGGTGGCATAGGATGTTCTGACTATGCGGGGTTTTTCCAAGGTCATTGGAAAGTCACTGAGGAACGCTGAGTGGAATAATAAGATCCCAATTGAGATTTGAAGAAATATCACTTTGACTTTTCTGAAATGGCCGTAGGTGAGAACACTTGTAAATAGGGACACTAGTCAGGCTGTGTAGAAGACCAAGAAAGAAGAGGTTGTAATGGACTATACTATGGTTTGCAAAACAGACAAGCCACACCAGCCATGATGGACAGACCACACTCAGCTCAAACTGCCCTAATAATGGATGGTTCATCTGCTCTATAAGACCATGGATGGCTGACACCACAGTAAGCACACAAATGCTTATGTTTGCAGGGGAAGACTGACAGCTCCTTCCACATCTGAAGGTCTGTCCAGTTCCTGACTCTCTGCTGTAGCTCAACTCTCCTGTGACATCCAAGCCCCCCATGTGCATTCTTTTCCTTTACTCCAGCCCGAGACTCCAGAAGCTCTGCCAGGTGCTCACCCAGCTTTCTATGGTCTATAATTTTCCTTCATGACCATGACCTTGCATTTTGGACATAGATTCCCTATGTCTTAAAAATTGAAAATAAAGGATGAAGAAAACCGAGACAGGTTCCGACTTTAGTGTTTTGTTACACTGCCAGGCGGTAAAAGCTGACAGACTAGTGAGATGTTTAAGAGCAAGAATTTTGGATTGAGTGAGATGGAGATTAAATCCTTATGTAACTTAGCTGTTACATAAATCATTCATTTAACTCAAGGGCAGGGAATAGAAGCCCTGTCTAAATACCCAAAACTAAATTAATTAGCACAATCTTTAGAGTCTGTTTAACAATAAATGTTGCTTTCTGGGTTGGAGATTTTTTCATAAGCAATATGAAAAAATATTCACTTCATTTACTATATCATTTTTTTTAATTTTTTAGTACAGTTCATTTTCTACCCAGTGACAGAATTATTCGGTCATTTCAGGTTGTTGCCCAGCTTTATGTGCAGTATCCCAGGAGGCTCAAGTGGGAGGTAGGGAGGTACACGAGCAATGAAACTGCTGCTTAGTCATCATCTAGGACCCACGGTGAAATTTACTGAGTCCAACTGAAGCCTGTCATCATCAACCATTGGGTCACAGGGGACCCTATTCACCCCATGTCACAAGGGACCCTATTCACCCCAGGTCACAGGGGACCCTACTCACCCCAGGGCACAGGAGACCCTATTCACCCCAGGGCACAGGAGACCCTATTCACCCCAGGTCACAGGAGACCCTACTTATCCTATCTCGAGATCTGATCACACTGAGCTCTCAGCCAACCACACTTCTCTGACTCATGATAAAAGATTTTATTCTGCTAAGCATCAAACTTGGGAAACTAGGTAGTATTATTTATCTATGGCACCATACCCTCTATATTCTTATTTCTAACCCCATGCTGCTTGTGAGGAAACTCCCAGCATCATACAAGCCTCTATGTGCTTTGCTGTCCGTAAAGGAAGGCAGCAGGTCCAAGTCCTCTCTACAACAAGAGCTGCAGATCCTAGGTGTGCATCCGTCCTTCAAGCAAACACTGGGGAACAGCAGCCTGGATACAAGCCCTGCTTCTCTCTCTTCCCTGAGAGACAAGCCTGATTGCAGAGAGTTACAAAATAAACTGCTGTTCTTTTGTACCTATGACTTGCGCCTAGAGCTCAAATTTTAAGTAATTTGCTGTGCTTAATTCTGTTGTGCCTTCTCGGGGTTATTAAGTTCCTACAATTTGACAAGGAATAATGATGATACAGTAAACACTGAAAACCAAAAATCAGTTAATGTATCAAAGTATTGTTTCAGTAGGTAGTTGTCCTCATAGACTGTCTTAATATGCTGAATTTGTTAATACAAACAAGTCTTATGAAGCAGTGTTCACGCATTTAGATTCTGAGCATTGCTAACTTGGGTTCAAGTGCAAGTTTTACCACTTCAAACTATATAGCCTTGGGTGAGTGGTTATGACTTTCAGTGCCTCAGTTTCCCCATCAGTACCATTAGAGTGACAGTAGCAGTTCCTTTTTCACAGTGTTTCTTTTGTGCTGAATAAGGTAAAAAACAAAAACATAAAACAGCAATAAAAAACCCAAAAAACAAAAAACCATAAACTGTCCAGAACACACAATAAATGCAATATGAGTGTTTGCGACTATGACTGCTCCATAGTGATGTGCTTCTCCTAATTGCTGAGGTTGGTGGCTAAGCACCTAGAAGTTGATCTATAAGAAGTGAGAAAAGTAAACCACTTTATCCATCCCAAAAGAAAATGAGTTTTGACACATACAATGATACTGAAATGCCTATGCTTAATCAGCAGAGTCAAATATAGAAGATAAATTTAAAATGAGTTAATCAAACATAGTCAATCCCTCATCTTCATATATTCAGGTTTTACTAAATGCATCCTTGGTGTCGTCTTATACGAGATACTTTACTGGATGTTGTGGAATAGTTCTGGATTCATGGTCCTCACCACCTGATAAGGGAAGACAGACATAAAACAAATTGAGAAAGAGCAAACGCCCTGGTAGGTGTCCAGGCTTCACGGTGTTGCAGATTGCCAGCTTGATCATGGGGTATACAGGTGAGAGGTAGAGATGCAGAATTACACTGGATCATGAGTTTATGCTAAAAATAGTAAGATTATAAGACAAATGAATATTTTTCTATAATTTTGATATTACTAGGAAAGAAAGAATCTTCCAACACAGTCATGTTTGACTGGGGAAGATGGAGGAACACTGTTCTTAGAAAAAGGACATGTGATAGTGGAATCTATGCCTCCACTGATGCATACTTTGGTAAGGTTTGTGACCCAGTGTGGATCTTTACCATTAAGTACTGTCTAGTTTGGTAATGAATGATAGTTTAGTTAGTGTTAAATATGTGTGCTGGATAAGCGGTTAACATTGTGTGGCCTTGAAATCAGCCTCCTATGAGCTATAGCTGGCTTTGGCAGAATGGAGTGTGGTGAGGACTAGAGGTATTACATAGATACCACTTGAAAAGGTCAACCGTCAGTCTGTAATATAATAGGGACGACTCCAAGTATTACTCCACACTGAGTACAGAGTCCCATTAAATGTAACCGATTAATCCCAGGACAATGATGGGGTATGACTATCAATGCCATTATTTTAAATTGAAAAAAAATGTTTAGAGTGAACTGTCCCACCCACTGTTAAAGATCTACAAGACAGTAAGACAAGTTATTTGTGCTTTTGCCGTCTGGTCTACGGTATCTACCATCAAGTGGATACTTGCTACATAAATAAAAAAGACTTGCAGAGTAATTAGTTCGCTAGCTTCCTACTCAATACAAGCCAAGCTAGTATCTGTCAGTCCAGTAAAGCATCCAAGGACCCTCGCCTGACTTAACTCTCCCTCGGGTCCTTGGCAGACCCAAACCCAGCTCTCAAACCAACTTTTGATGACCGAATCAAAACTGGAATCTCAGAATCAGGGACAAAGTGAAACATTTCACTAAGGATTTCAACTCACAATACTGTCAAGTGTCTACCACCTGTCAGGCATTGTTCTAAGAGCTGAAGGCCACAGAAGTGAGCACCGTTCTTAAACACACATTGCCTTTATTGAGATTTGATCCTAGCAGAAGGTAGAGGACTAACAGAAAACAAAAGATAGTAAGTGATTGATCGTGGTGCCTGATGGTGTCAGTCAAGGAGAAGAAAGCAAGAAGCAAGAAGCAAGGAGAGAAAATCCGAACAGAAGTGATTTGTGTCACTGCAATCCCTTCCTACATGCATCTTGGCTGTGAGATCAGAAAGGGGCATCTCCGTGTTGGATGCATGGCAGAAAGGCTGGGTTTCTTTTTTTTTTTTTTTTTTTTTTAATTAAAATTTCCACCTGCTCCCCGTTTCCCATTTCCCTCCCCTCCTCCCAAATATTGCCCCCTCCCCCCACTTCCCTTCCCCTATCCCCACTCCTCTTCTCCTCCCCCCACACCATTCCCCCTCCCTCTTGATACTGAAGAGCAGTCCAAATTCTCTGCCCTGCGGGAAGACGAAGGTCTTCTGTCTACTTCCAGGAAGGTGAGCATCTAAACAGGCTAAGCTCCCACAAAGCCGGTTCATGTATTAGGATCGAAACCTAGTGCCATTGTCCTTGGCTTCTCATCTGCCTTCATTGTCCGCCATGCTCAGAGAGTCCGGAATCAACCCATGCTTATTCAGTCCCAGACCAGCTGGCCTTGGTGGGTTTCTTCTCAGTCCAGGAAATCCCTCATTTCCCCAGGAAGCCATAATGAATAAAACCTTGTATATGTGGAACATGGATCTCTGGCTGCTATCCAGAAAAATGTTGCTTGGCTAAAGAACTTGACCATCTGTTTTAAGAAAAGTGGCAAGGTTCAGGACAATGGAAGGCTTATAAGTTATAGGTTTGTCCTGCATAAAGGTGGAGATGGCTCTGATTGTTTGCTTAAGGCAGTGGTTCTTGACCTTCTCAATGCTGTGATCCTTTAATTCAGTTCTTTGTGTTGTGACGACCCCTAACCAGAAAATTCTTGTGTAACGACTTCATGACTGTAATTTTGATCATGTTATGAATAGTAATGTAAATAGTTGATATGCAAGGTATCTGATATGCAAACCCAAAGGGATCATGACCCACACGTTTATAACCACTGACTTAGGGGATCCAGTTAATATACCCACCACCCTGTTGGGAGAAAGATTTTCATGGTGCATCTTATCCAGAGTTGCCTGGTTGTTTAGCAAATGTCATATGCTGGGTTCTGTGCTGTCCTTGGGAACTTCCTACCCATGTAATTTGATTGTCACATTAAACTAAGGAAAAGTCACAAGAAGAAGACAGCATTGTGTGAGCAGATAAACCTGTCATGCTTCAGGGCACATTTACTTCTTAATAGGCCTATATTCCTCACCTTGAGATCAGGGATTTTATTTTATAGTTTGAAATGTCTCATTTATTATCTCGGGTGACAGTTTTTTTGTTGCAAAAGATAATCTACGCAGTAAACTGTAAAGTGATCTTTAATTGCTACTGACACTATTAAACTTTTTTTTGCAACACTACAAAGTTGTTTCAAGTTATTTCCCTTTATATTGTGGGCTTTGCTGGCCTTGCTAATAACCTTCAACCCCGTCCTTAACACTTCGGCCTCATGTCCATATCACACCACAGGCAGGGTCAACAAAAAGAAACCTCAAAGTCCACCCCCACAGAGACACACTTCCTCTAACAAGGCCATACCACTCAAACAAAGGTATAGCAACTAATAGTGCCACTCCCTATGAGCTTATGGGGGAGCTTTGAAACTACCTCAAGAACTCTACATGCTTATTATGACAGGAGTTTCTGGCTGCTCTAATGTTTGACAGAATAGAAAGAGAACAGAGAAAAAATAGTTCAAGTGTAAAAGTTTGCACCTTAGGGGACAGTTAGAGAAAACACCACAACTTTTGGGGGTTACTACTATTTATCCCATGCTATAAATATGCCTACAGAAGGAACAGAAAGCTGGAAGTTCAGTCCTGGGAAGCTCCCTCCGTGGAAGGGAAGCTCAGTTGAGAACTCCAGCTGGCCATCTTGATCTGCCCAGTCTGTCTCCATTAAGCAAGTGATTTGACTATTCTGCCATCTCTCCCACTTGCTGCAAACACCTGATGTGATGATGTTTGCTTTCTCTCTGCTACTTGGCATTTATTCTTTTATTTTCACTTCCTATATACTTACTAAATAGGTTTAGGTCATGGTTTTAAATTTTCTGTGCCGTATTGTGTTTTACCCTGCTGGCAGCAACAGAAGGTACATTGGAACCAGTTGGAAGTCAGACACTGTTATTTTTAATCTAAATTTATATTTTATTATTTTACCAAAAAAGTCTCGAGAGTCAGAGGCTGGAGTAAAAACCTGATGGCTCAAAGAGGTTGAGGAGCTAGTAGCTGACCTTCTTCCTTAGCTGTCATCCCAAAAAGAGAGACCTTTTCCGCAGTTCCAATCCAAAAGGAACTATCAAACTCTCTGTCCCTCCGTTCTACTTCCTGAGCCTTTCCTTATCTATTGTCCTAATTCACTTTTAGCCTCTATGGCTATTTCCTGTCAACTGGTCATTGGCTCTGCCTCCTGACCTCAGGTTTTTTATTTAATTAACACAATATTGGGGCTCACAGTGTAATTAGATATCCCCCAACAAATCACCCAGCCAACTGACGTGACTTGCATATGATCTAGATCTAGGTAATAGAGTTAAATCTTCAACTTCAGTCCACTAAGCCATTACACCATCAATTTGACATTTAACAAAGTTATTATTTTTATTGGGCCTGGTATCTTCACCAGTCAGATGGTTGGATGATAAAAAGCAGCAGAATATTACATTCTAGATTTCCAGTGGAAAATCAGCACAGGGTCTATTACTCACACATGTAAGGCAAAAATCAGGAACCATATATTGGAGAGAGTTTTTGCTTTGATACTCTACACCAGTGATTCTGTGGTGACCTGATGTGGGACTCCCCTTTGTATGCTGTGGATACCATTGGTTAATAAAGAATCTGTGTTGGGCCTGGCAGGGCAGAATTGAGGTAGGCAGAGAAAACTAAACTGAATGCTGGGAGAAAGAAGCCAGAGTCAAAGAGAAGCCATGTAGCCCACCACCAAAGACAAATGTGATGGAACCTTGCCAATAGACCACGACCACATGGTGATGTACAAATTAATGGAGATGGGTTAGGTTAAGATATAAGAGCAAGCTAGAAATATGCTTAAGTTATTGGTCACACAGTATTGCAAATAATATAGTTTCTGAATGATTATTTCATGGTGTGGGCAGCTGGGAACAAACAAGTGACCTCATACCACAGTGACCCTAAACCATAAAATTATTCTCAACACTATTCCATAACTGTAATTTTGTTACTGTTATGAATCACAGTGTAAATTGTTGTGGAATAATCCTTTTGTACACTGTAAAGATTTATCTCTTGAAATGGTTTAATAAAAAGCTGACTGGTTGGTAGGTACGCAGGAAGTATAGGTGGAACAGTCAAACTAAGGATGCTAGGATAAAGAAGGGCAGAGTCAGAGGAGATGCTAGCACATGCAGAGGAAGTAGGATGTGTAGAAAAATTAGGTAACAAGCCATGAGCCACATGGCAGAGGGTAAATATGAAATATGGATTCATTTAAAATGTAAGACCTAGCTAGTAAAAAGCCTGAGCTATTGACCGAGTATTTACAATTAAGTACCCTTGTCAGTTATTTGGAAACTGGTGGTCAGGAAAGAAAAGTCTGCCTACAGTAAATATCTGATATGCAACCTCTGTGGGGGCTGCAATCCACAGGTTGAGAATCTCTACTCTAGAGCTGTTTCATCAGGGAATAGACACAAATATTAAGTTTCTGCAGCTCTACCTTCTGTATACACAATGCAGCCAGAAATCGAGTGAAATTGAGCATTTGAGGCCAGAAGGAAGAGATGGCATTATCTCAGGTTGTCAAGTACACTGATGCTTCCCTTTTCAAGTTCTCTTTTTGACCACAAGAAAACTAATGCAGACTACCTTAGATATTATTTTAACAGCAGAATGATGTCAAGAAGAAACTCTGCATTATAGATCTGTTACTATTAACTCCTATAGCAAGTTGATAGCCTGCTGGTACTGTCTCACTCCAAAATATTAGCTCATTTGTATGCAGAGTAAATACTCATGAGTACTGCTATGCTTGGGCAAAGTAAGAAAGCAGGATAAATACCATTAAAAAAATAGTAATAAATTATAATTTATTGTGATTAGTTACCTTCAATGGTATAATTTTACTACAATGTTTATAATACTAAATTCAATATAGATCGGGCCTTTAAACCAGTATATAGAGAAGCACAAGAGATGGGATTCCTTCTGGGAGGGGAAATGCAAGAAAGTATGGAAGAGGCTGAGGCTGGCAGGAACAATCTCTTACTCAAAATTTAAACAGGCCTTCATCTCATGCTCCTTCTTCCTGGCTAGAGTAAAGGTCCAAGCTAATCTGTTTCCTCAGTTTAGTTTTGGGTGACTGCCCAACATTAACCACAATGTCACTGACTATAGCCCATTTCTGTAATCTGAGACAAGGGAGTGGATAGCTTGTCTTTATGACCTTTGCATGACCACTGTTAGAAAATCTGCCCCAAAGTCTTTCGTCTTTTGAGAAAGGTTCACTTGAACCCCAAAATTCAAGATCAGCCTAATATGGGAATGGTTAGGAAGGGGGGAAGAGAATTTATTAAAACACACTTTGTTCAAAAATATGATGATGGATTGTTCAAAACTATGATGATGGTAGCATGGTTAAGAGCATCAATTGCTCTCACAGAGGACTCAAATTAGTTCACAATACCCACACTGGGCAGCTCACAACTGCCTATATCTCCACTTGCAGGTATATAACCTCACTCATGTTATCACAGGCATACATACCGATGGTTACAAACCCACAAACAATACTCATATTCATACACAAAAATAAAACCTTTGAAAAACTAAAATGTCTTAATACCTAAAGTTTTGCACACCAATTTTTAAAAATAAAATTTTAAATGAGGAAGCCTAATGAAAAAATTTCAAAACCTCAAAAACATTTTTAAGCCTAGCAATGGTGGTGTACACATTTAATCCCAGAGCTTGGAAGGCAGAGGCAGGTAGCCCTCCGAATTCAAGGTCAGTCTGGTTTATGAAGCAAGTTTCATGACAGCCAAGTCCCTGCCTTTCCTTCTTCTTCTTCTTCTTCTTCTTCTTCTTCTTCTTCTTCTTCTTCTTCTTCTTCTTCTTCTTCTTCTTCTTCTTCTTCTTCTTCTTCTTCTTCCTCCTCCTCCTCCTCCTCCTCCTCCTCCTCCTCCTTCTTCTTCTTCTTCTTCTTCTTCTTCTTCTTCTTCTTCTTTTCTTCTTCTTCTTCTTCTTCCTTTTTTGTTTTTCCAGATAGAGTTCCTCTGTGTAACAGCTCTAGTTGTCCTGGAACTCTCTCTTCATTAACCAGGCTGGCCTTGAACTCACAGAGATCCGCCTGACTCTGCCTCCCAAGTGCTAGGATTAAAGGTGTGTGCTACCGCTGTCTTAGTCTTCATTTTATCTCCTGCACTGTCCTCTCTCCCATCTCTTAAGTACCACAGCACTACACTCAAGCATACCTTGGGCTTAACCCTGGCTCATGTGGCTGAAGAAGCTGTCACGTTTAGGACTAAGCACCTTACGGAAAGTTTCGTTCCTATATGAAGTTTATAGAAAATTCATCACTGTGGTGCCACACATAAAGCAGCTAAGATGAAGTTTTCTGGTAACTTCCAGTTTCTTGCATAAATTTCATATATTTTGCTCACCTATCTCATTTTTTTAGTCAATGACTGTCATTTATTATCAGGTTTGTACATAAAACCTCTGAATAGAAACAAAATGCTCTGTGTTCTGAGTCACTTCCCAAACTAGGTTATCACCTGAATTAAAGGTGCTATAATCATTCATCTCAACAAGAGAATGAGAAACAGAACAATGGTATTTGTTGAACTTTCTTAAATTTAAGTGCACATCATTGAGGAGAAACTGCTAAAAATGTGTCTCTTCTATAGAGCTAGTTTCCTGATTACTGACCATAAAACAAGGAATGTCCTGAGAACCTACTGATGAACAGAGCATCATGCTGGGTGCTGAAGAAAATCCAAGATGAAAGACATGCTGTTCCACTCTCCAAGAATCTGTTGCCTATTCTTAGGATTGTTTATGCAGGTTTAACCACAACAAAGTCATGGACAGTGGGTAGACAGAAAACTCAGATGTCAAGAGAGTAAGGACTACTCTCAAGCCCATGTCAGTCCCAGAAACGAATATATATATATATATATATATATATATATATATATATATATATCATTTGACTGCAAACTAGAGATAATATCACAGCTTCAAATCCAGCATCAGAAGAAGCTGAGTTATGTGATTAACCATGGTGCTTTCTGTTCTCAAAGGAAAGGATCAAAGAGCAGTTGAATATCTTCCAGTACCTTCAGAAGCCAAGCCAGAAAATCCAGTTCACAAACGTACAAAGTACCAGGACTTCCTCAACCCTTGCACTCTGTTCTTCACATTGACTTGTTTTATCGGCAGTGAGGGCCACAGAAAAAAAAAAAAAAAAAGCTACCCCAGCATTTCCATTCCAACATGCAGTATTTTCAGCAACTCTGAACTTTTTAAGGTAATTTCAAAGTCTTTTATCTTTTAAATGATAGCCTGTATAAATAATTTTTAAACTACTTGTAAGTCAATAAATGATATATTTCTCTTTTAAATGGCAGCCTAGAGTTGGGAGAGATGGTGGAATGGACTAATAACTCAGACTTATGTTTTAAATATAAAATATTGTTATCAGAAAGTTAGGGATAGGGAAAACAATGTGGAGCGCACTTGAATATGTGTACTTGAAGGTATGAGTGATTCTTAGAACATTACCTGGTATAGTGTAGACAATTATTTACTATGTTAATAAATAAAAATGTGTCTGTGTGTGTACATGTGCTCACAAGTGTTATAGGAACAATAATTGTCTATGCCTGTGTTTTCTGGATCTTATAAATCTCTTTGTCCTCACTACCTCCTTCAGTGTTTGACACATAACACATGTTCTTGAAATATGTGTTGAACTAGTAAGCCACAATTTGAATAAATCAATTAAGGTCCTTCTTTTTGTTGTTGCTGTTGTTGTTCATCTAAATATAAAAACATAGTTGCCCTGTATATAGTTCTCAGTGATACTGAAACTTCTTTATTGGAATAGCTGATAATGGTAGACACAAGGGCTTAATTTTTTCTGTTTTTCTAATGCTAGGCAGGCATAGTTGACATTTATCAGCAACTATATTCCAAGAGGGTTAAATATCCAAAAAGTCCCAAGAATAGGCCAATAAAATGAAAATTTGTCTTGCCCAAGGTATCTAGTGATATTAATTAAAATTTTAATCCTAAAATTTAATCCTAAACAATTATATGATTCAAAGTAAAGGTCTTGTTTAATTGTCTGCTGTGACTCTTGAGCTAACATTAACTCAAAAGGCTCCAACTCTGCTTCCTGCTAGCCTTATGGAATGTTCCTGGCTGCACTGTCAGACCCCACATGTAGAATGTAGGAACAGAACAGCCAAGAGCTCAGGGCTGAACTCTGAACTATGTCCCTGCTCCTAATCACAGTTCCAGCTCATATGGTCTGTAACCCAGTAGTTTATCTTGGCCACCAATGCCAAGCCCAACCAATACAAGAAATCTGCTAAGTCGCAATGGAAACTTTTTCATTCCACGGGGCTCTTGCTCAAGAAGGCTCTGATGATGGCTGTCAACAACTGTGGAAGCTTTAGGTAGGAACTCCGAGATGGGGTAATATTTGCAATGTGAGAACAAGTCACCTTAACCCTTGGCAGAGGACAGTGAGTGAAGGAAGCCCACGGGCCCTGTGGTTGGATCCAGCTCTCAACCCAGTATTGCTCAACAATGCACTCGACAACCAAAAATCACAGTGAACCACAGCCTGACCTTGTTTTAAACACATGTTCAAATTTGCACTGGCTTTTTAGCTCCAGAACAAAATGCGTAATATCATCATCTATGTTCTAGAACATTCTGTCCTGTTTTTCCCAGTGAGAATAAGTTGTTTGTGTTTTACACTGTTTATTCATTTGACTATTGTTTCATCTTGGCTCTTTCATCCATTCACACATTGATCCCCTGCTCAACAGGATAAAACATGCCAACTACTTCATGTATACATGCATCCATATTTTTTCCTTAGTAGAAGTTTATTTTAGATTGTATAGCTATGCTTATATTGCTTGCATACGTATTTAAAATTTTTTAAATAATTGCTCATTATGACATTGAAAATGTAATAGCTATTTGTGCATCTTGTGTCTGCTTTCATGTTATCTAAGATTTTTCGAAGACATCTATTACAGCTGTAATACCCACATTATAGCTTTTTAGCACCCATAGACCACCTTAAACAATTAAATAGTCTATTCAGTTCTCAAACAATAAGCATTTTCCAAAGGCAGACACATGGTTTTGAAAACATCAACATAAAGAGAATCATCGCTTGCAACGAAACCACCACAAGGATTTCAGTAGATTTAACAGCAGAGGCTGTAGGGTATCACTTTTCTAAGTGCTGAAAGGGGAAATTTTTCAGGATAATAAAACACTACATGAAAAAGGAAATACTACTAGCTTATCACTAGGCCTATCTTATGTTTTAAAATGCAATGAGAACTTTCCAGTTGAAATTAAAAAGAACTCAGAAATGATATGGAATTACACTGGTAACACATGAATAAGTAGGAAAAAGGGCACTGTAATAATGGAACAGAGGACCATTGTCTTCTAATTCTAGTATAAAATTTAAAACATAAGAGTGTGGTTTGGTAGAACCTGGAAACAACCTAGACACCCCTCAACCGAAGGATAGATAAATAAAGTGTGGTACATTTACACAATGGAGTGTTACTTAGCTGTAAAAAACAATGACATCAGGACATTTGCAGGCAAACTGATAGAACTAGAAAATATCATCTTGAGTGAGGTAACCCAGACCCAGAACACAAACACGGTATGTAGTCACTCATAAGTGGATATTAGATGTGAAATAAAGGATAGCCAGACCACAATCCACAGGTCCGGAGAAGCTAAGTAGTATGGAGGACCCTAAGAGGGACACATGGACTGCCCTAGGAAAGGGAAATAGATGAGATTTCCTGGATAAAGTTGGGGCAGGGCCAGTAAAAGGGGGGATGAGGAATGAAAACATGAGGGAATGGGTTGGTGCAATTGTGAAAGGGATGGAGAGGGAGAGCAATGGAAGAGAGATCTTGATAGAGAGAGCCATCAGGGAAATTCCCAGAAATCTACAAGGATGCCCCCCAGCTAAGACTACTAACAGTAGTGAAGACCAGGCCTGAAATAGCCTTTTCCTATCATCAGATTGGTGACCACCCTGCCATCATAGAGCTAAGGTAGTCCAGCCAAAAAGAGGGAGGAGGGATTATATGAACAGGGGGAGTCCAGTTGGTAGGGAAAGTAGGCATAGTGATGTGCACAGCGAGCATGCCCCAGTCACAGGCACAGTGTGTTATGCCGTTCAGAGGTTATTTAAACACATGTGACACGCCGTGTCAACTGAAATAAGATGTTTGAATCTCTACCTAATTCACCTCCTTTTCAAAGCCAGTGCTTTCTTTAAAACTCAAGTACGCTGACAAATGGTCATTATTCTGCAGTTACTTTTAAACACGACCTGACACTGCCCATATCATATGTCTGTCTTTCCACCCATACTTGTCATTATACAAGGTCACTTTTAATTGTTTCCACCTATTCTGTGAGGTGTTTTGTGACCATGCTCACACTGGGATGACTCTTTTGGAAAATGCATATTCAACAACCTAAGTCTCAAATTTGCAGAATTATAAATACTTGAATAAAATGACAAAGATATATGCATTAGATTACTTACAGAAAATAAGGCTTATAAAATAACTTTTTAAAAAGGTTTCAGTTGAAGTTAGATAACTAACCAAGTTTCATAAATGGTTTTAAGTGCTAGCTTATCTTTACTTTTTTGTTTACAACATACACATTTCAACTGTTGTTATTAGCACAACATTTTTCCTATCACATTTTTTGAGCTATACATTTTTCTCAACTCCCCTCCCCTCGTTACCTCTCTTCTTTTACTCTCTCCAGTGACCACCAAGCTCCCAGTTTACTCAGGATATCTTGTCTTTTTCTCCTTCCTATATAGAGTCATGTATGTTTCCTTTACGGTCCTCACTGTTGTCTAGGTTCTCTGGGGTTGTGGCCTGTAGGCTGGTTTTTCTTTTTGCTTTATGTCTAAAAGATACTTATGAGTGAATACATATTATATTTGTCTTTCTGGATTTGGGTTACCTCATTCAATATTGGTTTTTTTTTTTCTAGGTCCATCCGTTTGCCTGCAAATTTCAAGAGGTCATTGATTTTATTTATTGCTGTTGTAGTACTTCTTGTGTGAATGTACCATATTTTCTGTAGAAGGAACAGTGGGCTGCATTCCTGCCACCCAGCCCCTGGCCACCTGGCTAGCTTATGCCCAGAAATAACAACACACAAATTGTATTCATTTAAACACTGCCTGGCCCATTAGCTCCAGCCTCTTATTGGCTCTTACATATTTGTTTAACCCATATCTAATAATCTGTGTATCACCATGAGGTCGTGGCTTACCAGGAAAGATTCAGCATGTCTGACCTGGCGGCTGGCTCCATGGCATCTGCCTGACTCTGCTTCTTTCTCCCAGAATTCTGTTCTGTCTACTCTGCCTATCTAAGCTGCTGTTCTATCAAAGGCCAAGGCAGTCTCTTTATTTGACCAATGAAAGGAACACATAGACAGAAGACCCACCTACATCAATTTTCTTTACCTATTCTTCAGCTGAGGGGCATCTAGGTTGTTTCCAGGTCTAGCTTTCTATGGGACAATGGTCTTATACCCTGTAAAAATTTGTTACTTGAATTTTAATAAAACACTGATTGGCCAGTGACCAGGCAGGAAGTATGGGTGGGGCAACCAGAACAGGAGAATTCTGGGAAGAGAAAAGGCCCAGTCTGTAGGTGTAACCCAAATGCAGAGGAAGCAAGATGAGAATGACTAACTGATAAAAGGTACCAAGCCATGTGGCTAACACAGACAAGAATTATGTGTTAATGTAGAATGTAAGAGTTAATAAGAGGCTTGAACTAATAGGCTAACCAGTTTATAATTAATGTAGACCTCTGTGTGTGTTTTTTGGGACTGAATGACTGTGGGATAGGGTGGAACAGAAACCTCTGTCAACACTGGCTATTACAAATAATGCTGCTAGGAACATAGTTCAGCATATGCCCTTGAGGTATGATTGAGCATCTTTTGGTTATATACTCAACAGTGGCATTGCTGGGTCTTGAGGTAGATTGTTTCCTAATTTTCTGAAAAATAGTCATACTGATTTCCAAAGCAGCTGTACCAGTTTGTACTCCCACCAGCAATGAAGGAGTGTTCCTCTTACCCCACATTATCTCCAACATAAGCTGTCATCATTGTTTTTGATCTTGGCCATTCTGACAGGTGTAAGATGGAATCTCAGAGTTGTTCTGATTTACATTTCTCTGATAGCTATGAATGTTGAGCATTTCTTAAGGGTCTTTCAGCCCTTTGAGATTTGTCTGTTGAGACTTCTCTGTTTAGGTCTGTACCCCCATTTAATTGAATTATTTGGTTTTTTTTTTTTTGATGTCACGTTTCTTGAGTTCTTTGTATATTTTAGAGATCAGACCTCTGTTTGATGTGGGGTTGGCAAAGATCTGTCCCCATTCTGTAGGCTACCATTTTGTCTTATTCACCTTTGCTTTACAGAAGCTTCTCAGTTTTAGGAGGTCCCATTTATTGTTTCTCTCAGTGTCTGTGCTACTGGGGTTATATTTGGGAAGTGGTCTCCTTCAATGCAATGTCCATCAAAATCCTAGAAAAATTATTCACAGACCTCAAAAGAACAATGCTCAACTTCATATGGAAAAAAAAAAATAGGATAGCCAAAACAATCCTGTACAACAAAAGAACTTCTGGAGGCATCACAATCCCAGACTTCAAACTCTACTGTAGAGCTACAGTAATAACAACAGACAGGAGGACCAATGGAATTGAATTGAAGACCCAGATATAAAGCCACACACCTATGAACACTTGATGTTTGACAAAGAAGCTAAAAATATAAAATGGAAAAAAGAAAGCATATTCAGCAAATGGAGCTGGCATAACTTGATACCAACACGTAGAAGAATGAAAATAGATCCATATCTATCGCCATGCACAATATTCAAGTTCAGGTGAATCAAAGGCCTAAACATAAAACCAACCACACTGAATCTCATGGAAGAGAAAGTGGGAAGTACACTTGAATGCTAGCTTATTCTTCACTGCTTTCTGAAGAGTTGAGCTTGACTCTGTTGACTTATTGGCTCCTTAATAGAACACTCTCCCATGACTCTGAACATATGTCTCTATCCCATTTTGGCCAAGTGGTAGGCAGTTTCAGATACTGCGACCTACGTTTGTAAGTAGGCAGACAGGTTTACTGGTGAAGGTGACAACTCAGTGATGGCTTTGAAGAATGGGCACTGTCTCCTGGAAGGTCTTTGCCTGCTTGGAAGTCTCTTCCCTTCTGATCAGGTACAGTACAATGGATACCTCTTCCTACCAGAGATCCATTAGGAAGGTAAATTGCAATGGCAAGAGGCACCTTCACTTACAAACTCCTCCCTATGGAATATAGTTGCAGATTTTAACTTTGAAGATGCTAAGGAAGTTCTCGAAGAAGACTCACAACAAGATTCATTTGAATAATACAATCTTTCTAAAGTCCATGATCCAGCTCTGACTGACTTGCTATATCTGTGACTAGCAAGCTAAGGATTATTTTTTTGTAGCATAGAAAAGCTATCTTTGGTGTTGGCCTGCCTATCTCCAATTGTGATTAATTGGAGTTTTCTATAGAACTTGGAAGGTTATCATAGGCTACCCTAAAAGACCTACAAATAAGAAAAATAAGGTAAGCTTTGTGATTACACATAAGGAAATAGACTCAAAAACCATAGAGGCTTGGAGAAATTGCCACCTCCCAGGTGACTCTGGGGGTTGCTAACTGCTGCTAACAGCTAACAGGAAAGCAGCTCTGAGTGACCAGAAAGGTGGCCCCAGAGACCCGCACATTACAGGAGCTAAAGTGTGTATTTACTTACTACTGGATCAAGGATTATCCCTTTAAGAGAAGCTCCTCCTTCCTACTCCAATAACAACCTCCCTTGCCATCAGGTGCCCAATATCTTCTTCTTCAGACGTTCCAGAAGACTCAGGGCTTAGGCACACAGAAGAAAGGAAGACAAGGAAAAGGTGGGGAAAGAAAGCTATTGCAAAGGACTGGGGTGGGAGCATCTGGGAGGTGAATGAAAGAGGAGTATGGAGGGTGGGGGGTGAATGGGGTTGCGAGGCTCTGCATTCACTGTGTACAGAATGAACGTGGCATGCCATTTGGGAAGTGGTTTGGGTTTTAGTTTTCCTGGATATCCTAGAACATGATTCTAATCATCTAGTCATACAAAAAAGTATTTTGTTTGTTTGCAGAGCTGTAGAATTTTACCTAAAAAGAAAAATAGAGAAGTAGTGGTAGAACCTACAGTTAGGAAAAGATTAGGAAGCATAGTGTTCTTGGAAGAGAACAGAGTTGAGAATGAATGATAAGGGGAAGATGTTGTTGTAAGGCAATGACTTAACTTTTGTTAAGGAAGGAAAAGGACTGACTATCTGACTTATTGAGGTCTGGGTGTTCTCAGTCTTATGTCAAGTAAAATAGACATACAGGCTTTCCTGTGTGTCTATTCATAAATTACAAATAATCCAGAGATGAATTGAAGGATGCAGGAGGATTCCATAGGCTTTCATAGAAGGAACCTGAGCATCTGCTGATGGTCATGAAATGAACCCTCTCTCACAGAGAGGCCATCATACATCTATGCATACATTTTAGTTTGTTTCATCCACATGTAAACATTTGTGTCAAAATGTGTGTGCCTATAACATACCTGTGAATGTGTGGTGTGGGTGAATGTTCATATAGTTTAGCTATGAATCTCTTAATTTAGGGAGCTGACTGAAAACCAAATGTTTAATACATTTTGCCTTCACATGCTTGTGCATTTGTGTGGACGTACCTGCCCCCCCCACACACACACACACAATAAATGCTTTAAATGTAAGTTTACCACAGGTAGTGCTAGTGACTCACATCACAAATAAATCTCAAGGTTCCTGGTGACTGTTAGGCTGCTTCTTTTTGCGAAGAATCAGGAAGTGCTTTGATGACTAACAGGAGTTCTGGAGTACTTTGGAAATGCTATCATGCGTGCCAAAGCAAAATTTCTCATTAAGCCAAAAGTAAACAGCAAAGTAAAGTCTCAGAAATGATCTCTGCACCTCTCCACAGGCACCCATGAAGAAGAGAGTGGCCATCATCGGAGCAGGCGTCAGTGGCCTGGCCTCCATCAGGAGCTGTCTGGAGGAGGGACTGGAGCCCACCTGCTTTGAGAGGAGCAATGATGTTGGGGGCCTGTGGAAATTCTCAGTGAGTGGGGCATCTGAGCAACAGAAAGAAAAGCGGAGGAGGAGGCTCCAGGCCAGCCTAGGGGGCAGCTGTGACTCCTAGCAGTATTGGAGTCCACAAAATGCAATAATAGAAGCAGGTCTGAAATAAGCTCTTTGCAACTTAGCAGAAAACCAGGTGTCTTAGCAAGTTCATTTGTGTACAGAACTCACCTCTGATAAATCACGAGTAAGAGTCACTTGAAGAATAAAACCCATAGTCCAATACTAGGTACATTTTATAAGAGAGATATATA
Source organism: Chionomys nivalis (assembly GCF_950005125.1). Lineage (NCBI taxonomy): Eukaryota > Metazoa > Chordata > Mammalia > Rodentia > Cricetidae > Chionomys > Chionomys nivalis. The sequence goes on from NC_080090.1 coordinate 58,008,927, forward strand.
TCTTCCTGTTTAAAAGCCACCAGGCAGGTCTGGGAGTAAAGAGCTTAGCCCTGTGAGCATGAGGATCTGCGTTTAGATCCCCAGGAAACACCGAGGGGTCAGGTGCAGCAGCTCACATCTGTGGTCCTATGTTGAGAGGCAAAGGGATGCTGATACCTATGGCTGCTTGACCAGTCTAGCCAAATCTGTGACCTCATGTTCAGGAAAAGATCATAAAAAAGAAAGTGAAAAGTGAAGGAGGGAGACTTCCAGTGTCAACTTCTGGCCTCAGCATGCTCTTGAATGTGTATACATTTGTCACACAAAAATAAATAAATGCTTTAAATGTGAGGTCACCAAAGGTCATTTTAGCGATTCCAAATTTCAATTTCACAGGTGAATATGGTCAATAATCAGTTGGCTACAAATGTATTAGGTTATTTCTAGGCTCTGTTTTCTGTTCCACTAGTCTATGTGTCTGTTTTTATGCCAGTACTGTGATGTTTTGGCTTCTGGAGCTTTGTAGTATATTTCGGAGTCAGTTGATGTGATTACTTCCAGCTTGGGGTTGTGTTTGTCTCTTTATACGCTTTGGTTTGGTTTAGTTCAAGTCTATTGTGTCTATTTGGAGTTTTCTGTACTTCCAAAGGAATTTCAGGACATTTTTCACTAGTTTCACTAGAATATCATTGGTATGTTGGTAGACTGAACAATAATCTGCATTGAGCCTGTAAATAACTAGCGTAGTGTGAGCATAGTGACATCAGTTCCTTCTGCCTGTCAACGTCACAGTCATCTCCATTTGGTGAGGTCAACTTTAATTTCTTTCATCAGAGTTTTACAATTTTCGTTGAAAAGTCCTTTCACGTCTTGATTAAACTTACTCCTTTGTAATTTTCTTTTTGTTTTGAAAAGTGTGTCTTTTCTGTTCTTGTTGCTGTCATTGTTTGTTTGTTTGAAATAGGGTCTCTCTACATAGCCCTGGCCTAGCTGTCTGGAAACTCACTCTGTAGACAAGGTTGGACTCAAACTCACAGAGCTCTGCCTACCTCTGCCTCCCAAATGCTAGGATTAGAGATGTGTACCACTATGCCCAGCTCCTTTGCAGTTTTGTGCCAATTATGAATGAGATTCCTTTTATGATTTCTTTAATCTCACTAGAAAAAAAAGGTAACCTCTTTGGTAAATGGTACTGGAAAAACAGGATATTCATGAATGGAAGATTAAAACTTGACCCCTATACCTCTCGCACACTCAAAAATAAAGCAAAGACACATTAAAGACCTAACTGTAAGATCCAGAAGAACAGAATTACTAGAAGAAAATAGGGGAAGCACTCCCAGACATTAATACAGGCCAAAAAGAAAATGACTATGGCCCCAGCAGCTCAAGATACAATAGGCGAATGGAGCGAATGGATGAAGCAAGCGTGGCACACGGTCTGCATGGATAGTGCTCAACCTGAAGAAGAATAATACCTTATTATTTTCAGGGAAACAGATAAAAATGGAAGTCATTGTGTTAAATGAAAAAAAATGTATTCTAAAGTACTTGAATGTGGAGTAGTGCATACTAAAGCCTGGGGAAGGTAAGATATGGGAAGACACTGGGAGATTAGATAACAGGCACCCAAGCACAGGTAGACTGAAGTAATATACTCTATATTATAGTGTATAGTAACCAATTAAGTCGTTTTGAATAACTACAAGAGAATCACCCAAGCACTCCAAATACAACATGATGACAAGGGATAGAAACACATTTTCTTAATCTCGTAAATATGTATTGTACCTATGCATTGAAACATCAGATTGTGCCTCAAAATATGCACTAATTCTATGTTTGTCAGCATACTTTTAATGTTTTAAAAGATACAATTTCTAAATACTCTGGTTTAACTGCTATGCAATGCCTACATGTATATGATATTATTTTCTCACAGTCTACAAGGTAGTACAATTAACATGGTAATGTTGGGAGTGTGGGAGGGCATTGTGCTCTATAAAGATATACACTCTTGACAAAGTCCCTTTATGCAGGACAATGTCATCCATTTACAATGGCTCTCTCTCTCTTTCTTTCTCTCTCTCTATCTGTGTGTGTGTGTGTGTGTGTGTGTGTGTGTGTATGAGTGGGTGGGTATAATTATATGGGCTCTTTTCCACACAAAATATCTTACTGATATTTATTATTTGAAAATTTCATATACATATTAAGTGTATCTTGATCATATGTACCACATAATCACCCCAATGACTAAATATACGATTTCCCTTTCCTCATTCCCAGAAACTTACCTTCTCAATTTCACGTCTTATGTGTGTGTGTGTGTGTGTGTGTGTGTGTGTACAGTTCACTGAGTTCAATTAGTGCTGCCTGTCTGTTCATGGGTGTGGGTCATCCACCAGAGCTGGGGTAAGCTACCAGTAGCTACATCCCATAAGAAAAGTCATTCCAGCCTGCACAGGTCTGTACTAGGTCCTCCACACATATATGTTATGGTTGTCAGCTCGGTATTTCTGTGGAGCTCCTAACAGTGGGAATGGAAATATCTCTGACCCTTTTGTCTGCTCTTGGGACCATTTTTCCTCCTACTGGGTTGCCTTGCTCAGCCCTTTATGAGGATTTGTGCCTAGACTTATTGTATCTTGTTTGCTGTGTTCAGTTGATATCACTGGAAGGTCTGCTCTTTTCTGAAGGAAAAAGAGGAGTAGATCTGAGAGAGAGGGGAGGCTGTAGGGGGTACTGGAAGGAGAGGATGGAAGGGAAACTGAGGTGAGAATGTATTGAAAACAGAAAAGAGAGAAAAGAGAAAAGGGGAGGGAGGGAAGGAAGAAAAAAGGAAGAAAGGAAGGAATGAGGGGAAAAGAAAGGAAGAAAGATCCTCCCCCCAACAGCCAATAGTTCCTCATCTTGGAGTGGGGCTGGAGAAGCTTCTCCCCAGTCTATGTCTAAATTTATAACTGCCTTGATCTTGTGCAGGCCCCATACAGGCAACCACACCTGCTATGAGTTCATGCGTGCGGCATCCATATCATGTTCAGAAGACATCTTTTTAGGACGCCCTTCTCCATCCTCTGGCTCTTCTGTCCTTTCGACCTGTACTTCTACAGAGTTCCCTGAGTCTTAGAGAGAGGTCTATATGGATGTCCCACCTACAACTGGATTTTTCTACTTGTCCTGCCATGTTGGTGCTCAAAACATTTCAGATTAAGAATTTTCAGGTTGAGAGCCTGAAATAAATTAATTTATTCCTTATTCTCTCTTCTTTCCTTGCAATACCATTTCTATCAATCTTCCTAAACTCACCAGAAGCCACAAATCCCTTCACCTCCTCAAAAGTCCCATACAAACAACTCAGGTGCATGAACAGCAGAAAACTCGGGTCCCGGTTCAAAGTCACATGCCTTTTTGAAACAAACATACACCTGCCAATCTGTCTCTTGACAATAAACAAATTCCCATCATGCTAGTAATAGTGACTGGCATGATGTACTATTCCAGTGTTTCCTAAAGGGACATCAGCTACTCACCCATCAGCTTTGAATTACATGACACCTAATAAGAACATTCTAATCATCTGCATGTTTCTCTCCAAACTCAACAGTTATCCATAATGACCTGTAATTTAGTCTTTCATCACAAAACTTAAGGTCAAATCCAGACATCTTACTGATATATTGTTTATGGAGCTACTGAGAATGCCAAATAATTCATCTAGACCTAGAGAGCACTCACACGACCTTGGTGTTTTCAGAAACCCAAGTAAAGTTTCAGCTCTCTTTTCACGGTCCTTGCAGTAATTTTCAGTTTCCTGTAATGCCTTGGACTGATAATCTAGCTCAGTCATTAAAATGATTGCTTGCTTTGCAAGTGTGAGCATCTGACTTCAAGCCTCAGAAGCCAAGTTTGTAATCCCAGCACTGGGAGGCAGAGGCAGAAGAAGAAGGATTCCTGGAGTTTCTTACTAGCCAGCCTAGCCTTCTCAGTGAGTGGACGGCTCTTAAGAAACACACACCTGAGACTGACCTACAAAGACACAGACACACATGCACACACACACACACACAGATGATGGGGGACACATGCACATGGTCACACAGGTACAACCTACCCATAAGCAAACACATTTACTTTTTATTTAGTGTCTTTAATTCACTTCACACATACATTGATTGAGGCAGCAGCTGCAACAAACAGGTCCTATAGTGTGATCTTCCATAGGAACTACTTTGTTGGTCACTGCCCTCCACCAGTTTTATTCTATAGTGTTACTTGAAAGCCATTTGAAACTCCAGGCCACCTAAAGCAAATTCTACAGGAGTTGAATCTAACTCTGAATTGCTGTGAGATTTTGTTTGTTTGTTTGGAGCATGTGTTGTTGTTGGTGTTGTTGTTGTTGGTGGTGGTGGTGGTGGTGTGTGTGTGTGTGTGTGTGTGTGTGAGAGAGAGAGAGAGAGAGAGAGAGAGAGAGAGAGAGAGAGAGAGAGAGAGAAAGCCAGTGTATGGCTACAGATGAACCAGACCACAACGTCCTGATCTACTCTTTGCTATCTCTTTTTCTCCAACTTCCCCATTTTCTTTCATCATCACTTGGTACCTCCTCTACAATTCTGGCATAGTTTTGTAACTTCTCCATTAATCTGGGGGATCCTGAAGAATCCTGCAGAAGAGAGAGAGAAAGGATTGTAAAAGCCAGAGGGGTCACAGACATCATCAGAGTCCCTAGTGGGTAAAGGCCAGTTCAACTTACTGTAATGACTTGGAACTGAATATGAACAAGAGCTGTATACTCACTTACTGATCTCCTTCCGCCTGAAAATTCTGTTCACAGGACCATGCAGAAGAGGGAAGGGCTAGTATCTACCGATCAGTCTTTACCAACTCTTCCAAAGAAATGATGTGTTTCCCAGACTTCCCCTATCCTGATGACTTCCCCAACTTCATGCATAACAGCAAGCTCCAAGAATACATCATTTCATTTGCCAAAGAAAAGAACCTTCTAAAATACATACAGTTTGAGGTAAGATGCTGTCAGCAAAGCAATGTCATACATAGCAATGAGGAAGTCCGTGGCTATTGCTCAAGTCCCACTTTTCCCCCCAGAGTCCCTTTCTTTAACCAACATTTTTAACTGCTTGATTTCGCTAATTGCAGATTTGTGAACACGATTTTTCTCTTATGAATCTGTCAGAAATACATAAAACATGATCACATACAGTTCTTACATCAAAATGGCACCAACTTAGAAATCAGCAACAAAAATAATAGATACAAAATACCCATGGGTTTGTAAATTTAAAACCTCATTCTCTAAGTAATCTTTGTGTCCAAAAGAAATGTAATGTAATGAAAAAATACAAATCACTTAGAATTGGACATTAGTTAAACTTTTTGTGGAAGGCATTGAAAGCCATACTTTTGTGGGCCCATAAGCTTAACCATTTGTAATAAACAATTAACGTATTTTAAAACAAGGCAAAGAATACACACACACAAGTATTGACACATACATACATATACAATCTAATGTTTTCATTTCTCCTGAGGAACTTTTGAATTCCTTAAGATGTGTCTTATTAATAAAATGATTTTAAGACCAATCTACCATTAGCATATTAAAGAAGGCTTTCTTTCTATATTCTTTAGACATTTGTAACCAGTATAAATAAAAGTCCTGATTTCTCAACTACTGGCAAATGGGAAGTTACCACTGAAAAGAATGGTAAAAAAGAAACAGCTGTCTTTGATGCTATAATGATTTGTTCTGGGCATCATGTGTACCCCCATCTACCAAAAGACTCCTTTCCAGGTAAGGCGGCTGAAGGTGAGGAGGCCACCTACACATCTGTCAGGAATAAATGTATCGGTGAGGTTTATTTTAGTCTGCTTTCTAATGCGAGTAACAGAAAACCTGGCAATTAAAGTAAAGGACGTTGTAAAGGAAAGAGACTTGGCTCATAACTACAGGCACTGGAAAGGTAAGCAGCATGGTGCTAACAATCTAGCGAGCTCCGCCCACCACCACCACCTAAACCCACGGCATTGCATCACAGTATGGTTAAGAGTTAGGAAAAGAACTAGGTATGTCCAGCACCTAAAGGTTGCAAGGTGAGAAGGGCATCTGGAAGGATTCAACAGCCAGGCTTGCTCTTGTTAGAACCAGACAGTTAATGCTCTCCTGTAACAACTCACTCCACCATCCTTGCCAAGGGCGATGTCCTTAACAAACAGCTTTACTTCCTAGTTGTCACCAAGCTGTCGGCACATGTACCTCTGGGGAATACATTCAAGTCTTCCCCAAACTGCAGTAGTATCTTCTTAATTAAACTACAAACAGGCCAATTAAAGTATATTTCTGTTTTCTATAATATATTAGGGTTATTAAATTTTCTTATTTTGTGACCACTAAAGTTGTTTGATTTTTTTTGTTTTTTTTATTAATTAATTTATTTAATTATTAAAGATTTCTGCCTCTTCCCTGCCACCACCTCCCATTCCCTCCCCCTCCCCCAATCAAGTCTTCCTTCCTCCTCAGCCCAAAGAGTAAGCAGGTTTCTCTGCCCTGTGGGAGGTCCAAGGACCACCCACCTCCATCCAGGTCTATTAAGGTGAGCATCCAAACTACCTGGGCTCCCACAAAGCCATTACGTGCAATAGGATCAAGAACCCATTGCCATTGTTCTTCAGTTCTCAGTAGTCCTCATTGTCCATTATGTTCAGCGAGACCGGTTTTGTCCCATGCTTTTTCAGTCCCCGGCCAGCTGGCCTTGGTGAGTTCCCGATAGAACATCCCCATTGCCTCAGTGTGTGGGTGCACCCCTCGCAGTCCTGAGTTCCTTGCTCGTGCTCACTCTCCTTCTGTTCCTCCTTTGGATCGTGAGACTTCAGTCCAGTGCTCCAATGTTGGTCTCTGTCTCTGTCTTCTTTCATCGCCTGATGAAGGTTAATATTCAGGGGGATGCTTATATGTTTTTCTTTGGGTTCACCTTCTTATTTAGCTTCTCTAGAATCACGAATTATAGTCTCAATGTCCTTTATTTATGGCTAGAAACCAAATATGAGTGAGTACATCCCATGTTCCTCTTTTTGGGTCTGGCTTACCTCACTCAGGATAGTGTTTTCAATTTCCGTCCATTTGTATGCAAAATTCAAGAAAAAAAAAAAACAAAAAAAACAAACAAAAAAAAACAATGACTCAGCAGTAAGTTGTTTGATTTTTAATAGAAATCAAGTTGATTCATATGCTTCTTTCTTTTTACTCAGGTTTAAACCGTTTTAAAGGGAAATGCTTCCACAGCAGGGACTATAAGGAACCAGGGATGTGGAAGGGAAAGCGAGTCCTGGTGATTGGCCTAGGGAACTCAGGCTGTGACATTGCTGCAGAAGTCAGCCACGTAGCTCAACAGGTACCATATCTCACACACGCCACAGTCAATCTTAAAGGGACAAAAACTGGTATTTTCTCCTTTGAAAACTGCTATGGAATTGAATGGCATGTTTTAGCCAAGTGATATTTCATATACCTCAGCTTCCTGGGTAACAAACAAGTAGGATTTGAAATAGCTGTATAGGTGTCACTAGTGATGTTTCTGACCCAATAAGGATTTGATACCTTGTGTGTGTCTGATCGATTCCTTTGAAACTAGAGTGGACTCAAGGTTAAAGCTATGACTGAGACTCCTAGAGAAGTTATTCTATACTTCTGGGCTTCTGCTCTCCACATCAATGAAGCAGATAAAAACAGAACCAGTTTAGAAACGAGATTGTTACAGAGTGAAAACCCGACCCAGTCCGCATTAACAGAGAGCTGCATAGTCACTCATCCATACATGCCTTCGGTCTGTGGCTAATTCTTCTTCTAGGCACTGGCATAGGCATTGGAGAAAGAATGTTGAACAAAGCAAACGTACCCTTCACTCTTCAACGCCGCAATACTAATTATGTAAATGTTCTAATGCATAAATTATCATTGTGGAAAGTACTAAGAAAGCAAAGCACACGGTTTATGTAATTAATAAGGGTAACATACTCCACATGAGGCAGGAAAGACCCCTGGAGATGATGACACACAAGCAGAGAACCAGAAGTTGAGAAAGGCACAGACTCAAAAGAGGTCTTCAGGCAGAGGGTCTTGAAGTAAGAAATCAGGTGTCTCAAAAACTGATGAAAGGCTTCTTGGCTGCATCTCAGTGGGTCTGGAAAGAAGGGTGTCAAGGGAGACCGAAAGGAAGATGGAGAGGGAAGGATGAAGGTCCATGTAAGGTATGACTTTAAACAAATGTCATCTCCCTTCAAAAGATGCATTAAAAGTTGCTTTTCCAGAATCCCAAAGGCAGGGATCTTATTTCCAGATGTCGTAGACCTCCTAATATTGGTTCCTGACAGGTCCCTGAGCATACTTCTTTCTAGTTTTGCTCCACAATATTACAGTCAGGATACATGAAGATCAAGTTAGGACAAATGTCATAAAAATTTATTCCTATGCTTCTGTTCCACACACTGCACTTGACAACCAGGGGGCAAGCAAAGAAATTAACCACGTGGCCTTCCTTCTCAAGAGGTCATAAAGTCTAGCCAAAATGCACATGCACATGTGCGCGCACACACACACACACTCGCACACACAGACACACATAACAGTCTTAAGAGATAAGCAGAATGCATGACAACAGTATAAGAGTTAAAACACTGGAATGAAGAAAAAAACAGATGACTCTGTCACTAAATGCCCAAAAGACTGTAGAATCCAAAGCATCACAAAGGAGATGGTTTTGAACCCATTCTTGAAAGAGAAATATAAACCATATAGTCGAATATAAACCTAAAATATAGACATAAGCTGTTCTTAGAATGGGGGATGACAGCAAACATGAGGACAGGAATCAGTACTGTGTGTTTGACAACTGAAATGAAGGTTCTTAATAGCGACAACGGATATGATGCATCAAAGTACTTTAATACTCCTACCTAAATAAGTGCCTTCAACTGTAGGTAAAAGGTCATTGAATCTTATTTTTCCTCTTGGTGAAAAAAGGCAATTGAAGACAAAAACATTAGCAACTTCTTAAAAAGCTCAAGGAACCTAAGATCTGAGTGGAAGATGACTTAAGAGATGCAAAATTTGGAGCTTCAGATTCCAAGAGCATAGAGTAGCCACTGGAACTGAGGTAGGAAAGAAAGGTAGGAGCCCCAGTAAGTGATCTTTTCAAAGACTTCAATGAAGAGCTGAAAAAAAATGTGAATTCTTTATAAATAAAAGTATACCGTTTAAGGTTATTGAACTACGAGCAATACAATGAACCAGGGTGATAAGATATTTATGTCTGTATATGTAATGAATTAGAAGAAAGAAATTCAATTTCTGAAGCTTTAAAGATACAATTCTTCTCTTATAATGGCATTGCATAATTTTAAAAAAGCAAGAAAAGAAGAAATAAATAGAAGAAACCTAAAAACCCACTGTGTTACAAATTAGCAGAAGAGGAAGAAAGAGACATTTAATAATCACATTATATCCGAGATGATGTCAGTCATATGACACAGGTTATCATGATCAATTGACCCTCATACAAATCTAAAGTACTTTAGATGCTGTTTCTTTCTGGTTTATAAGAAAGGAAACAAGATTAAAGAAGTTAAAGCAGTCTTGCCTGTCACATCATTTAGAGGTAGGAAGGCCAGGATTTCTGCCTATAATGTCCAGATCACAATTTGCTTGCCTCATTTTACACCAATGCCTATTTGGGGATAATAATTACTTCTTTGTAGCTATCAGTAATTGGAATAATAATTACTTCTTTGTAGCTATCAGTAGTTGGATAAGCACTGGGAGTTGTACCGGTGGTCACCTGTGCTAGGAAGACATGATTGAAGTAAGTTGGTTCCTGTCAGCAGCAGCAGCAGGGAATCTGATTAGACCTGAGGTAGCTTGTCTCAAAGTGCCCTTGAAGTCGTGTCTCCCAGGAAGGAAAGCTGGCTTTCTTTTGCCTTATGCTCAAGTTTTGAGGGCCTATGGATGTGAACTAAGTTGAAATGAGGGTCTGAACCTACATGGACAATCAGTGGATTTGGAAAACCAAAAAAGGAAGTAAGATCTGAGGGGAGCCTAGATCGTTAATCAAAACAATTCTTTAGGAGGACTGACAGCTGAGGGTTTCCTACTTCCTCCTAGCAAAAGAAAACAAAAACAAACAAAAACCTAAAAGTAAGAGTAACACGCCCATTCCTACAGGGGGCTGTAGAGGGCATCTTACAACATGCCTTACACTTGCTGCATTTAACGTTTGTATTTTTCAGGTCATCATCAGCTCCAGAAGTGGATCCTGGGTGATGAGCAGGGTCTGGGATGACGGCTACCCCTGGGACATGTTGGTGATCACACGATTTCAAACTTTCCTCAGGAACAACTTGCCCACAGCCATCTCTGACTGGTGGTACATGAGGCAGATGAACGCAAGATTCAAGCATGAGAACTACGGCTTGATGCCTTTAAATGGGTAACGTGGACTAAAACGTGATATGCCTGCTAAGGTTTATTTCAATGTCAACAACGCTTGGTGTGTGTTGTAATCTCAAAACAAATCAAAAGACATTCATGAAGTAATCACATCACACGTATCAAAGGATAAAGAACTGCAAATATTGGGAATGATTTCCACACAGCTTTCTTACCAGATTTGTACATCTAGAACGTTAGGTAATACTGAAGCAGTTAGATCCCATAGCAACAGGAATAAAAATAAACATGTTTTAAGCACTTCATACATTACCAGAGTCTTATCCATTCTCTGCTTTAGGCTCTGGCATATATTATGACATGTATCCTCACAACTAAGAGGGCTGTGTTTGTTCTGATTTTCAGAGGTGTTGTGAGAGCAGTGGGCTGTGTTCTACCCAGCTCCCAGCCACCTGGCTAGCTTATGCCCCGAAATAATTACACGGAAACTGTATTCTTTTAAACACTGCCTAGCCCATTAGTTATAGCCTCTTATTGGCTAGCTCTTACATATTGATCTAACCCATTTCTAATATTCTGTGTAGCACCAAGAGCTGTTGGCTTACCAGGGAAGATCTTAACCTGCATCTGTCTGGAGTGGGAGAATCATGGCGACTGCCTGACTCAGCTTCTTTCTCCCAGCATTCTGTTCTGTTTACTCCACCCACCTAAGGGTTGGCCTATCAAATGGGCCAAGGCAGTTTCTTTATTAATTAACCAATGAAAGCAACAGATTAGAAAGAAATCACTCCCACATCACAGAGGAGAAAACTGAAGTGCGAAAGAATTGCTAATGTCCCACATCCAGGAAGTAGAAGCAACCTTCAGTATAAATCCACATCTGCTGATTCCAGGTCTTTTGTTCTTTATCCTCTTCCTCTGTGACCTAACACTTAGTGGAAAAGTGGAGGCTAACAAAATCACTTTCCTGCGTTGTACTCTTTTTCTCAACCCCTGCAAAGAATGCTCTCACTGAACCAGTTCTACACAAGTCTGGCATTCCCCGCTTCCTCCTTAGTATTTTTCTACAACTCCCTCTAGACCACTACATAAAAAACAACTTCAACATTGGCTACAAATCCCAAATTTCTTCTTACATATTCATTAACTCAACAAACATAAATGAAGTGTTTACTGTGTCAGGTACCAAGTTAAGTGTTTGGGGATATATCAGGGTCTAGAACAAGCAGAATTCTGTTCCACTAGATTACACTCTTAGTAGCCATAAACATACAACAAATGCTTAGTAGAAAGCTATATGGTGATGTATGTTGTGGAGAATACAATGTGGGCAAAAGGGATAGAAATGCTGCAAAGACAGTTTTCAGTAGGGTCCTAGAATTAGGCATAAACGCTAAGTTAAATTTCATGCCATCTCTTGAAGGATGAATATGGACACAGAGGGCAAAAAGACTGTCAACAATCTTGTGGGGAAGAGCAGCAGGAACCACCAGGAGAGAGTAGCCATGTTAGGAAAGGCACTAAGGAAAAGTGATCTCTAAAGACAGACAGTGCTTCAGGAGGGAAGACACAATCAACTAAGCTGAGAGGTACTAATAAGTTCAGGAAAATAACTGAGCGGGGCCTTGGCAAACACAGTCTCAGTGAGGCTGGGGTACTTAGTGGCGGGTGACAATGAGTTTAGTGGCAGAGAAGAAGGGCAGTTGAGTCTAGCGCTTTTCCAACCAGAGCTCCACCTAATCTCATGGTCTCAGTTTCTCCTCCTTCAGCTTCTTCCCCTGACTGTCTTGGTCATACATAACAAAGTCCTTTCCTTACATGATATTCAAGTTCATTGGCAACTTCAGAATACTCTGTATGCATGGAGATTTTCCTGATCAAAACGATGGATCGCTTCAGATCTCCAGGTGCCCATGCTTCAAACTGTTCTCTCCTTCTTCTCCCCTTACATAAGTTCCCAGGTGCATCTTCTTTGGCCTAAGTGGTGCAATTACTTCATGTGGCTCACGTTTCACTACTCTGTGAAAGCCCAAGGATAGCCCTCTCTCCTGCCTTTTTATTGTTTTTATTGAGTTATATATTTTTCTTTGCTCCCCTCCCTTTCTCTCACCCTCCCCTTCTACCCTCTCCCATGGTCCCCATGCTCCCAATTTACTCAGGAGATCCTGTCTTTTTCTATGTCAGGGGTAGCCCTCTTATGTGTTCCTTTACCTTCCCAAGTCTATCTTACTATGGCCAGTTTGGAAAATAAGAATAGACATTAACACTGTTAGCGCTTTATCTGTGCTACAGACTACAAAATTTCTCATACTATTCAGATCTTGCTGTGACCTAAGATAGAGGACAGTGTCATTTCAGAAGAGAAAAGTGAGGTATTGGGAATTTAAAAGGACTGAACCTTCTCAATTTTATGGGTAATAGGAAGCAATAAGACTTCAGATACCAGGTGCCTTATATTAGAATTTTTCTTGGCATAGACTTTGTTAGTAACTTCTCTTACCTCCTATATGGCCTCACAGGAGTTTTTTTCTTCTCATGCATTAGTGATATTCCATAGCTCAGGAAAACCTTTTGATCATCTTGTTCCTTCCTTCACAATCTGTACAGAGACTAACACAAGGGGGACATGTTACTGTTACAATGACCAACCTCGTCTGTCCATACAGAACCCTCAGGAAAGAACCCGTGTTCAATGACGAGCTCCCAGCACGCATCCTGTGTGGCACCGTGTCCATCAAACCTAACGTGAAGGAGTTCACAGAGACCTCTGCTGTGTTTGAGGATGGGACCGTGTTTGAGGACATTGACTGTGTCATCTTCGCAACAGGCTATGGTTATGCCTATCCCTTCCTGGACGACTCCATCATCAAAAGCAGAAACAACGAGGTCACCTTGTACAAGGGCATCTTCCCTCCTCAGCTGGAGAAACCAACCATGGCAGTGATTGGCCTTGTCCAGTCCCTTGGTGCTGCCATCCCCACAACTGACCTCCAGGCACGCTGGGCTGCACAAGTAATAAGGGGTAAGTGGGCCAAACAGTTCACCGATGGGTGCTAATGAGAATTCTTTCAGAATCAGAGCAAAATTCCTGATTAAGAGACCCATCCAACTTTGAGAATCTGTAACTCCATTCCCATTGGCATGGTACTCCATGAGCAATTTGAAATATGTGTCACTGGGTTATCATGGGCAATAGTACAATATTATTGGAGATTTTTGCTACTTATGATTCCTGGGAGCTGACAATTACCTGAGATCATTCAATAGACAAGAACTCCAAGAGCTCTTGGTCATTGCTGCATGACAATATTATGAAATTGTGATTTCAAATGGGATAGAATTACATTACTTGAAAGGGTGATGGGGGAAGATAATTCCAGGCAAATCTTCAGCTAGACTCAGATACCTGCAGCCAGGAATAGCACATACTCTGGGAAGACAGTGGGTCTTCTGGGCTGTTTTCTTCTCTGAACTGTGTTTGTTAAGGACAAGCAGTGCTTGATTAGAGACGGGAAGTACAAGATGTAAGAGATGTTTAATTTCTAAGGTACAAGAGTACATGTTATTCATATTTTCAAAAAGAAAAGGAAACAACAGACTTGATTAGGTAAGGAAGTCAGCCAGCATCCTCTGGTAGCAGAGCTGAGATCAGAGTCATGGTGACATCTGAATGAAGGGGAATAGCTGTGGACAGCCATGGTCCATAGAAACAAGTGGAGCCTTAATTAAAGAAAAAACAGAGGTATCAAAGTATATTGAGCAACGTTTAGTTGAACCTTAATTTATGAAACTTCTCGATGAGGAAGTTTTAGCAAAGTGGGCTCCTTTTGAAACCATAACTAAGGTTTCTAGTACTACCCTGGCTCACTGGAGCTCAGTCTCCCTTTCCTGTGGAAGCTTAGAATGAGTATGCGTGCCCCTGTATACCCTGAGCCGCCAGACTGCCGCCATATCCGCATGTTCCTACTCAGCGGTGGCCTCTCCGCCTCTGCCTTTGTCTCTCCCTGCTCAGGCAGAGATTGGATGTAGCTTCAGAGGGCTAAGTGACTCCAGCAAAGCAGCAGCACTCTCTCAGCCCTCAGATCCCACCTTAGGGAGACAGGACTTAAAGGAAAGTCACTAAATCTCTGTGAGGACAAGAGTTTTAACTTTGGCTCTGAGAAAATAAAAATAAGGAAAAAAGTAAAACAAAAAGGGGAACTGGAGAGATGGTTGACACAGGCGCTTGATGGCAGGACTGCCAAACCTGGGCTCCATTCTGAGACCACATGGTAGAAAGATAAAACTAATTCCCACAAGTTGTTCTCTGACCACACACACACACACACACACACTAATAAACACTTCTAAAACTGAAAATACAATGTGACTCATAATTCACTGAGACCGAAAAACACGGGGCTACTCCTACTCTGGATTCATTAAACTATTTTGCCCTTCCTTCTTTTTCAGGAACTTGTATGCTGCCCTCTGTTAAAGACATGATGGATGATATTGATGAGAAAATGGGTAAAAAGCTCAAATGGTAAGAGTTTTATGTGGTAGATCTATTATAATGTAGATCCAGGATTTGTTTAGAAAAAAATCAGAATTTCTCAATAATTGAAACTGATTTTGTCTTAAATGATCCTTCATGAAGTTAACAGATTTAATGAGCCCCATTCTTCCATCTAAGAGTGGAGACCTTCTCACCTGACATTGCACTGGGTCCTACTAGGTGCAAGGTGCAGAGTCAGCAGTAAGACTGAGGAACCTCGTTGTAGTGTCCCCTTTATCCCTGCCTTCAGCAGTCCATCCCAGAAAGGACATACGAAAGTGATGGACTTGAAATAATTGGGGAAACAAATGAAAGCAGAGCTCTGTTGTCTGCGCAGAAACCCTTCACAGGATGGATGATCCTTCAAGTGGATGCTTTAAATGAAAAGGACCAGCAGCAGGAGAATTAGCATGGAAAACTGGTCTCCATCCCTGTCTGCCACTAATTAGCTTGGGGGCTGTGAATGAGGAACTTCGTTTGAGCAAGAGACAACTATCGTTCTCCACTGCTGGGTAGTGTTGAGGGATTTATTTCCAAATGAGATATGAAATAATGCCCTCGATAACACAAGAGAATAATGACTGCCCCGATAGGAAGATGTGAGCTGCTTTCTCTCTTCTTGCTTCTGCAAAGCCCGGGTATCACAGGAGTCCCTTCTCTCCATCTCTAGGTTTGGCAGCACTCAGACCATTCAGACGGATTACATTGTTTACATGGATGAACTGGCCTCCTTTATTGGAGCAAAGCCCAATATCCGACAACTGTTTCTCAAGGATCCCAGGTTGGCCATAGAAGTGTTCTTTGGCCCTTGCAGTCCCTACCAGTTCCGGTTGGAAGGTCCAGGGAAGTGGTCAGGAGCCAGGAACGCCATCCTAACCCAGTGGGACCGGTCACTGAAGCCTATGAACACACGTGTCGTTGGTGGTGTTCGGAAGCCTTGTTTATACCTCTATTTGCTCAGGCTCCTCTCTGTTCCTATTCTGCTCATTGCTCTTTTCCTTGCGTTGATCTGATCGCAGTTCCCTCTAGAATTTCTGATAGTCACTGACAGTAACTGGGCAGAAATTTTGCTATTTAAAAATGAAGATTCTCATACCTCTCCCTTTCCTGTTCAAGATCATTTGGCAGGACTCTAGGCATTAATTAGAAAGCAAGACAGTATTGCTCTGGCCTTCTACATGAGCCACTTTCAGAATCTTGTTGGTCTTCAGGGGGCATGAGTCAGGCCTTTTTCAATTCCACTAACACTTAATAATGGGAACTATGTTTTTATGTCCATCTTGAATCATTTCCTGAAACACTTGGAAGTGGCGCCTTTTTCTCTTTTAAACGATGCTTGAAAGAAGAGCTTCAAATACAAACAGTGAATAAAATAGAACATTTAGAATATGATCTTCTCAAGCTGTCTCTCTAAACTATGTGTGAACCTGGGGGAGAGCTTGGCAATTACTAGGTTTTTTATTATTATTATTATTTTTCCTAATGCTCCAGGAACTATCTCCTGCTCCCTAGCTAAGAAACACAGTACAGAAATCTGACCCACACTGACAGATAGCTCAAATTAACTCATTTCACTGATACGAAAATTAGTAAATTAAGGAAAGAAACTCTCCAACATAGAGTAATACATAATCACAACAATAAGCAATATATTTGAATTGCTAGAAAAGATGTTTTGAAAAATGGGTTTTCTTAGTGCTGGGACTTGAATACGATAAGTGTTCTCTAGGGTCTGTCCCCACAATGGACTACTGAGATATGATGGAAGCTTCCAGAGGTGGAGTTCAACAGGGGATCCTAGGGTCATTCTGTGGAGCAGGTCCTCAAAGGTTTTATGAGTCATTGATTTCTTCTCTCTGGTCCTGGCTTGGAATGCAGTTACGTTAGCTAGTTCTTTCAGGTGTCCCACTGTTCTGTCAATCAGTGTGACACAGCCAGGCACTCAGTCCATGCCCGTGTCTCCTGCTCTCAAACTGATCTGCCTCAGTTGTTTCTGCACATCAGCAAAATTCTGAAACAATTATTATCCAGGAATGACGAGGCCAACAGATCAGGAAACGACTGCCATTCCAAGGGCATCTCGTTGTACACAGAGATTCTCTAGGGAGAACCTTTGAAATTCAAAAAGATGAGAAATTCAACAGCAGCCTCCAAAAATTACTGATATATCTCAGAAGAAATAAAAATGCATCTTTTCAGAAACAAAACAAAACCTATGCAATATAGCAGTAGCATCTTATGATGGAAGTTTATGATAAATCTTTCTGTAAGAACAGAGGAAAAAATACCCACCCCAAAAATGTAAAGCTTGTAATGGTGTCATGCCTATAAACCTAGGATGTGGGGGGTGGGGCACTGAGGCAGAAGAATGGTAAATTTGACCCTGACACAAAAACAACAAAAATCTATGTCACACCTAAAGGAGCTAGAAGAAGGATTAAACTTAAGGTGTTTATGAGAAAAGAACTAAAGGTCAGAGCAGAAATGAGTGAGACTCACACCAGAAAACAGAAAAATCAACAAACTAAGACTTGGATATTTTAAAGGATGAAAACTTAGACCTAATCATTCAGCTAGACAAACTAGGAGGAAAGAAAGAGTAAGGAAATAATAGGCTAAAATAAGATCAGCACTGAAAGAAAATATTAAAGATAATATCATGCTTTTAAGGATTTTTAAGAGAGTACTACAAATAATTGCATATCAACAGGTGGGAGAATCTGGAAAAAATGGATAAATTCCGTAGAAACATACTTCCCTCCTTGACTAAATCATGAAGAAATATGAAAAAAAGGCAAATAACCAGCAAGAAAATTAAGCCAGTGATGAAAGGACGTCCAGGACCAGGTGGCCTCACCACTAAATTAATTTGAGGAATTAATACCATTTTCAGGCTCTTTTAAAAACACAAAAGTAAAAGAAATGCTTCCAAACTCATTTTACGGGAATAAGGGTACACTGACAACAAAACCAAACAAGACATTACAAGAAGAAGAAAAAGGGTCAATATCATTGATCAATACAGATGCAAAATTCTCCTTCAAAATAGTAATAAAGTGAATTCAAGAATGCATTAGGCATCTAGGGATAGTGGTACATGCCTTTAATCCCAACACTTTGGAGTTTGAAACAAGAGTACCAAGAGCTTGAGGTCACACTCACATTGGACTTTGATTTTGTTTATGTAACTGTTGTGTAAAGAATAGAATTATGGGACTAAAGAGATGGCTCAACAATTAAAAGCTGTAGTGAAGAGGTGAGCAGGCCTGCTTTTCGTCCTGCCCAGCTCCCGCACAGCTAGCTTTACACCCAAAATAACAACACACAAATTGTATTCATTTAAACACTGCCTGGACCATTAGCTCTAGCCTCTTACTGGCTAACTCTCACATCTTGATTAACCCATTTCTATTCATGTATGTAGCACCATGAGGTGGTGGCTTACCTGGAAGATTCTAACCTACGTCTATCT
Organism: Chionomys nivalis; assembly: GCF_950005125.1. NCBI lineage: Eukaryota > Metazoa > Chordata > Mammalia > Rodentia > Cricetidae > Chionomys > Chionomys nivalis. The sequence goes on from NC_080090.1 coordinate 58,027,374, forward strand.
TGGGCCGGGGCTTCATGGCATCTGCCTGACTCTGCTTTCTTTCTCCCAGAATTCTGTTCTGTCTACTCCACCCACTTAAGGGCTGGCCTATCAAAAGACCAAGGCAGTTTCTTTATTAACCAATGAAAGTAACACATAGACAGAAGATCTACCTACATCAAAAAGCAATATCTGCTCTTGCAAAAACCTGGGTTCAATTCCCAGAACCCACAGGGTAGCTCACAATAGCCTGTCACTGCAGTTTCAGGGGACCTAACACCTTCTTCTGGCCTCCGAATACATGTGGTACACAAACATACTGGCAGGCAAAACATTCATGCACAATAAATAAGTAAATAAATAAGTGTTTTTAAAAGAATAGAATTTACAGGCCAGTGAGATGGCTCAGTAGGTAATGGTGCTTACCACCGAGGCTGTTGGCCTGAGTTCAGCCCCCAAAACCCACGTGATATGATGTGGGAGTGACTTCTTTCTAATCCGTTGCTTTCATTGGTTAATTAATAAAGAAACTGCCTTGGCACATTTGATAGGCCAGTCCTTAGGTAGGTGGAGTAGACAGAACAGAATGCTGGGAGAAAGAAGCCGAGTCAGGCAGTCGCCATGATGCTCTCACTCCAGACAGACAGAGGTTAAGATCTTTCCTGGTAAGCCAGCTCATGGTGCTACACAGAATATTAGAAATGGGTTAGATCAATATGTAAGAGCTAGCCAATAAGAGGTTAAAACTAATGGGCCAAGCAGTGTTTAAAAGAATACAGTTTCCGTGTAGTTATTTCAGGGCATAAGCTAGCCATGCGGGAGGCTGGGTGCCAGGGATGCAGCCCCGCAGCTCCTATTACAACAGTGATAGAAGGAAAGAACCAATTGTCCGAAGCTATAACATGTGGGGCCTGCTTGTTGGAGTTTCTGTCCCGCCCTATACCTCACAGCCAGCAAGCCTCAAAAAAAATCACACAGAGGACTTCGTAAGATTATAAACTGATTGGCCCATTAGCTCAGGCTTCTTATTAGCTCTTATCACTTATATTAACCCATTATTCTGATCTATGTTAGCCATGTGGCTTAGTACCTTTTTCAACTGGGCAGATTACATGCTGTTTCTTTGGTGGTCTGGGCAGGAGTGGGAGGAATCAATTTCCTCCTTCTCAGAATTCTCCTGTTCTCATTGCATCATTTCTACTTCCTGTCTGATTTTCCCGCGTATACTTCCTGCCTGGCCAATCAGCATTTATTTAAAACATAATTGACAGAATACAGATAATTCTCCCTCACCACCAAGCCATTCCCTGACCTTCACATTCACTCCACAGCACACGTGCCATGTGTGCATGTATATGCACAAAACAAATACAGGAAAAAAATCAAAATTTAACTAAAAGAATAAGTTTTATCCCTGTGATACAGGGACTGTTGAGCATATACACATATATAAATATATGCTCATATATAAATAAGATGCATCACATTGACAGTTTGGAGGACAAAAGCCATGCACTCATGTCAGATAGAAAAATACATTTGACAAAATTCAACTTCTTTTCTCAATAAAACCTCAGTATATTAGGTGTGGGAATACACCTCAGCACAATGAAGACCACAGATGACAAACCACAATTAACATGCACAGTGATGAGTCATAAGCCTTTTCTCACAGGTCAGGGTCAGAGATATCTACCCCAGTGCTTTCCAACATTCTAGTGGATGACATCACTGGAGCCACTAGGCGAGGAAGTGAAAAGGTATGGTAACCGGATAGGAAGACAAGCAAGCATCTATTTGTGGACCACATGATTTGAGGACACATGGAAAACCCTGACGGCTCCACCAAAACCCAGCAGGAAGTGATAAACCCAGTAAAGTGGCAGGATACAAAAACAACGTGTAAAAATCAGCAATATCTCTCTGGACCAAAAAATAAAAGTGTTCATAAAAGAAATGAAGGGCTTTGAGGTTCCAAACTAAAAACTTTTGCAAAGTAAAGGAAATGATTAAAGTTACAAGACAAGCTGCAGAGTGGAAAAAAATCACTGCAATCTGTCCACCTAATAAAGAGCTAATATCCAAAGTACATGAAGAACACAGCTCAGTGGCAAAAAAGCAGATGACCCGTTTAAGGAAGTCCGGGGGGGGGGGGTCTTACACGGATGTTTCTCAGGATAAGACATTTGGGTGGCACATCACATGTAAGTGGAAAGCTAAGAAAAAAAAAATCTTAGCATCACTAATCCTAAAGGAAAGATGCCTAATAAACACGTCACCTCACACCTGTTAGAAAAAGAGGGAAAACGTTTGGAGAAGATGCGGTGAAATGGGACTGGTTATCCCCTGATGAGTAGACCAGTAGATGATATTCAAAGCGTGTCACCACAAAAAATACATACATGCAGTGATGCGTCCATCAGTTTGATCATGCTGCACTACACAAGCATGTCAGGCCACCTCCACTGTGACCCACAATTGTAGACAATTATGATTCATAGGTAGGAAGGACAGGAAGGAGCAAGAGAAGGAGGGCTGGGGGAGAGATAAAAAGATTTAATTAACGCGTCTATATTTCCTGGGGCAGAGAAGCAGCTGGAGTCAGACTCTACAGGAAGAAAGAGAAGTGTCCTAATGAGGTGGCACAGCTCCCTGGGGCCCGGTCTGGGGTAGAAGCTGCCGGGCAGCAGCTGTGGCTGCACGGGCAAAGTCTGGGAGGGCTGCTATTCTATACTAACATGCCTGATCCTAAGCACAGTCGCTTAAAGGGGAACAGTGGCACTTCTGACCTTCCTTATAGTGCCATGCTTGTACTCCAAGAAGTATTGTGATGCCATGAGCACTCAACATGCTTTATGTATAAAAGTAATTGCCATCTATATGAATAAAAAATATAAAGTCCTTTCTGCTTTATTTTTAATATTTTCAAATACATCATTTATTTCTCACAAATGTTGACTATCGCAAAGTGTCTTTCACAGCAAGATGTTGAAGATGGCTCAAACATCTAAAACTCCCACAGCTCTGGAGTACCTCTACCCTCTAAGTGATTGTGGTTTTGCTACTGTTGCTTCTAGGTCAGAAGGGCACCCCTGAGGACCACAGCATGTACTTTAAAAACAATAACAGTACTTTTAATTTCTGCATGAAAACACTGGCTGGCCTTGTGCTGAGAGATACTTTCTGCACTTCTCCAGCTGGCCACCAGGAGGACGAGGTCAGACAATCACAAGTATGCTCGTCCATTGACTTCTTTTAGGTGTATTTATTCTGAACTATTCCTTTGTCCCTCCTCACACATATCTCTGCCAAATCCTTCATGCCTGTGCACTATCAGGCAAAGCTATGTATTTATTACATTACTGTGCTATACTCTAGAGTCTAGATGAGATGTGACATTTTAAGTCTGTGAGCTGTTCTCAGCAACACAGGACAGATAACCAGTGGTCTGAGCATTCGGCTCCCCACAGATAGTCCCCTTGGGTTAGCACAACAGCAATAGAGGAAATTCTGACCACCCCTTCTTATTCTGAGTTATCCCCCAGTAGTCAAACTGCCTGCTGTAGACTGTTGGACAAAGGGCATTCTCAACTCCCTTCCACAGATCGAGTTACCAGGTTTCCTATGAATGAGGACCTGAACACAAAAGGTCATGTGAAAAGGTAAGTTGATCGGGTATTTGCCCATGTGTGACTTTGTAAGGGATTAAGCTGTAATACTATATGAAGTGTACAGCCTCCTGTTAGTTATGTAATTGTACGGGTATTTGGTAGATAAAGGTTTCAGTTCTGCACTGAAGCTGTGACACAGGCATGCAGAGAGTCCAAAGGTCCCTGACACTTGGAAGTTCCTGTTTTCCCTTTTCGCTTCTGTAATCTTCAGAAGAGTTTGCTGAGATGCACTAGACTAGAGCTTTAGTAGGAGGAAATCTGTCAAGGATACCTATGAGCTGGGGCAGCCAGAGAGAGCTGACAGACAGGAAGAAGAAGCCAGTCTGATACCAAATGAAAGAAAGGCAAAGAAGAGGGAAACATTCTAGACTGCCAAGGACTCTAAGACAGATTTGACGAGGCCATAGAAGGAAGCCTCAATCCTGAAGTAGACATTAGAGAAGTCCTGGGGTACAAGGGATAGATTTGCTTAGCATCCCTAACAAACCCAGGACAAATGCAGCTTCAGTTCAAAGGCTTCGGGGAACGTGGGTCCTTGTCTGATTACCCTTACTGTGTTCTCAAGGTCACCAGGATGGCCCAGTCCTGTGTGATCTATCAAAGCCTTAAAAAAGGTAGAGATGCAAACTTTGCATCAGATACCAAATTACCAAAGGAGGAGACCTTCTGGGACCCACCTCTAGTGGCTACACACCTTCCATTTTGATGTACCCAGATCAGTATCTAGGGATAGCAAAACCAAAAGACTAAAATTCCTCTGAGAGAAAGAGTGACGATGACCATAGTCATCTGTTCTAGAGCTTGTGTAAACTATGGAGAGGGCTCCGAACTCGAAATGTCAGACCCAGGTGTTCCCCAACCTCTTCCTCATCAGTCTTTATCCTGTTTAGCATCAAATAACCAAATTTTATTTGTTTATTTCCCAGATTCTGTTTGGCTATACATGACTCTACTATGCTAATTCCTAACTCCAAAATTATCATATTTTCCAGTTCAAAAGATTTTTGCAACAAAAATGTTAAAGAAGTCATGGTTTGCGCTAATAGTCTGAATTCATATTGTGGACCAGGACCTATTCTAGGACTAGGGGACTTGAGAGTGAATTAGGTAGAAATTATTCCTACTCTAAGGCTATGGTTTTTTTTTTGAAAAAAGTAGTCAATATGCATATGTAAATTAATAGAGCAGAAAATATCATGTCTATACCACAGTATTTAAAAACGGAGAAGAAATGGAGTATATATGAAATCTACCTATCATTATTTCTTGAATGATCATCTAAGTGGCCAGCTAGACTTCAGAACCCCGGCCATAGCCCATTCTGTATATAGAGGGCACCAGGTACTCGTGCTCACAGATAAACACTTGGAGAAATCAGGAATGTTAATCATGCAGGAGTATCTCATCAATAGAGGAAATAAATACTCATTTTCCACACAGAAAACTGGGAGTGGATGTTGTTGGTAACTTGGTGACCATAGCTAGCTGTGGAGCTTGAACACAAGCAACCCCCCACCCCCAGAATGTTTACCCCAGACCATCCACCTTAGACACATATCTTTAGCTCTCAGTCAACTGAATGCATCCTTCGGGGAGATGTCACATGAACTTTATAGCCTGGTGACCTCTACATTTTCGCAGTCAGAGACCACTCCAGATTCTAAACCCTTAAGCTGGAGAGCCCATCTTCATAGTCACATGTACTTTGAGTTGATTTCTGATGTAATCATGCCCCCTTGAGAATCAGGAATTGTATCACAGCAGGAAGTTTGCTTTTTTTCCCCCCCAAAATTGTCCTGTGTTTAAATATGCTTACAATAAACTGCCTGGTATCAGACTCCAGAAGTCTGAACCAGCACTGACTAAGTCAGACTGAACCAAGTTTTCCTTCTCGCCTCTTGAGTTTCATTTTTCTGTTGCAGATGCTTGCGGGACCCCCACACCTGTAGCCCCTCCCACATTTGCCTGTCTTAAGTGAACCTTTAGGTATATCACATCTGCTCAAAATCATTCTCTGCTATGCCTTTCTCCGTTCAAATCATAGATGAGGTGCCGCCCAAAATGGCTTAACCTGCTTTTCCAGTCTCTCTTGTAACCACGTTCCAGATCAACAATATGGTTTGCAGATTGGTCCATGAATAAACCCACCTCCATCCTCATGTGCATATGTATATCTCATCCTCATGTTCATGTGTGTATCTGCCCGCCTGGGATCCAGGTATCTTTCAGACCTGCTTGACAGCTGCATTATTACCTCCTAGGTCATTATTGTCCTCAGGAGCAGGCTGAGAACTGTCTTTTGCTATGATTCTCCCTCCTGTTGAACGGGCTGAGGAAGATCTCAAAGAGAACCACTGCCCCTTTGTAACCATTGTCCCAGGTAGGCTCACCACGAGTGTCATCAGACATTTGCCAGCGAGAGAAGCTCAAACTGATGGACCCAAACATTCAAGAGTCTCGGCGCTATTGAAAAGCTTGAGAGAGTTGGGTGGTTTCGGTTATTTTATAATCCCAAGAATGAAAGGTTAAGATGTTTTTTGACTCTCAGCAAACTCTGTGATGAAGCTACAGGAAATAAGAAATTCTTTAGGTCTGGCACATGGGTGCTATAGTCTAAAAGCCTGGTGAGCAAAGTGGTCACCTTTGCTTGAGCAAGTACTTCACAATCAAGAACAGATGGTGACCCTACATGAGTTTCTGTGTCTGAATTCACAATGCTCAAGGAACTCAGGACTAAATACGAAATGAAGGACTTGACTAAACATGTCTCCAAATGTCAGATACTGAGTCTATTTGCCTGAAATATTCCTAGTATCAGCTTCAGAATTATGATCCTGTCAGAAGAGAGAATTCCATTATATCAATATCATATGGGAAAGTGTTGGCAGAATATCAGAGAGTCTAAATAATAATGACAGTCCAGAATATCACAGAGGTGTGAACCTCAGAAGGCACTGAGACTCCCAGGATTAATGAGACAAAAAGGAGCTGGTTCTGGGCTAAGTTGATAGCTGAGATGGTAAAGCTTGACCACCATAATCTGTAGAGAATAGCCAGGCACGGTGGCACATGCTTGCAGTCCCAGCTCTGGAAGAAGCAAGAACAGGCAGACCCCCTGAGGCTCCTGGGAGTTGCTAGCCAGCCAGCCAGGATAACTTGGAGAGTTCGAGATCATAAAGAGATCTATCTGGGACAGCATCTGCTGAACAACATCCAAGGCTCTCCTCTAGCCTACCCATGCACGCATGTGAGTGCATGAGTGTGCACACACACACACACACACACACACGCACATACATACACACACACAGAGAAAGAGAGGGTGGATGGTTGAGGAGGGAAACAAAGGAAGAGAGACTGAGACTCACACTCACAAGGAAACAGATTGGAAATATTAAAAACTAAAGCTCTTAGAAGGAACTTGCCGAGCTGGTGCCTCAGCTCTGAGGAGTGTGTCAAGTGGTCTGGGCTAGTGAGTGTCTCTGAGGCAACGCGAAGAGACCGGTTCTACAGGTTGGGGGAACCATTGTAACTGTAACTGAATCTACTTAAAACATCAGCAAGATAGTTGGAGGTGAGGAAATTTATGGCAAAAATGCTAATAGAAACTGGAAGGAGAAAGTTCCTTCTCTCCCAGCCTTTGAGACTCCCCCCAACAAGAAGCCAGCTGTCAAAAATAAATTAATTAATTAATTTACTGCCTGGCTTCTTAAAGCAGGAAATTAAACAGTAGGATTGAAGCTGAAAGACAATAGCTAAACCTGCAAACGTTCTTTAAACCCATCTCAAATGCTGCCTCCTCCACAAGGGCTATTTTACTTTCATTTATTTATTTTTGTGTGTTAGACATGGGGTGTGCATGTGAAGGTCAGGGAATAATTTTTAGGAATTGGTTCTCTCAATGGGTACCAGGAATCCAATTCATGTCGGAAGGCTAGGTAGCAAGAGCTACAGATATATGCACACAAAAGTTCTCAGAAAAATTCTAACTAACTACCCAATTCACACTAGCCAAAACATTAAAGTCAAACTAGATGCCAACCAACAGATAAATGGATTTAAAAATTCTCTAAGTCATAACAAACTACAAAAACACAAAGTTAGCCATGGTAATCTTAAGAAGAACTCACTAAAGGCATACATAAGCCAGTAATTATGTGCATACCTATACAACAAATTAATCTTTTAAATAAATGCCATGGACACTTGGCACATGGGCAAAGAACAACGTCTTCAATAAGTGGTATTGGAAAAGCTGGATATCCAAAAAAGAAAGAAATTGACAAATTATTACATACCATATACCAAAAAAATCAGTGTAAACTGCATTGATGACTTGAGCACAAGACATGAAACTACTTTCAAAAAAAAAAAAACAGGGGGAAATACTTCCTAATATTGTTCTTGGCAGTGATTTTTAAATATATTTTTAATTAAAATATAGTTATATCTTTTTCCCTCCCCTTTCTTCCCTCCAACTCTTCCCGTCCAGGTCCTCTCCCTCCAACCCCTTCCATGTGCCCCCATCTCCCACTCAAATTGATAGTCTATTTTTATTATTATTGTTATACACACATGCATAAATGTATAAATACAACCTGTTGAATCCATTTTTGTTGCCTACATGTATATGATTTCAAGAATGGCCACTTTGAATTTGATAACCAGTTAGGGGCCTTGTCCCCAGAAGAGGCTAATTCTTCCTTTCTCACCAGCCATTGCCTGTAGTTCTTTGTCTAGGGGTAGGTATCATGAGATTTTCCCATTTCATGATTGCATATGTACTGACATTGTCAGTGTCTAGGTCTTGTTTAGGCAAAGTGCAGTGATTTTTGTAACACAGAATACAAAAAAGATACGACACAAGTATAATGTCACAAAAAAGTTTTCATATAGCAAAGGAAATAATTAACAGAGTAGACATTCAGCCCATAGAATGAGATTAAAATGTTTGCAACATATATGCAACGATAGGGCAATAACAAACCATATTATAAAGGGAAGCTGAACAACCACTAGGAAAGCATCAAGTAATCTAATTTAAAGTTGGATAAAAGACATAAAACAAAATTGTCAAAAAAAAAAAAAAAGACTTACATACCTGAGTCATAGATCATGGAGAAGCCCAGCTGGCACTCAATTGGAGGCCTCATCCATCTCTAACTAGCTAGCGTTCACTTTTCTCTAACTAGCTAGTGTTCACTTATCTCTAACTGGTTAGCGTTCACTTATCTCTAACTAGCTAGCGTTCACTTATCTCTAACTAGCTAGCATTCACTTATCTCTAACTAATTAGCATTCACTTATCTCTAACTAGCTAGCGTTCACTTATCTCTAACTAGCTAGCATCCACTTATCTCTAACTAGCTAGCATCCACTTATCTCTAACTAGCTAGCATCCACTTATCTCTAACTAGCTAGCATTAACTTACCTCTAACTAGCTAGTGTTCACTTAACTCTTACTAGCTAGCATTCATTGTGCTGAAAGGCACCATGCACATGACCAGAGAAAATAATCAGAAGTTCCATGCTAAGTCGCCTTTAAAATAGTTCTGTTTATACCCATACACCCGAGCTGCTCTCAACCTTGTTCAGGAAGTATTATTGTTTGCTTGTTTCTTCTTGTTTTGTTTGCAGTGAACAACAGTCCGTGGAAAAATGCATCAAAGAGCTGAGAATGGTCAAATGGTCTGAATGGTTGAATATAAACAGGACATCTGTACTGACCCCCAATAACATCACTACTGCCACCACTACCACCATCACTACTATCACAATCACCATAACCGCCACCACCACCTATACTGCCACCCCAACTACCACCATCATCACCACCACCATCACCACCAAGGCTCAAAAAGCATCACAGAAGAGGAAATGGAAAGAAAGTTAGAGCCAGATGATGGGGAAGAATGAGCGTGTGAGCTGCTGTCTTATGGACATAGCTATCAAAATCACAAACTCGCAGCATCCGGGACTACCCCTTTAAGACTTACACAAGATCAAAAAAAGCAAATTCCACATAGAAGGAGTAAAGATGGTCTCTAGGCCCCATTCCCTCTATAGTGATGCTATTGGAAGTAGATAGTTGCCGAGGGATGGAGAATTATTCTTTATTGAGGGTATGACAGATGACATATGTTCTGTGCTCCAGGAGATTGACCCCACATTCGTGCACATCTTGGCATCAACAACTGGATTAGGTTATCAAAAAAAAAAAAAAAAAGGCATGAAATTGTAAGGGAGCATTATGGGAGAATGTGGGTGTATTTCATAAGGAATGGGGGTAGACATGATCATAATCCACTGTATACATGTATGAATTCTCAAAAATAAAGAAAAAATTAAGTATTAAGCATCACTAATCATCAGGAAAATACAAATCAAAACCAAATGTGATGTCACCTCATATCTGTCACAGTAGCTGTTTCCAAAGGACAAAATAAATCACAATGGTAGGAAATTGTGTGCAAGGAAAAAAATTCTGATACGTCGTCTGGTGAAATGCAAAGCCATTATACAAGCAGAATGGATTTTCCTCAAGAAATGAAAATCTACCACATCAATCTCATTTATGGGTATATACCCAAAGGATTTGAAATAATTAGGCTGAAGAGATATCTCTTTTTTATAGTCATCTTATAATAATATAAAAAATATGCATTTTAATAGTCATTGCTACTTCATTGACAACAGCCAAGATTCGCAATCAAACTAAACACCCATCAACGAGCGCATAAAGAAAACACGGTATGAATTGGCAACAGCACCTGTGAAGTCAGCCAAGAGCAGATAGACAAATACTCCTAATCCTCATCAGATGTGGAATCTGAAGAAGGGATCCCAACAGAAGCAGAGAGCAGAAGGGTGGATGCCAGGAGCCTGGGATGATGCCGTTCACAGCATAGGCTCAGTTAGGTGGCATGAGCATGTCTGGAAGATTCAATGTACATGTTAACTATAGTTAAAGAGAATACTATGTCCTTAAAAGTTGGTAAGACAGGAGGTGTTGAATGTTCTCAGCTATAGATAAACAGAGGTCATCATGTAAAGTGACCAACACAATTAGCCTGCCTGTAACATTTCACACTGTATCTTATAGCAAAAGTCAGTGTTGTGTTTTTTACACAGCCTTAAAATATACATTCTATTTATCAATTATATCTCAATAAAAATAAGTAATATAATACCTCAAAAACAAAAACCCTAATTTTTGAACCCATCTGTGCAGTAATAATAAAATCCCCTTTACAGAAAAACTAAAGAGAATGTTTTCCCAGTATTATAAAGTTAAGTCAGCATGGACCAATTGATCCTCTACTGAATATTCAACTATCTACTGGGTGTTAAGGAAGATTAATAAAAAAAAAAAAAAAGAGCAGACATATTGGTGCCTGAGAGGAAATGGGAAATCTGCCCACCAATATAATAATCTACACTTTTGAGCCAACTCATAAAACCTTCTAAAAATATACAACTGTTAGGTAGTGTGGGCATAGCCTTTGGTCTATGTAACTTTAGGAACAAAACATGTAAGTTCTAAGAAACTTTCTATTGAAGAGTGAACTTTGCATAGATTAAATGAACATGTAGAATCCCCCAAGAGGCACTATAGAGGTCTGGGTCAGGAGGGAACGTGATCCCTTGTGGGGAGCTGAGAAAGAATGTGGCTGAATGGCAGGCAGTTCTGGACATCTCAGTGGAGGTAAGTGCCAAGAAGTAGTGCGATCAGGAAGCTAGGAAAACTGTGTGTTCCCTAATCTCTAGGGAGGAACGCCATAAAATTTATCATTCTGGAAAATTAATTTCCTGAAGCTGTTAGAGCTTCCAAATGATGCGTTGGCCCTGAGGATTAAGAGAGGAAATTTACTACCAAAGGCAAAGAAGCTCCATAAAAAAAAAAAAAAAACAGAGTTAAGCCAAAGTTCACCTGACAGGGCAGGGTGGTACCAAGAACACAGGGGGGAAGAAAGGAAAGGGGGTTCTACTGTTCTGCTCTTCACCTCCTGATGGACCTGTTTGCCCCAGGACCTGCTCTCACCTAAATGAAGGTGTCACCCAAAGGACAAGGATTAGATGTCTGCTAACTGAAGGAAACCTCCAGGAAAGATAAGGCTAAATTGTCTTTCCTGCTCTGCTGTGCCTGAGCTAAAACAGAGCCAGGCAAGCACAGCCCCAGCAAACAAGGAGGGCCTGTGCAGTGTGAGTAGGCCCGGAGGCAGGGAGTGAAGCCCAGAGACGTGAAGTCACTATAAATCAAGGCCTCTGGCTATGGTTCTAGGTGTTCCCTTAGGTCCATCAAAATACAAACATAAGAATTACATAATGTAAAATTATCTAGAGACTCCTTAAACTCTCACAAATTTTACAATAATCAGCTCGGCTGGCAAATATCAACTCTTTCCACACTTGAATTCCCTCAACTCCCTTAAAAAAAGCGCTAATCTCCTGGCCAGAGAAGCCAGTCATCAGGCCAGTGAACAACTTGTTCACACAACCCTGCTCTGTGTGGTAGTCACTCTGCAAACCACCTATGGAGTTTGAAAACAAGGAGATGTGAAGTCTCCAGAAAACCTGAGACCCACCAGGTAGTTTCTGTGACCTCATCTCTGAGAACTCCTAATCACCTCTCCTGAGGAACCACGGATGTCTCATAGTCTTCTAACACCCTAATAAAAGCTGAAGCTCTTTAATTTCAAAGTTCCCTAAAGTCCCCAGATTCCTAAACAGCTACTTAAATTAAAAACGTGCTTTCTGAATCACTAGCGAGCTCTGGGCAGAAGAACTAAGAAACTGAGCACAATGGAAAAACATAAGCATTGAGATGGGAACCAACTGCGCTTGAGAACACTGGGGAAGTGACGAGTAAAGTTAGCACTTGGGTAAAGAAAGGGCCTGGTGGAAAGGAAACTGTGCAGGGAAAGCTAGCTGCTACCACTCTGGACTCCCCCTGAACTGTAAAGACTGGACCAAGGGGGAGTGAGCAGCAGAGCAGGACCAGCTGGAGAGCAGACTCCTGACTTCACAGTCTGCTCTTGACATTGGCCAGTTTCACAAACCTGCAGTCTACAAGAACTAGACCAGCAACTCAAATCAAGAAGTGTGAACTTTCCCTCTTTTCATCCCTCTGTTGGCACAAGACTCTTTCCTTGTGGTTCAGGTGCTTAGCTTTTGTTTACATTTTCTGTGATTTTAAAGCAAGAACAAATACATGAATTGTTGGTCACTTAATCTCCCAGGAGTTTCACTTTACACCCTGGTGACCATATCAGTCACTATTGTAGTTTTCAGAGCCAAGGGCCAGGGCCCCCATTCATTGCCCTTCCTCCATCCCTTTCTTACTTGCCCCCTCATGCCCTCCTGGTCCTTCTCTTATTCCTACTGCACTCAATCCTCCTCTTCTTGGTTTTAACAAAGCTCTACACCATAAAAAATACAAAGAAGCAGGAATTTTTGCTTTAAGAAAAATAACCCCGCCCCTTTCTCAATTTTGACATTAAAAGCCATTCTTGTCTACATTTGGAGAGTTGGTGGTTCTCTGGGCAGAGGAAAGAAGGTGGTTGATTAAGAGGTAAAATCCAATGAAATCAGACAATTGGTATTCACAGATGTGATTTGATGAAATGGGTTTCTCTGAAGAGGTACATTTCTAGTTCTGAATCTTGTATTTAAATTTCAAGCTACTGAAGCTTCATTTGAAATTCTGAGCATTGGTTTGGTGACCTTGGCAGTCACTGACGTGGTTATTTCTGAAAGAATGGGCTAAACAGAAGAAGGCAGGCTTTGTGTCTTCTTATATGCAATGAACACACACTTTAATGTGCTCCTGTGTCTCCTTGTGTTAAGGTGGGGATCCTGACACATAAGCCTTGGCCAAAAATTTCAACTGAAAAGCCCCTAAGCATCAAAGGACATTTTTTTTTTTCTGAAGACGTTTTTTCGTACCATCTACCATGGGCAAAAGAGTGGCCATTGTCGGAGCTGGTGTCAGTGGCTTGGCTGCAATAAGATGCTGTCTGGAGGAAGGAATGGAGCCCATCTGCTTTGAAAGGAGCAATGATGTTGGAGGCCTATGGAAATTCTCGGTAAGTGGTCCATCTCTAGGACGCAAGAGGTAGAAAGATGGTTTCCTTTGCAAATCGCATCTGATCAGTTCTCATTCAGACCTGGAAGGCAAATCACAAAAGGCTCAGGTCTGGAAAGTTAAGTCTTGCATCTCCCATCACTCAAAACTACTTCACACCAGCAGGGCTGACTGTAGCTGAACCTTAAACGATGTCCTCAAAGGAAAACAGATCATTTTCTTGTGTAGTTCTAGTCTCTAGCTCATCAACAATACCATGACAGGACTGGTGGAGTCCAGTTCTCCAAGGGACAGAGTGCTAATGTCCCTAATTAACTAAAAATAATACACGGTCACCTTCGTGTATACCTGCAAAGATTCCATCATTTATTCCTCTTAAATACCAACAAAACAGTTTCAAAAATCTAAACTAAAATCCAGTTCTAAGTTCTATTTCCAACTTGGGTTTTCTAGGCAGTTCTTAGGGAAGTTGACTACACCACACTGAAGCTGAAATACTCATCTATCAAACACAGAGATTGGAAATTAGGTTAAATCTAATGTGCCTTGCAATTCCAACAGGATATGATTTTCCTGTTCTCTCTGAGCAGTTATAAATTATTATAAATGTTGGCTGTGTGTGTGGTTATTGGATTGCCTGTCAACTCTAAATCTGAAGGAGAAAAAATGATGATCTTTGCCATCTAGTCTTAAAAACAATATGGTCATGAAATATTCAATATAAATATAACATTTAAGTTTCAAAGCCAAATCTGGGAGCACTCCTAGCTTTTGTGTTTTGAATTTTCCAGTCAATGTGGCTACACGTAAGTGATAAATAATTTTGGTTCAAAGAGAGTGTATCCACGACACTCACCTGTCTCAGTTTTAGTTCTTGTCCACCTGCAACAACAACAACAAAACCTATTTTCTCTGCTAGAGAATTTTGTACTGATTTAGAATGCATCTGTATTCATCTCATGAGTCCTTTCTGTACTTTTTGTTCCTGCTGAATGCAAAGTATCACATGAGATATATAGTCATAGACTTTATTTTCCATTCTGGAAATAAGTTATTTAGAGAATTCCATTTTCTTTATATCTGCCCAGAGAAGTGTCACCAGCATAGACTAAGGTGACTGCCTACAATCTCATTAGCCATAGCTAAATGCTACATCAGCATTAGGTGTGTCTGTTTTGTGCTAGAGAGGAGGATGAGAAACATGTGGCACAATTATTTTTCTATACCAATGACTTCCAGTCTGCTGATGAGAGGAGTCATAACTTAAGTCCATAACACTTGGATATCGAGCAAGAATTCATTGGATAGCAATACCTTTCACAGGATAATGACAGAAATAATCTGACTATGAGCTATATAATGGAACCATTCTGGGGAAAAAAAAACTCAGTATATTCTCAGAGGCACTTTAGCTATTAGATTATTAAACAGTAAACCTCAAGAATTTGGGATTTCTCCAGGGTCTCAAGTTAAGAGAAAAAAGCCTGGGCTGTTCAGGGAGGAAGCTCTTCTCTAGATGAAAGAGCTTCACAACTTTACAGAGATGATGATCGGTCAGTGGTGGGTGGGACCATGCCTTGACTTGAACTGCTTAAATGTGTGTATCATTGGTCCTCTATTTGAAAATAAGTCTCATTTTAGGGCCCTGGAGATGAACTGGAGTGAACGGATAACTGGCCCTTCCCCTTTTCTGATTTTTACTATTAATTTGGCTGACCTAATTGGCTTGTTGAGGATAGGTGGACATCGCTGGCTTCTTGGGTCACAGCAAAATAAAAAAATAAATAAATCCAAAATGTTATACAGCTATTTCCACTTTTATTTTATCCTACAGAAATTTTATCATGTTTGACTATAGACAGGTACCCCAGACCTCACTAGGAGACTATGGATCATCATTCAAAGCTGTACATATTCTATAAATTAGGTGGCCCTAAGGATCTCAGATAAAAAGTTGTTGACAAGCTAGCCTTCAGTTAATGTCAACTCAGGGGATAAAAAGCTACTGAAGTCTTCATAAGTCAGGGGAAAATTCCTCCAGAACCAGGAGCGCTGTGAGTGTTGTCAAAGGATGTAAATCTCTATATGATATAGTCTCAGATGCCCTTCCCTTCTTGATCTGTGAGTGGTGCCCACGGCCATGTGGATGTACAGCAGTGTGCTAATACCAGCATTATAAAAAAAAAATCAACAGTCCATGAAATGTACAGGGGAGGAGTCGTCAGCATCTGAAAAGGAATCTGAGTTAGCCATTATCGCCACCTCAGGAAGCTTATGTAAGGAAGCAAAAAGTGACAGTTTACTAAGATACAAAGTCAGACTCTGGTTGTCCACAAGGTACAATGTCTCTTTTCCATCAAGTTATGTATATAAGCAAAATTCCACGCAGGGTCCCGGTGGGGGTGTGAATACCTTCAAATACTTGAAACTTTAGCCTCCTCCACTCATCCCTAAGCCTCTTTTCTTTTCTAAGAAAAGTTGCTTTGCACAATGTGCACAGACAGGAATTTTTGAAGAATGTGTTATATAAGCTTTCATCTTGCAAGTCCCTGCTGTGCAGGAGATGTGCCAGGAGACATAAACCTGAGCACTCTGAACTCTTCATTGTATGCTTTTGCTGAGAAATGGAAACCAAGTGGGCTTTAAAGAACGGCAGATTAAATGTAAATGAGTTTTAAGTTTCCTGCATTCCTATTGGGCATCACGTCCTTAAAATATCTGGTTAGTTTTACAATAAGAAATGTCTCCCATGTAAGTACTAAAAAGGGCTTGACCCTGCTGAACTTCGGTGCGTTCAGGGTAGTGTGGCTGTAACTAGCCCTAAGAAGACACTTACATTCCCCAGCCTATCAGACTATGGAAACAACGGACACCACACAATGGAATTGTCTCCCAGAAATCGTATGCTGGGAGAAGAAAAATGTTGGAAGCCTTTGTTTCTCTGAAAAGAGATCTAATAGTACTGACTGCTTCTATCACTTGCTAGGCCACCTTGTATGATGAAATGGAAGCCTAGACAATGATGGGTCAATGGTAGGCAGACCCCACTTTGCCCTGGACTGCTTAGATGTATATAAACTTTAATATCACTTCAGGACTTGTACGATGGGCTAAAGGAGGTCACTGGATCTCATTGTCCTTCTTCCCAATGGCCACATTGACTAAAGCTCCTTTATCTGCTTTTTACTATTAATTTTGCTATTTCAATTGACTTCTGGAGAACAAGTGGCGGAGCTTGACTTTTGGGGTACAGATTATAAGCCCAAGTTTACAACATGGTCATCATACACAGCAATTAAAATTTTCTCAATAAACTAGCTGTAGATTGGCATTCTTTTGGCTTAAGAAAAAGGAAAATAACAGAATCAGAATACTCTGAACTTATTTTTCTCACTCACTCATTCACGTATTTACTCTACGGATACATCCTGAGTGCACACACTGCTGTGTTAGGCACATCATCGAGCAAAAAGAACACTAGAAAGCTAGTCTTTTACATTTTCCTTTATTTTTAAGAATTTCATACCTGCACACAAGTATGATCGTATCTACCTCCCATTCCTCCTCCAGTTCCCCTCTATCCCTTCAGCTTCACACCTTGTTTTAAGTAATCCACTAAGTCATTGTGCTATTCACATGTGAACGAGTGTGAGGCCAGTCAATGAAACATAAGAAACCCACCATGGCTATAGAAGTGAAAATAACTGTGATGTAAGCAAATATGTAGTAAGGAAAACAATAAGGATAACAGAAGCTTGGTGGATGCAAGGATGATTGACAGTTGACAGGAGGAAGAAAAGAAAGGCAAAAAGACGATGGAAGCTTGGTGGATGCAGGGATGATTGACAGGTGATAAGAGGAAGAAAAGGGAAGCAACTTTAAAACTGGAGCTGGAGAGTTTCTTTCTTTTTCTTTTTTTTTTCTTTTTTTTTTTTTTGAGAGTTTCTTTAAGCCAATAGAAAGTCAACAGATATACAGAGATGAAATATGAGAGGCAATAAAGGCAGACTGATAAAAACACACAAGGAACATTCTGGAATTCACCTCAAGTCCTTAAGTCACTTATGACCTAGAGCAAAAGAGGGTAGATGTGGAAACTCCAGACAGAATGACAATGTGTTGATAATGTACCCACAACAGCTGGTCTCTAGCTCCAGGACACAGTCTCTCAGACTAAATCAGAGTTGGGGCTTCATTTCCTCCTGGCCTGCTCAAGCCACTTTGTATATTAAAATACTTAAAGGGCATGTTTTTTGAAGCAACTACCTGTTGTACAATTCTCTTAGGTGAAGAACAGTTTCTGAAGTTCTCTTTCCATGTTAGGATTGTCTAGAATCAATGAGGGGAAGCACATGGACTTATGCAATCAATAGTCCCAGGCCGGATCATCTCTTTTCCAGAGCAGTCTTAACATTTTTTACTAGTCCCTGACCCACAACTAAGCCCTCCCTCCTTTCATTGGGCAGTTGAGAAATCTCCTTCCCTCCTTGCCTCACCCCTGGCAGCAGACAGCACTGTGAGTGAACAGCAATGGTTCAAACCCCAGAACCTGCCAGGCGGGAGCCTTCATCCTTTTTCTGACCTCCATAAATATTTCCAAGCAAATCTTTCAAAGGATAAATATCTGAGCCTAGAAACTTAAGGGAAATGTGGCAACCATTGGTAGAGGAAGAGCATATTCTCAACTTGAGGAGAAACACTGAGGCCTTAAGCTGAACCCTTCCCTCCCAGAGACACAGACCTCATGATCCTTTCTAGCCCTGTCTGTTTTGGTCTTCCAGAAGCTAGCCATGGTGATCTAGAGATGGAGACTTAAATCAAGCAACAATGTGACATTGAATCCCTCCCCTCTGTTACATAAGAATTCCTTCAGGCCTTGGGGACACTGAGACTGCCAGCTTTGAAATATGTTTTCAAGGCAGCACCCCGTGTACACTTGATCCTGTCCACACAAGAGACAGGAAATGTTTATTTTCAATTTAGCTTCCGACTGCTTCTCAACAAGAAACTACTTTTCAATTATATAGTGGTTTGAAAATGGAATGCCAAGAAGTGACACACATTCTAAGTTCTGTGGTTTCCTGTGGATTTTTTTTGGGAGGGGGAAGAGTGAATTCCCATAGCTGATGAGTTAAAGGCTCCTCAAACACAGATCTTACTAACAACAGCAGAGTTTCCCACAGTATGATTTCAGGACCAGCCGCACCAGTATCCCCTGTAGCTTCATGAAGTACAAATTCTCAGGCTTCTCAAGTTTCTCAGACCAAACATTAGAGGCAGGGAATCCAACATTTTGGAAGTGAAGCCCAGGAATCCACAATTGGGGGGATTTTCTTGTGATTCTGATTGCATCGAAGTGGATAAGCCACCTGCAGCCTAGAACTTGTGGCTGGTGTAGAGGGTGCTGAAGTCCCTGTAGCATCCACATAAGAGCAAAGCTACACACACACTGTACTGCTGTTTCGTGTTTTTCCAAGGTGAGCATGATATCAGAACCAGTGATAACACAGGAAAAAGTAAGGAAAATGCTGAGAGACTGTAAAAAAACTAACACAAGATTAATTAGGCCAGGGAGGGTTAATGTAGGAAGATAACAGCTCTGGACAATTGTTATGTAAAGGACTTTCTATTGTATATCTGAAAAAATAACTCCTTTATCATACATTTTATTGAAAAAGAATGTAATACAATACAATACATTCTGATTAAGTTTTCTTCTCTCCCAACTCCTCCCATACCCCTTGCACCTTCCCATCTACTTAACGCCACACCTTTCTTTCTCTCTCTCTTTAGAAATAAACAGGAAAAATAATCAGGTTAAAAAAAAGGAGAAACACACATACAAACACAAACAAAACACAGAATCAGAAACGATAACATAGAAGCAAAAGATAAGTAAGAGAACAAAAAAAGCCAAACAAAGCATCATGAGACAAAACCATTGAGCTTGTTTTTTGTTGGCTGTCTACTGCTGGGCATGGATGGGGTGTACCCTTAAGTGTGGTTAAAATACCCAGTGAGACTCCATTAGAGAGAACCAATAAAAAAGAACTCTTACCTAGCAGTAGTGGTGCACGCCTTTAATCCCAGCCCTTGGGAGGCAGAGGCAGGCAGATCTCTGTGAGTTTAAGGCCAGCATGGTCTACATAGTGAGTTCTAGGACAACCAAAGCTACACAGAGAAACCCTGTCTTGAAAAACCAAAAAGAAAAAAGAAACAAAAAGAACTCTTAATTTTTAATATTAAAAGGGGTTTTGCCCCTACTGGGTTGCCTTATCCGGCTTTAATATGATGAGACATGCTTAGTTTTACTGTAACTTGATATGTCATGCTTGGTTGATATCCCTAGGAGGCCTGCCCTCTTCTGAAGAGAATGGAGGAGGAGTAGATCTGGGGGAGAGGGGCTAGGGGGCAGCAGTCAGGATGTAATATATGAGGGAAAAAATGTCTTAATAAAAGGGGGGCTTGTTGACCAGCTAATAGTTGAATATTCTCAGAAAAGAGCGCCATTCTTGCTTTTGTTTTACAGTTTTGTTGTTCCTCCTAGAGTCATGTGGAAGAAGGAAGAGCCAGCATTTACCAGTCTGTATTCACCAACTCTTCCAAAGAAATGATGTGTTTTCCAGATTTCCCCTATCCTGATGATTTCCCAAACTACATGCACCACAGCAAGCTCCAGGAATATATAAAGGCATTTGCTCAGAAGAAGGATCTTTTAAGATACATACAGTTTGAGGTAGGACCTGTGCCCAGTACCACTGGTATTATAAGAATGAATCCACGAAGATGGAAGGACACAGCATCAAACAGCATGCACCAAATATCTTCACTCCTCGCCAGCCCATAGTTCTGTTATACTATAGAGCATTTATGCACTCCCCCTCCCGCCCAGTTCTTCTCAGAAACTTTTTAAATCCCTTAAGAAAATGCTGGAGACAGATCTACTATCCTAGCAAAGTTCCCTGCATCACTCTCTTCTGCTTGGAAAATACTTCAAAATTCTGTCGTCCACATTTGGACTCCTGTGGGTTCAATATCAATGAGTCACGCATTGTCCAATCAAATGTGGCATTTGTTAGAAATTACAACATTATAAAAAGAGTATCAACGCCAATGAGCCCTGTCCTTTACCCTCTTAGCCCATTCTATTCCTCCTTAATGAGTCTTAGAAGAGTTATGAAGTGGGGCCATTGTTTCGGTAACTGGCAGTAATGTTTTATATTTGTTTGAAAGCCCTGCCTTAATTAATTAGTGTCAAATGAAAAGTGCACATATATAATGGAGGAAACAATTGACAAAATTATGACTTGAGGCTGTATTTACATAATTATTTTCCCTGGGGTAGTTCCAAATATATAGTTAAAATTAAAATGTCAAGCTATCATTTTTTTCAAGTTTTTTTAAAAGTTAAAAAATCAAAGTTAATTGAAAAGTAAAGAACCAGCTGCCTGAAGCTGGAAAGTACCCCAAAAGGCATCACCCCAGATGGCCTTTTATTGCGTTTATCTACCCATTCTGCCCATTCATCTACTGTGGAATTCCAAATGTCAAAAATTGCCTTCATTTGTGGCAGTAATATCTACAAACATTAGTCATGCTCCTGATACATGCTTATATCATGATATGGTTATATAGGAAGAGAGAGAGAAAGAGAGAGAGAGCAAGACAGAGAGAGGGAAGAAGGGAGGGAGGAAGGTGAAGGAAGAAAAATAAGCCAAGAAAGAAACATAGAAGGAATTCCTTTTACTTGTTTTCTTTCAGACTCTGGTTTCCAGTATAAAGAAATGTTCTAGCTTCTTGGCCACTGGCCAATGGGTGGTTGTTATTGAAAAGGATGGAAAGCAAGATTCTCTGCTCTTCGATGCTGTGATGATTTGTTCAGGGCACCATGTATACCCCAATATGCCAACTGACTCTTTTCCTGGTAAGCTTGAAATATACATAATAATAATACTTGGATTTATAGGCAAACATCTAGGGTTGAAGGATATCTTTCCCCAATAATTATATTTAAATTACCAGAAACATCAAACGTAAAAAAATATTTATGTATGATTATATGAAAAATATAATAACTTATTCCCTAATCCCCAAAGTCCAAAGACTGTACAAATAACAGACAGACAAACATGAGTTCTTTTTTTTTTTTTTTTTTTTTTTTTTTTTTTTTTTTTTTTTTTTTTTGGTTTTTCGAGACAGGGTTTCTCTGTGGTTTTGGAGCCTGTCCTGGAACTAGCTCTTGTAGACCAGGCTGGTCTCGAACTCACAGAGATCCGCCTGCCTCTGCCTCCCAAGTGCTGGGATTAAAGGCGTGCGCCACCACCGCCCGGCCAAACATGAGTTCTTATGTCACAGATGATAATGCAAATTTAAGTCCTAGCACACGTAGGGTCTTTGAACACTCGTATGCAAAAATGTGGGATTCTGCCAGAAAATTAAAGTATGATTCTTCTTTTCACCTTCATTTGCAATTTACAAGGGAATTTTAATAATCTCAGTGTTGTATGTTATGCATGCAAAATTTATATTTTGATGTGTGTGTGTGCATATGTACGTGTGCATGTACATGCATGAGTGTGTGTGTGTGTATCAAAAGTAGTCGTTGTTGTTGCTATAGCAACAACAGCACATTCAGTTGCTGTCTTAGTTTGCTTTTCTATTACAGTGATAAAACACTGACCAAAAGCAACTTGAGAAGCAAAGGGTTTACTTCAATATACAGTTTGTAATTCACTGTGGAGAGAAATTGAGGCAGGAACCTAGAGGCAAGAACTGAAACAGAGATTATGAAGGAATACTGTTTATTGTTCCCTGTTGACTGAGGTTTCTGTCCCACCAGGCTCCACAGTTGTTAAGTCCCAAAGAAATCACACAGAGGCTTTCATTAATTATAAACTGATTGGCCTAGTAGCTCAGGCTTATTAACTCATAATTTACATAAGCCCATAATACTTATCTGTGTTAGCCACGTGGCTTGGTACCTTTCTCGGTGAGGCAGTCACATCTTGTTTGCTCTGTGTCTGGCTTCCTCTCTCTCTGGGTGATGACTGTAGACTGAAACTACCCTCTTCCTAGAATTCTCGTTGCCCTGCCTCTACTTCCTGCCTGGCTACTGGCCAATCAGCATTTATTAAACCAGTACAACAAATCTTCACAGGGTAAAACCACTCTCCCACAGCAGTTCCCGTGGCTCACTTAATTTGCTTTTCTATGCAGTCCAGAACCACCTGCCCTGAGGTGCCACTGCCCACTCTAGGCTGGGCCCTCCCATGTCAATCATGAATCAAGTAAATGCACCACAAGCTTGCCTACAGGCCAGTCTGATGGAAGTATTTTCTGAACTGAGGTTCGCTCATCCCAGATGATCCCAGCTTGCATTAAGTTGACGAAAATATTAACCAGAACAGATGCCATCCAAAAATGAAAAAGTGATATCAAGGAAATAAATACACTCAAAAATCTTCCTGCCCTCTATTCCACTTTTCAGCCCCCCTTCCTTCTACTCTCCATCATCCCTCCCTCCCTTTCTGCCAAGTTCTTCATCTTTTAACACATATAGTATTGTCACCCAGAAAGATATTGTGAGTAAATTCTTAAAACAGACTATGCAATAGCCTTTAGACAGTATTTAAAGAATTTATTATTATTATTATTAAAATGGAAATCATAATATCTCAAAAATTTTAAGATTCCCCAGAAGTAATCATTTCAGAGTTTACTGGCAAAACTCACTAAATGGACAAGTACATTTTAACTATGGGATTTTTTTTTTAAGTGTGAAAGTGTGTTTTCAAAATTTTTGAAAATCAACTTAGGCCTAGAGCACTTTCAAGGCAAGTGCCTGCACAGTCGAGATTACAAGAGCCCAGGAGATTTCCAGGGGAAGAGGATCCTTGTGATTGGCCTGGGGAACTCAGCATCTGACATTGCTGTTGAACTCAGTCGTCTGGCTACACAGGTATGTGACAAAGAGGTTTTCTGGGAATAAAAGTAGAATAGAAATATGCCATTAAGTCAGCCTGGAGGCTGGGGAAAGAGTTTCCACAGCATATTGTCTGCTTTGTGAGACCTTCCAGTCATGAGGATTTGAGTGAGCTCTTCTTCCAGTGAGGGAAGACAGTCTTCCTTGATATAAAGATGTTGTTCTG
Organism: Chionomys nivalis; assembly: GCF_950005125.1. Lineage (NCBI taxonomy): Eukaryota > Metazoa > Chordata > Mammalia > Rodentia > Cricetidae > Chionomys > Chionomys nivalis. Next base: position 58,051,257 of record NC_080090.1, read on the forward strand.
CTGAAATGGAGGCAAATGTCTGAGCGTGTGTATAAGTGCGTATGTAAACATTTACTTTTTGTTCTAATTTTATATTTTGGTAGCTTTCAAACTAGCTGGTTCTTAGTCAGGCTCCATCTTTTTTTTGGGGGGGGGGGGTTTCGAGACAGGGTTTCTCTATGGCTTTGGAGCCTGTCCTGGAACTAGCTCTGTAGACCAGGCTGGTCTCGAACTCACAGAGATCCACCAGCCTCCGCCTCCCGAGTGCTGGGATTAAAGGCGTGCGCCACCATCCAGGCTCCATCTTTATTTAACGTTTCTTACTACCTACCACGTGAAAGACACCTCTGGAGCATCACATAGCCTGGCTTTTAGCATCATTCATTGATTCACTCATTCGGAAGAAAGCATTCAGCAAATGCCAGGTGCTATTGTGTGTCAAAATTATGCTAAATTAAAATTAAAGATATGGGCTAGACTAGAGTATGACTTTAAGGAGCAATCAGTGGGTGGAGATGAGGTGATAAGTGTATATACCATCTCCGAAGGAAGTGACGAGTCTCCTGTGGAATTAGGTGTGGCAAAAAGAACAAAGAACCTAATTTAACCTGGATAAAGTCAAGGAAAGCTTCCAGGGGATTCAAGTTGTTGGGACTAGTAGAGCCCTGAGAACCTTAACGTATTTTCAAGCAAGCAGATACTAAACAAGTTAACTCCTAAATGTATGGAAAGAAAACTTTGTTTGTTTTTTAAAACTAAGAATCTCCCTGAGTGATCACAAAGATAGTAAATACACTAGCAATTGACCTGGCAGGCTGAGATGACTTCCATAGTTTGGGATGAACAGATGCTTTGTGTGCACGTGTGCAGGGAAGACTAGGAAAGGGGAGGAGGGACAGACAACAGCATTATCTGTGCATCTCAACAATCCAATTGCAGCTTCCAATTTAGCTCCATTTCCCCAACTCAGTCCAACCTCTTCTACCACCCACAGCTTCTAGGGTTCTCTAGGTTGACAAGTCTCTACTTGCCATCTTAGTCTATGGGCTCATAAAAATTAAACCAAGCCCAGGTGGCTACAGAGGCTTCTTATACTGGATGTTGTGGTTATAATTCTTTGAACAGCTCTACATCAGTGCTTTGGAGTGGTGGGGGAGGACTCTTACCCAACTCTAGCTGCAAAGGTAGTGTGTTCATTGAGGCTCACCTCTTAGAAAGTGTACCCAACTGAACATTGAAGGAGACACACAGATATGCCTCCAGAGGACTGTGTTGTGTTTACTTATTTGTCACAGAGGGATGTTGAAATCTGTATTGTCTCTCTCAACCAGGTCATTATCAGCACCAGAAGTGGTTCTTGGGTCATGAGTAGGGTTTGGAACGATGGATATCCTTGGGACATGGTCTATGTAACCCGCTTCGCATCCTTCCTCCGGAATGTCCTTCCTTCATTTGTCTCTGACTGGTTATATGTCAAGAAGATGAACACATGGTTTAAGCATGAGAACTATGGGCTGATGCCTTTAAACGGGTATGCCAAATTGTACATATTTTATCCTTCAACCTAAGAGAGTACTGGTTTAGGTTATTTCTTCCTGGTTCTAACTTTCGTTATCCCATTGAGTCTAATGGGAATGAATTAAGAATTTCTCAGATGACACAGTTTAAACCAAAAATCATATGCAGGTTAGAAATTAGTCCAGAAATGTGGTGGATAAGCAAAGTGAAGGTGGATGAGGCAAACAGATCATCCTGACAAACAAAATTCATTTAACTACAATCCATTACATAGAACATAAGGGCTGAACAATCTCAAATTGGATTTTCTTTTGTGAATATCTATGTTTATAGATAAGTGAGGATACCAATAACAATGTCTACTTCTGAAGATAGTAATATTTAGAGAGATAAATATAAATTTTTAATTTACTTTATTAATTATATTTAAAAACTTACAAATGCAGGTTCTTTTTAGTCTCAGATTACCCAATGTGCTTGTAAGGAAGATCTACCAAAGTCAGCATGTCTCGGGAAATTGAAGACCCAGAACAGGAGTGGATGCTCCTTTCCACATCCTGAACTTTTTGAAAAGCATGGAATATATAAAGCCATGGAGCTATCTTGATAAAACTGATGTGACCCGTAAAATTAATAAGATTCATTCCTTTACTTCTTATCCAGATAGTGCTTCGTACACACTAACTGGGGAAGCATGGTGGATAGAAAATTCAGTGCATTCATAGGAAAAAAGGAATATTTGGTGGGTAAGAAAGTTTCACAGTGAAATCTTCCCTTCTGGCCCATGCCAGCCAAGAATTCCATTTGTTTGGAGAAATGTGCTAAGGAAAGCGAGGAGGACTGTGAATGGGAACACTAAACACTACATTAAAGGGCCAGAGCCTCCTTCCGAGGCTCTTGCCCTACCCAGATTTAAGGACTGCCTAGATGCACAAGGAAAAGAAAGGTTGAATTTATGTGTTTAGAATTTTGTTTAACATAATAAAAGGTACAAAATTTGATCTCGTTAAAATGGTTTATCTTACAAGAGTAACTATAATTTATATTGGGGCTTTACCATTTAGACAGGAAAAAGCCAGTTTTAGAAATCCACTCATTCTCAGAACTAAGCTCCCCCTTTGAAAGGGTTCCAGAGACCCTAAATTGAAGTTGACATTTTTTCATTCCTCCCTTGGTTGAGAGGAGAACAAGGCGAGAAAACAGGTATGCTGTGATCTCCTTGTTAGCTTCCTAATAAGGCAAAGGGAGAGGGGACACAGTTACAGAGGGGGAATAACAGTGTGGAAATACAGAAATAAATACCAATATTCACAGTGTTTCTATGTATATAAGATACTTAGAGAACATTCCAGAATCTATGAAGAAAACTTATGTCAACATGAAATATGTTTTATGAAAAACTTTCATTGCTATACGTTTGGTAAAGTACAGTATAAAAGGTGATTTCTTTCTTTGTGAATGCAAAGAAGTTGATGGAAGAAGACCAAACAAGGTGGTAAGGTCATCAAAAATCTGATTTTGCTATGCAAAGCCTTCCAGTTATAATAGTAGTTAACATGCAATGTTCTTGTCCGTGTTTAGTACTGCTCTGGTAGTCAGTCATTCAGAGATAATGTCCCTGTGAGGACAAGTTTGCCTTTATCCCAGTTATACACATAGAGAAACAAACACAGGGCAATGTGGCTGGGAATAACTGTGTGCTGTCTAGCTTTAGATTCTGTCTTATTAACTAATTTATTGTATCAAGACTTCATTTTTATTCTCGTCTATTTGGTGAGTCTCCAAAGAATATAAATACACATAATATAATTTTGTCTCAAAGGGCAACAAGAAAATTTCAGATAAATTCTTAGAAGTGTTAATAAATGGGAAAGGAATTCCCACGAGAGAATAGCCTCTAGGGGTCCTCGTGTTGGTGCATAACTGATCAAACATGGCTGCAATAGTGTGGGGTGTTGCAGGGATTTCATGGAAATGGCCATTACAGTCATGGTGCTTCCCTTTCACATCTGCACAGTCCCCTCAGGAAAGAACCCGTGTTCAATGATGAGCTTCCAGCCCGCATCCTATGTGGCACTGTGACCATCAAGCCCAGTGTGACAAAGTTCACAGAGACCTCCGCTGTGTTCGAGGATGGGACTGTGTTTGAGGACATTGACTGTGTCATCTTCGCAACAGGCTACGGTTATGCCTATCCCTTCCTGGATGACTCCATCATCAAAAGCAGAAACAATGAGGTCACCTTGTACAAAGGCATTTTCCCTCCTCAGCTAGAGAAACCAACCATGGCAGTGATTGGCCTTGTCCAGTCCCTTGGTGCTACCATCCCCACAGCTGACCTGCAGGCACGCTGGGCTGCTAAAGTGTTTGCAAGTATGTGGGTCATTCTATTTTTCATTCACTAAGACAATAATTGCCTGCTGTACGCTGATGACTATGGTAGGGATTCAACTGGAACAAGGCAGGCACGCAACTTGACTTCACAGATGGGGAGGAGTGAAGAGGGGATATTACCACAGGAAAAGTTTCAGGGTGTTCTGGTAAGGAGAACTAGTCCCAGATGTGTTTGTTCCATCTAGACAACATGAATCAAGACACAAATACGAGGAATTGCACTGAATGTATGAAGAACCAGAAACATTTGTAAAATTAAAGACAGGTGTGACAAGAAATGGAGAACCAAACAAAAGCCTAGTGGGGCTTAATAAGCTGTATCAAAGAACTTGACCTTCTGACAGTGAAGTTGGGAGGAGTTTGTAAGGTTTTATGTAAGATAAAGGCAACGGAGAGATAGCTGCAGTGTTAGGGTACATATACTGAAGGGGTGCTGGGGCCAGGGGTGGTGGGCATGCCGGAAACCTACCATTACCTCTGTGTGACCATCATGTCCTCTCACACTGTTGGAAGTTTTCTTTCCTTCTCTTTTCCCACTGTAGACTATACAGTCTCAAGGGGATACAAGAACTCTTACGTGGGGACATACATATTACATGGAGAAAGGCGGTGATTTAAAATATACTGATTTAATGGCTACAATACTATTGATCATCTTGATCATGAAAAGTGTCTTCTTATTCAATGGCTAAAAAATCGTAAACAGCAAAAATATAACTTCCCTAACATACTACTGATTAAAAACTCATACTGAGGAAAATATGAAAACCATAAAATGAGTTTAAAATGCACTGTGAATACATATGCTTTTTTTTCAAATGCACCATGAAGAATGATTTTTCAAAAATATTGTCATGACAAGATCTCCTGAGTAAATTGGGAGCACGGGGACTTTGGGGGAAGATTGAAGGGGAGGAGAGAGGCAGGAAGGGAAGCAGAGAAAAATGTAGAGCTCAATAAAAATCAGTAAAAGAAAAATTGTTCAAAGCAAAAAAAAACCTAAGACAGCCATACATGCAAGCAAAACACTCATAAAATAAAACTAAAAAAATATTGTCATGAAATCTTAAATAAGAACACCCTCCTGTACAATGGTTCCATTGTCTTTTATTCTTTATTCTTTTTTCTTTTTTATTGACTTTATTGATTTATACATTTTTCTCTGCCCCCTTCCTTTCTCTCCCCTCCCCTTCTACTCTCTCCCATAGGGACTCCCATGCTCCCTATTTTCTCAGGAGATCTTGTCTATTTCCCATGTAGATTAGATCCATGCATGTCTCTCTTAGGGTCCTCATTGTTGTCTAGGTTCTCTGAGATTGTGAATTGTAGGCTGTTTTGTGGGGGGTTTTTTGCCTTATGTCTAAAGTGAGTACATTTTTTTTTATTCTTACAAGCCCAACTGTGTCCCCAGAGCCTGAATTCTTATGAGAATGTTGGATACAGTTCAGAAGCCTAGACAACTTACCTTAAACAAAGAACATCATTTATTCATTTGACAAATACTCAGAGAATTCTGCCTTATCACTTACTTAGGTCACAATTCCAAATCAAACAGACAGGAATTCTGATCTCTCTCCCTCTAGTGAAATACATGGCAAATAGTAGCCGTAGGATGCTATGGAGCACACAGTCTATGGGGTGTCCATGCACCACAAACATCATAGCAACCTCCTTCCACTGTTACAGCGGTAAGTAACTTGCAGCCAGTCACAAGAGGTGAAGTTGCAAAGAAACCAAAGCTTGTGGGTCATCCTTTATTAAATATCCAGATGAATGCTGACATTGGAATGTGGCTTCTCTTAGTATCTATTTCACTTACCGTGGACTTTACTATCAACTATTGTTCCAGATTACTACTTGAGGGAAATTTTAATGGTGGATATAGATGAGAAGCCTGGACACAATTACTCCATTATATGGAATGAGGTATTGCAGAGGTATGCTGAGGACCAGGCTCTGTGTGATGTTACACAAGCATCAAGGAGGTTGGGTAACTAAAGCTGCGAGCATCTCTGCTCTGATTGTTACACATAGGCTGGCTTGTCCATCCCCACAAGAGCATTTGCCTCGCAGGTCTCTGTATTTGTGAATTGTCATTTGCCTAATGACACCAAAGAGAGCTCTTCTTAAGATAGAACGTTTTTATTAAATAAGATCGCTTTATTATAATGAACATGCAAATAAAAATACCACACGGATAAATTAAGGTAGCCACTCAAACACTTTTTTTGGATTTTTATGAATTTCATAAATAATGAATCCCATTCTGTGTCATTATCAAGAACTCATGTCATTGTCTTTTTCGGTGTCTCCCTCCCCATGTTTTCCAGACACATGCACGCTGCCACCTACAGATGAGATGATGGATGACATCGATGAGAAAATGGGCACAAAGCTCAAGTGGTGAGCACGTACACTCGCTAAGCAAATGAGTTCTCATTGTCTTCTTCATGCATAGAAAACACCAATAAGGTTTTTAATGTTGCCAATCATAACAGTTCGTTGCTTTTAAAAAAAAAAAATTCTGGCTGTAACTGATCTATATTAGGTGGAAAAATACTCTCTGCTCCTGTAAACTTAGGAGAGAGTGATTTGTCCCTCCAGGGAGGATGTGAAAACTATAGAGATAACTGAGGTCTGCAAACAGAGTTGGCAGCCAGAAGCTTCCTGTAAGACACCTCCCTGGGTGCTGGAACCTTCCTGTACCACAAAAGAGCAGTTCAGAAACCATGGAATCATCTGGTTCCAAATGTCCAAAGTAATGAGGTTAGGAAGTGACTCCACATCTTTCCCCAAAAGCACCCTCTCTTAAAGAAAATTAGTCTTAAAGAAAACTAGCTGGCTGGCTATTGAGAAGTAGAATCTAATTTGCTGTTGATAAATTCCAATAAAAACACTTCTATTCAGTTCTGCTGCCTTTGTGTATTCTGGAGAAGAGAGTTTTCACTTCCAAGTTCAATTCGTGCCTTTATGTGGCTAGGTCTAAATGTACTTTTTCAGGTTAATTAGTCCATAAAAGAAAATTCTTCTTAAATTACCTATCAAAATCTGTTCAAAGTACAATTAAATACAAGATCACAGTTGGATAAGTAAACAATTGTGTAGGAAGTTTGTTTCCTCTTTACAGCCTCCAGCATACCATTCAGTGATTGTCCTGGGGTAGACATCAGCTAGAGAGTCTAGAGAGGAAAAGAAATGGACCCCTCAGTCCCCACTTAACCTAACTCAACCCAAAGGGCACATCTCAGAGGTGAGCCCTTCTACTGCTAATACTTATGTTAGACGTGAATACAAGTAAAAAGAATGGGGGGAGGTTCAAATGTCAGTGACAATCTTCTTTTTTTTAATTTAATTTTATTTTTTTTAATTTTTATTTTTATTCTTTTTTAATTAAAATTTCCACCTGCTCCCCGTTTCCCATTTCCCTCCCCTCCTCCCAAATATTGCCCCCTCCCCCCACTCCCCTCCCCCTATCCCCACTCCTTTTCTCCTCCCCCCACACCATTCCCCCTCCCTCTCGATACTGAAGAGCAGTCCAAATTCCCTGCCCTGTGGGAAGATGAAGGTCTTCTATCTATGTCCAGGAAGGTGAGCGTCTAAACAGGCTAAGCTCCCACAAAGCCAGTTCATGTATTAGGATCAAAACCTAATGCCATAGTGACAATCTTCTTTAAGTCACATGAGGGCACACTCCAACTGAAAGGATGACATGACTGACTTACCTTACAGCAATGCTAGCAGCACTGAAGCTATGCAAAATCTAAACTTCAAATGAACCCGCCTAAGAATCTAATGTGAGCAGGCTGGATGGCATGTGCAAGAGACATCAATTACAGCACTAATGCCCTATTTGCAACTATGACAGTCATTTGGCTTTTCTGTCCTCAGGTTTGGCCAGAGCAACACTCTGCAGACAGATTACATCACATACATGGATGAGCTGAGCTCCTTCATAGGCGCCAAGCCTAATCTACCCTGGCTCTTCTTGACTGATCCCCAGCTGGCTCTCGAGGTGTACTTCGGTCCTTGTAGTCCATACCAGTTTCGATTGATGGGACCAGGAAAGTGGGATGGAGCCCGAAATGCCATCTTGACCCAATGGAAGAGGACAGTGATGCCGACCAGGACAAGGGCTGTCGGTGAAGCTCAGAGACCCTGTCATCTTTATGACTTGTTAAGAATGCTTTTCTTCCCAGTGCTTCTTCTGGCTGTTTTGTTCACCTTTTATTAAGGATAAAACTTTTCCAGTGCCAGAGTCTAGCCTAGAAGTGCAATCACAGAGTACAATATACAAACACACGTAGGCACACACAGTCGCCAAGAGCCCCTCCTTTCCTTCCGGCAGATGTGAAAGAAATCCTGGATCATTGGACTCAAAAGATAAATAAAATGGAACGTACCCAGCCTATCTATTCCTGATGAGAATCTTTTCTTTAATAGGCCTTTCACATGTTGAACTGAAATTTGGGATGTTTGAAATAAGGAGGAAGCAGAAGGGAAGTTGAAAAGGCAGAAGCAGACTTTCAGACTAGACAAGGTTTAAAGAACTTTGTAAGGGGTGTGTTAGATACTGCAGCAGCAACATGTTTTACACAACATCAGCTGAAATGTTTGACCATAAATGAATACGGGGAGATAGGGTTCTGGCACCACAACATCTTAAATAAGATGAACGAAGAGAAAATTTCTAGGAAGAGGGCTGGATGCATAGATCAGTGGAAAGAGTGCCTGCTTGGCATGTGCTGAGTTCAACACCCGGGACCAGAGAAGATGAGAAAACATTTCCACTATGAACTTCAAAACCAAGATGGCCACACTCATGAATTCCATCAAAAATTTGAGAAATTGATGATACAGATTATGTAAAAATTGATCAGAAAATGCAAAAGACAGATTATTTTCTGATTAACTTTATGAGGCTACCATCACTCTAAAACTTAAAACCACAAAAGAAAATCTATATCAATATCCCTCACATACATATAAACACATGAAAGCATTCTTTTTTTTTTTTCAAGACAGGGTTTCTCTGTGTAACAGTCCTAGCTGTCCTGGAACTCGCTTTGTAGACCAAGCTGGCCTTGGACTCACAGAGACCCTCCTGCTTCAGCCTCCTAAGTGCTGAGATTAAAGGCATGTACCACCACTACCTGGCACATGCAAACATTCTTAATAAATGCAAAATATAAGTCAACAGTATATAAAATGAACAGCATTATTGTAGTGAGGAGCTGCGGGCTGCGTTCCTGCTGCCCGGCTCCCAGCCGCCTGGCTAACTTATGCCCCGAAATAACAACACACAAATTGTATTCTTTTAAACACTGCTTGGCCCATTAGCTCTAGCCTCTCTGGCTAACTCTCACATCTTGATTAACCCATTTCTAATAATCTGTGTAGCACCACAAAGTGGTGGCTTGCCGGGAAAGATTCAGCATGTCTGACCTGGCGTCTGGCTCCGTTGCCTCTACACTGGAGAGGAGAGGCATGGTGTCTGCTTAACTTCTTCCCAGCATTCTATTCTGATTACTCCACCCACCTATGTTCTGACCTATCAGGCCAAGCAGTTTCTTTATTAATTAACCAATGAAAGCAACAGATAGACAAATGACCTTTCCACATCACATTATCACCAAATAAGACATTTCAGGAAGAGAATGTTGGCTTCAAGGATAACATAATTCATCTTTCTAATAAACTAAACTGAAAATAGAAAAGCCATTTGAGCTCAATTAACATCTTAAACATAACACAAAATGCCAAAATTCCATTAAAAATTATAAATTGGACTCCATCAAGATTAAGAACAGTTCCCTTGGGGGAAAATAATAAGTATATAGAGATCTTTGGCAGTTATACTAATTTTATATACAATAAAAGCAAGATGAATACTTCAATCTATCAACTTGAATATATAAAACAGAGAAGAGAAACACTGGATTTGAGGAAAAAAATCTGTAGCAGTGTATCCCAGTAAACAAGGGGTTTAAATAGCTTTACAACACTTGGTTCTGAGTAATAGCAGACACAATCATGGCCTTTTTATTTTTTACCATCCAGGGAAATAAAACCAAAGATCACTGAAGAGACATTTCATTTTTAGCTTTGAGAACTTATTCTGATCAATGTGAAATCTGTCTTTGTATATATTTGTGGAATCGGGGTATATGACCAAATCTGATATAAGAACTCTACCAAACTGTTGAATGAGGCTGCTTGTTAGTTCCCAGCCACTTAGCCCCAAGGTAATCACACAGAAACTATAGTATTAAACCACTGCTTGGTCCATTAGCTCTAGTTTATTATTGGCTAACTCATATATTTATTTAACCCATTTCTATAAATCTATGTATTACCACGTGGCTATGGCTTACCTGCTAAAGTTCAGGCATCTGTCTCCAGTGGAGTTACATGGCATCCCTCTTACTCCACCCTTCTTTCTCCCAGCATTCAGTTTAGTTTTCCCGACCTAGCTAAGTTCTGCCCTGCCATAGGTCCAAAGCAGTATCTTTATTCATTAATGGTAATCACAGCATACAGAGGGAAATTCCACATACCAAACAAAGTCTCTAACAGTTAAAAAAAAAAAAAGGAAGAACCTTACCAGTCTATTATCGACCTCAGTCTAGCAGGTAAAATGTGCTCTGTATCTGCTGACACAAAAGTAATCACAATTTTACTGTCACACTTGACTACAAACTAGCATAAAGTAACAAATATTAAGTAAAAATTTATATATATACATATATATATAATCTACAATCACAGAAGTTCAATTTTCATTATCTTCCCTTTGTTATTTTTTTTTACTGACATGCCTGAATCATTTGTAAACATTTCTTCATTAATCTCTCAGGCATGTTTCTAACTACCATCATTATCCTGACCTACTTCACATGAGGAAACCAAAGCTTCCAGGCAGACCAAGGATTAAAGGTGAAGCTAATTTTCTTACACCTTGATCTGGTGTTCTTTCCAAAAGGAATTTGACTACCACTTCCTCCAAGCATCTCATTCTGACACTGAGAACCAAAAGAACATTTATGTAACTTGCTAAGGACCAGCCTTCAGGTATGAAATGAGTAGCACTCTTCACAAATATGATTAAATATTTATATTTTATTGATAAATGTACATATAATACTTATACATGTATACAGATATATAATGCATATAGTATACATGTGCATGTGTATATACATTATACATGCATTATAATACAAATAAAATAGGTCGAGTCTTATTATGAGAAGTGCTTCCTACTTCACATATAAAGAGTATTACATGTGTATTTATGCACACATAGTATATACAACATGAATATGTGTATCTATATATAGTAAACAATAAAAATAAAAAGTGTGAAGGGAGTCAGTATTCTAACTCCAGCAACACTCAAAGGTCAAGCACATTAAAAATCTATGTCTTGGACTAGAGATGTAGTTAAAATATCTCCTGATTCAACCTGTAGTTGACACATCTTCCCTGTGTTATCTTGTCTCCTGTTTGATCACTCTGTGGACAGACCAGGCATTCATCCCCTCCCAAGGACCCTTTAGGTAACTGATGACCTCTAGCATTTTCTCAGTGTGGTGATCTCTCACTCACAGAGACAGAAACCAATCCTGAGCCACAGAAAGAGCCTAGTAAATGCCAAGTTTGAATTCAGGAGCCATAGCTAGCTGCCCAACAACTAGAAGTAGGGTATCTAATTGATTCCAGGTTAGAGGCCTAATTAAGTATTAAAATGCATAAAATAGGGGAGCAACTGACATCACCCTTCTAATTTAAAAGACATAAAATGCCCCAGATACACACCATGATGTAAAACAATGCAAAGCAAAATATCTGAGATCAGTCTGCACATGCGCATGGAGTACTCCAAAGCATATTTTCAGTAAAAGAAAGGAGCAACAAAATAACTGCACATTTTTCTCACTTGTGTGATTATACACATACATGTACAAATACACATATGTACAAATAAGTACAATATATGTACAAAACGTATATGCATACATTTATATAATTATATAACAATACAATTACATAACAATTATATGCTATACACTGCCACAGGTATGAGCACAGCTTACACTTCTTCGAAACCATTAAAAGCCTTCTAATTACTTTTTTATAGAAGAACTGCTAAAGAAAGATAGAGGCAAAGAGAAACTTGCATGAATTTCTAGCCAGCTTTTCACAAATATTAACCCTTCTTTGTGGGACTATTTTATTATAATCGACAACAAGAGTTCCCACAGCACCTCTCAGATCTCATTAAATGTCAATGGGGAAGTCATGGCACCATGGAGATAGTGAACAAGAGTTTAGGGCCAACTTAGAGGTAGCCAAAAATGAAAACCTCAGAGAAATGTTTGCTCTGACACCTTTTGTGCTACTTTTCCTCATCCTTACTCCTCAGGCAAGCTGTAGAAAACACAACTCCTCTTTCCAAGGTAAGTCGTGAAAGCCAAACTCTCCATAAAATCAGCCATAAAACTTTATGCCGCTTGTCTAGGATGTGATCATAAGGAAATGTCTGACCTTATCTTGTCTGAGAGAAGGTCAGAAGACCCCATCAGAAAGGGTCCAACCCAAGGTCGAGAGGGAGGGAATGGGGCAGAGACACCAAAAGGAATCTAAACAGATAGGTGCTGCTGGGTTCTCCCTCCTTGGTCTATTTTTCTTAGAACCTAACTTTCGTCTGCTCATAGCTCCATAGGACTCTCCAGTCTTCATCAAATCTATGAAAATGGAGAGGTTACGTTCATTTCTTAGGTGACTGATCTCAGAACAATCAAGGCATACAAAACTGTGATCATACACATTTATATGCCCTCTCTTCCAATTGCCCTTTGTTGTGGGAATATTAGCAAAGATCCTTTCGAAAAGACAAGAAAGAAGTGCTCTTTCTTCTGATCCTACATTAGTTATGACTGCTGTTTTCAAATTTGAAAAACCAATGAAGACAATGAATGAGCATTTAACATACTTCAAAAAAACAAACTGCAATCAGTTGCTAGGGCAACACAAAGCCTATCTACAAAAGAACTGCAGTTAAATTAGTATCTCTTTGCTAGAAACATATTCAAGATCATTGCCACATTAGCAAGTAATCACACTGCATTTGTTTTAAGAGAAATGCTTTTTCAAATTTTTCACGAATTTATCCTGTTGTTTAACACTAGAAGAACCATGAGCTTCATTTCAGTACTCGGCTTGCTTTTCCTGCAGTGTTATTATTGTCATACGCGTGCTTTTCATTACATAAAATTTCATTTCATTTTTTGTCATCATGAGAAAACTTTCTTGATAGAAATATGTTGCAAGACACTTAATGGTTCCTCACTGGTGAGCGTTTAGATTATTTCGGTTTTCTTTCTTTCTAATATTGCTAGTATTTGCTATAAACTGCTTCACATTTGCCGATGTTTTTCACTTGTGCTCAAGAATTTCCAGAGCACATGCGTGGTTTCCTCTTCTGCCCACCCCCTTTCTCTACCTTTCATTATCTATCTGGACTTTAGCTCTCAACTTCATCTTCTTTGTCTTTATGATAGTAGGGTGTTTTACTGGGCTCCTCATCTAGTGGTGCACTCTTCTGAGAGACTAGGAAAGTTAAACCGGGGTTAAGGATGGGGGAGTTTGTCAGCTCCTCCGCTTTTATAGTTCTAGTTTTTTCTTTCTTTCTTTTCCCCTTTGCTTCCGATTTGCTCTGCTTCTCTATTTTCCGTTCCTCCCCTTGAGTTATACATGGGAAAGTGTCTCTTTAAACATCACTTGTCCTTTCAAATCACTTTCTCTTTTATATCATAACAATTCTTCCCAAGTGTCTAATAACTATTGAAATTCCTTTGCAGAGGTTTGTTTTCTAACCTGACTTGATACTTTTGCAATTTCATGATATATGGTCAATCTAATTAAGCTAGAGGTTGTTCAACTAACACCCTAGTAGCTCATTTGCCTCTGTCTTCTTCCTTCATGCATTTTTCTTCCTTTATCTCTATGGCATTGCATCTAGCACTGGGGAGAGACAGCAGGTGAAACCGCAGAATGTGATTTAATGGTTTGTTATTTTACTCACAGTTTTTCTACAGTTTTGGCATTCTCTGTCTTCAATCTGTACTAGGATTTTTGTCTTGGTTGTTGTTCTTGGTGGGATTTTTGTTGTTTGTTATTTGTTGAGAACCCTTGTTTGTCCTCTGGGAAATCTCAACTATCTCCTGAAGAGAGCCTATGAAGTCTTAGCTGGTTTTCCATCACCAACCCGGTGAATTCATTAGCAGATAGCATGTGAGTAAATGTTAGCACCTGCGAGAAACTCACACCCTGGTGAGTTTGTCTAACAGAGAAAATTGCATTTATTGGAATGCAGTCAGAACTGAATGCTGGAAGCACCCAGACTGGGGTAGTCCGGGATGTGTCCTGGAGTTCTAGAAAACAGCAGTAGCACACACAGCAGCAACATCAGAGAAACCATACATCACATCACTAGTTAGGAATCATGATTGCTCCTGGCAGAAGTTATGCTGTCTTGTGAGAAAGGAATTGGGTGCAGCCTCAGGCTCTGAGCAATTTGGAGGGAAAGACTTCTTGGCAGTAGAAGGTAACAATATTTCAAAGGTAAGCTTGTATAATGAGAAGTCTCCAATCCAGCCTGAAGTTTGGATAGAGAAGAAACTGAAATCTGTTAACAACTGCCTCCCAACTCAGCCTTAAGTGGTCTAAGTCAATGCTACTTCTTTTTAATTTTCCCCTTGACAAAACTAAGCAAGAAGTTGGTTATCGAGAAACATTAGCTATAAGAGAAGCGTATTCTATTTTTTTTTTCTTGGTTTTTTTCGAGACAGGGTTTCTCTGTGGTTTTGGAGCCTGTCCTGGAACTAGCTCTTGTAGACCAGGCTGGTCTCGAACTCACAGAGATCCGCCTGCCTCTGCCTCCCAAGTGCTGGGATTAAAGGCGTGCGCCACCACCACCCGGCAGGAAGCGTATTCTAGTGATAACTATAAATTACTGTCTGTGTTGAGGTGTTACTCTATACTTTTGTTAATTCATGTCACTGACTGGTAATCCAGGAGACAAAACTACAAACAACAATAAAATATCATTTCACAATTTTATTATATAAAAAGTCTGAGACAATTGGATAGAACTAGAGGCATGTAGAATTCTTAATGGTTAGAGGCAGATTATGGATATAAATGTTCTGAAGAACATCTTACCACTATCAGAAATATGAACATATCTCAAAATTGGAAACATGCATAACTCAAAACTTTGCCATTTCACAGCTAGTCGTGTATTACCAGAAAACTTTGAACAGGTACATAGTAAACAAGATCAAGAATGTTTATGACAGCATTCGTATTAGAAAAATGAAATAATCTAAGTATTCAATGAATAATAGTTAAATAAATTGTAATATATCTATACAAAAACTTTCAAATTGAAAATAAATTAATTAATTCACAGAATTTAGAAGCATGGAGTTAGGTGTGGTGGTGCTGTAGGGATGCCAAAGAAGAAAGATACAGAACTCAAGACCAACCTGGTCTACACAGTAAGTTTGAGGATAGCCTGAAATGCATTGTGAGGCTATCTCAAAAAACTGGAAGGGGAGAGGAAAGAAAAAAATAAGAAAGGAAGGGTTAAAGAGGGGAAATATAGGGCTTACAGAGAGCATTGAGGAAAAATCAAATTGAACAAAAATATACTTGTTGTGACATATCTTTATATTATTACATGTTGATTTGTACATATGTAGCAAAATATAAAGAAATATGAAGCAGACTGGTATTTTCAGCCAACAATAAAAAGAATATAACCACAGAGTGGAACAAAGAAGGCTTTAGTTGGGTAGGAAGTACACGAATGTGAATAATTTCATAGCATTTTGTATATCATAACTATTATGTAGTATATTTATAAACGCTGAAAATAAAGTGAAATCTCTACCTTTGCAACATGTATAAAGCTGTCTCAAAGTGGTAAGAAGCATAGTTTGGCATCAAAGTTATGTTCTTACAAAGAACATCAACAATAGAATGTTGTCTAGTAGGCAAAATCAAGAAGAAAGTCATTCTTTCCCATAAGTATAGAAAAAGAAAACTCCAAAGTTTCTTAGTGACTGAAAATCATTGAAGTCTTCTAGCTATGACTGGCTAGCATATATTGGACCAGCATCCACTGATAGCAACTCTAACACTGCATATAACATTTTAAGTATATATTTGCTATAAGTATTAGAGAACAACAATGACATCCAGAACAAAATTCTGAGGAAAAAAAAAAGTTCCCTAAGGATGGGCTAGGCGTTGTTTCACTTTCTGTTTGAGACTTGTGTCAGTCAGAGAGAAGTAACCAATGAGAGGCTGGACTTCTGGAAAATCTACAAGGCCATGTAGAAAAAAATATGTAGTTGAAAAAAGGGCATTATTGGGCTGGAGAGATGGCTCAGAGGTTAAGAGGATTGCCTGCTCTTCCAAAGGTCCTGAGTTCAATTCCCAGCAACCACATGGTGGCTCACAACCATCTGTAATGGGGTCTGGTGCCCTCTTCTGGCCAGCAGGCATACACACAGACAGAATATTGTATACATAATAAATAAATAAATGGTTTTTTTTGAAAAAAAGGGAATTATTGAGTCAGGCCTCAGATCTTTGATTGTGATTCAAGATGAGCTCCAGCCACCCTCCAATAAAGATAATTTAAGTCCTTTGTGGTTAAAAATAGAATAAGAAGACTGCATAAGCCATGGGTCGGGAAAAGTACTTATTACCTTCAAAAGGAAACAAGGTTTAACAGATGATTTTGCAATTGAAATTATGGAAGCCAGAAAGCAATTAAATAATATCTTCTAAACATTGCCAAACTCTTTTTATGAGGCTACAATTACCATGATACCCAAGCCACAGAAAGACATTACTAAGAAAGAAAATTACAGACCAATCTCACTCATGAACATTGATGCAAAAATACTAAATAAAATACTGGCAAATCGAATCCAAGAGCACATCAGAACTATAATCCACCATGATCAAGTCAGTTTCATTCCAGAGATACAGGGATGGCTCAACATAAGAAATCTGTCAACATAATCCACCATATAAATAAACTGAAAAATAAAAACCATATAATCATTTAATTAGATGCTGAAAAAGTGATATGGGAGTGATTTCTTTCTAATCTGTTGCTTTCATTGGTTAATTAATAAAGAAACTGCCTAGGCCCATTTGATAGGCCAACCCTTAGGTAGGTGGAGTAAACAGAACAGAATGCTGGGAGAAAGAAGCAGATTCAGGCAGTTGCCATGATTCTCCCACTCCAGACAGACGCAGGTTAAGATCTTCCCTGGTAAGCCAACAGCTCGTGGTGCTACACAGAATATTAGAAATGGGTTAGATCAATATGTAAGAGCTAGCCAATAAGAGGTTAAAATTAATGGGCCAAGCAGTATTTTAAAGAATACAATTGTGTGTTGTTATTTGGGGTAAAGCTAGCTGGTGACGGGAAGCAGCCCGCCGTTCCAATTACTACAAAAAAGCTTCGACAAAAATGCAACATCACTTCATAATAAAGGTCTTGGAGAGAGCAGAGAAACAAGGAACATACCTAAACATAGTAAAGGCAAAATACAGCAAGCCAACAGACAACATCAAACTAAATGGAGAGAAACTCCCAGCGATCCCACTGAAATCAGTAACAAGACAAGGTTGTCCACTCTCTCCATATCTATTCAATAAAGTTCTTGAGGTCCTAGCTAGAGCAATAAGACAACAAAAGGAGATCAATGGGATACAAATCAGAAAAGAAGAAGTCAAATTCTCACTATTTGCTGATGATATGATAGTTTACATAAGCAACCCCAAAAATTCTACCAAGGAACTTCTACAACTGAAACACTTTCAGCAAAGTTGCAGGATACAAGATTAACTTAAAAAAATCAGTAGCCCTCCTGTACACAGATGATAAAAAGGCTGAGAAAGAAATCAGAGAAACAACACCCTTCACAATAGCCACAAATAGCATAAAATATCTCGGAGTAATTCTAACCAAACAAATGGAAGACTTGTACGCCAAGAACTTTAAATCTTCGAAAAAAGAAATTGAAGACACAAGAAAGTGGAAAGATCTCCCATGCTCTTGGGTAGGTAGAATTAATATAGTAAAAAATGGCAATATTACCAAAAGCAATCTACAGTTTCAATGAAATGCCCATCAAAATCCCAGCAAAATTCTTCACAGACCTCAAAAGAACAGTACTCAAAGCAAAAAACCCAGGATAGCCAAAACAATCCTGTATAATAAAGAAACTTCTGGAGGCATCACAATCCCTGACTTTAAACTCTACTACAGAGCTACAGTACTGAAAACAGCCTGGTATTGGCATAAAAACAAAATAGGAGGACCAATGGAATTGAATCGATGATCCAGATATTAATCCATACACCTTAGAAGACCTGATTTTTGACAAAGAAGCAAAATATATAAAATGGAAAAAAGAAAGCATATTTAACAAATGATGCTGGCATAACTGGATATCAACATGTAGAAGAATGAAAATAGACCCATATCTATCACCATTCACAAAACTCAAATCCAAATGGATCAAGACCTCAACATAAAGCCAGCCACACTTAACCTTAAAGAAGAGAAAGTGGGAAGTACACTTGAACACATTGGCACAGGAGACCACTTTCTAAATATAACCCCAGTAGCACAGACACTGAGAGAAACAATTAATAAATGGGACCTCCTGAAACTGAAAAGCTTCTTTCTGTAAAGCAAAAGACACAGTCAACGAGGCAAAACAAGAGCCTACAGAATGGGAAAAGATCTTCACTAACTCCACATCAGACAGGTCTGAGTTCAAAAATATACAAAGAACTCAAGAAATTGGTCATCAAAAGAACAAATAATCCAATTTAAAAAATGGAGTACAGACCTAAACAAAGAACTCTCAACAGAGGAATCTAAAATGGCTGAAAAACACTTAAGGAAATGTTCAACATCCTTTCTTAGTCATCAGAGAAATGCAAATCAAAACAACTCTGAGATTCCATTTTACACCTCTAAGAATGGCCAAGATCAAAAACATTGATGACAACTTATGCTGGAGAGGTTGTGGGGTAAAGGGAACACTTTTGCATTGCTGGTAGGAATGTAAGCTGGCACAGTTCCTTTGGATGTCAGTGTGGCGATTTCTCAGAAAATTAGGAAACAACCTTCCTCAAGACCCAGTAATACCACTTTTGAGTATGCTCAATCTTGCCATAAGGACATGTGCTCAACTATGTTCATAGCAGCATTGTTTGTCATAACCAGAACCTGGAAACAACCTAAATGCCCTTTGACCGAAGAATGGATAAGGAAAATGTCATACATTTACACAATGGAGTACTACACAGCAGAAAAAAATAACATCTCGAATTTTGCAAGAAAATGGATGGAGCTAGAAAACATCATTTTGAGTGAGCTCACCCAGACATAGAAATACAATTATCACATGTAATCACTCATAAGTAGTTTTTTTTTTTTTTTTTTTTCGAGACAGGGTTTCTCTGTAGCTTTGGAGCCTATCCTGGAACTCCCTTTGTAGACCAGGCTGGCCTCGAACTCACAGAGATCTGCCTGCCTCTGCCTCCTGAGTGCTGGGATTAATCATAAGTAGTTTTTAAACATAAAGCAAGTCCACAAATCACAATCCCAGAGAACGTAGACAACAATGAGGACCCTAAGAGAGAAATACATAGACCTAATCTACATGGGAAGTAGAAAAAGACAAGATCTGCTGAGTAAATTGGGAGCATGGGGACCTTGGGAGAGGGTTGACGGGAAGGGGAGAGACAGGGAGGGGAACAGAGAAAAATGTAGAGTTCAATAAAAATTAATTTAAAAAAATCTAAAAACGCAAAATAAATAAAAAACACTTTCTAAGTACTAGCTTTTAAAAAGTGCTGCCAATCTAGAGTGCTATACATTTTTAAATGTCTTCAAAAAGGTAAAACAATTTGCATTTAAAAATAAAAACTAAAAGCAGTGCCCAAAAAACCCACACAAATGAAACTGATCCTGGAGGGAACATGAAATATTATGCTTTGGGTAGGAAAATATTTGTATCACTTCCCATGAACATTAATGGTATAAGACTAAAACATCTTGCACAGAGTTAAACACAGGAATAATTGAACATATAATAATGACACTAAAAATGCTGTAGGGGTAACAAGTAAATTGAGAATGTTTGAAACTCCTTGTGTTGTCTTTTTTAAAAAAAAAAAAAAGAAAGAAAGGAACATATCTTATACTTCAAAGAGGAAAGGATGTATATTTTAGTCCTTAAGGACACTTTTAAAATAGCATCAGGAGACAACCCAATTATATAATAAAGAATAAAAAAATTTTATTAATCTAATTTGGCATAAAAGTACAAAATAGAACATATACTACAAACACAATATAAATAGTAATACAGGCAAAATGAAAACATTAATGTTCCAATTAAAGAAAAAATATCAAATTGAAATTTTCAAATAGCCTTAGCTGTTGAACTCATTGTAAACGGACAACTCTGGAGAGAATGTTGATGTTTTATATGGAAATTGAGTTTAGGATGATGTTAGGATACGATGGCATAGGAGAATGAGTAGATCATTCTGAGGACTTTGAATTTTTCCTGTTAATTATAAATAATTCTAGAGGTAAATAAAGCTACTATTCCCAATGTGTCTGCTGAGAAGATAAATAAAAAACAGCCTGACTCTTCCACTGACTCTCATTAAATTAATTATCTGACTTACTGCTGACAGAACACACCTATCACCACACCTGCTACTTCTGAGCTAGGTGGAATGTTTAAAAACATATCCTAAGACCTTAAATGGCCAGAATTTAGAACCTATTATGTGAATTTCAACAGTTTCCTTAATTTGTCTATACATGGGCTTTATCACTCAAACACTGCAGCCAACAAGATTTATCCTTTCATGGGATTGTAAGAACAACCAAGCAAGCTGCTGTAGGCCAAGCTTAGACAAAAAGAAAGACAGACAGACAGACGGGAGGAGGAGGGAGGGAGGGAGGGAGGGAGGGAGGGAGGGAGGGGGGGGAGGGAGGGAGGGAGGGAGGGAGGGAGGGAGGAAGGAAGGAAGGAAGGAAGGAAGGAAGGAAGGAAGGAAGGAAGGAAGGAAGGAAGGGAGAGAAACAGAGAGAAAGAAAGAAAGAAAGAAAGAAAGAAAGAAAGAAAGAAAGAAAGAAAGAAAGGAAGGAAGGAAGGAAGGAAGGAAGGAAGGAAGGAAGGAAGGAAGGAAGGAAGGAAGGAAGGAAGAAAGAAAGAGCCTAGGGCTGGTGGTGGGAAATTAGAAAACTCACTGCTGGTTGGTGGGAAATTAGAGCTGACTGCTAATAGACACGGAAGTTCTTTCGGGGGGGGGGGGCATGAAAGAGTCCTAAAATTGGTTTAGTAATTATTCCGCAGCTGTGAATTTAGCAAAACCACTGAGTTTTAGACTTAAAACTAGAGGAATATATGATATCTTAAATTGTATCTGCTTTCTAAACCTGGGCTGGAATGCTTCCCTGATTCAGGGATGTCAGAGTCGCGTTACTTCACTGTGGGAGGATCTCTCGTGACACTCTGCTGAAGTGTCAAAAGCAAGCAAAGAGCTTGCTCAGTTCATTCCCTTGATCCCAGAGCTCCAGAGGGATTGTTTCTTTCAGCCACTGCCCCAGATAATACAGGGCATCCAGGAAGCAGTGGGTCTACAAGCATCGTGCAGCAAACACGGATGCCCTACCTCACCTAAGAAAAACGAGTTTGATTTGTGGTTCATCCAAGGTCTAACGTGATTTACTGAGAGAACCTATCCTCCCAGTTCTTGGCTCCTCAGCCAGGGGAACTCTGTTCGAATATTTCTGTTAAATAAATAACAGATAGTCAAAAACAAAGGAGAAAGAAAAGATAGCTGATAAGTACATTCTCCTCACAGTTGTCAGAGAAGGGGACGTGGTCTCTCCCACGAATGCTTCAAGGGTCATTCCAGGCCACCTGACCACGGGGATCTGTGAAAAGAACCTTCCAGCCTCCACAATATCCAGGGCACTTTCCAATCAATAGCCTCCCCCAGATTCTTTGCGTTTTGAGCACTGACTGAAAACAGCAAGATTTCTGATCTCAGCCGTAGGCTTCGTCACATGTCTCCCACTCACTCGCCTGCATCCCCTCTGACCTGAGAAGAGCTGACGGGCTAATCTGCGTATAGAGAATTCTCCCCTTACAGAACACCTCTCCTATAGTATTGCGAGTCAGAGAGTTCTTCCTTAGACCAAAGTAAACTATGTTCTTCCGGAGCATGCATACTTGGGGTCCTGGGTAGACCTTCGCCTTACCTAAAACTGCCTTGTGTGAGCTTGTCCATCAATCAGCCTTCTTGACTAGGGAATTT
The DNA here is from genome assembly GCF_950005125.1 of Chionomys nivalis. Lineage (NCBI taxonomy): Eukaryota > Metazoa > Chordata > Mammalia > Rodentia > Cricetidae > Chionomys > Chionomys nivalis. Next base: position 58,073,592 of record NC_080090.1, read on the forward strand.
CAAATAAACCATCTTGGCTAAGCACAACATTTCCAGGGAACTTCTAATGTGGTAATGTTTTTAAGAACTTACTGCTCTCCTGGCTCTTCTTAAACTCCCTAGCGATAGGGAGTATATTTCCACTTCTATAAAGTAGAGGTGGGTGGTAAAACTTATAGACTTGGGCTAGTAAAAGGAATTAACGTGAGGGAAAGTATTTTTTTACAATTCAGAACACTTTGTAACTATAAAAAAAAACTGTTAAAATAAATGTGCTTCCTGGGAGGCAGTTTGAATATAGGTATTAGAAAGTTACAATTCAAAATGTGGTTACAACTCCAAAGGACACTTCTGGGGTCACCAGGAAGCTTGTTAGAAACAATCCAGGCCCCCATCCTGTTTATTAACAAGACCCCCAAATGCTTCTTGTGCACCTTAAACTTGGAGGAATGCCTTAAACATCAAAAATTCAAATGCTTTCTCACTCAGCAATCCCTGCCTCAAGTATCTGCTCAGAGAAATAATTAGTGAAGTGTGGAAGAGATGTATAAAAGGTGCCCAGTGCTTCTGTAACAGCAGAAACTCAAAACAATTACAGGTCTGCTAGTCAAAATCTGCCCAGGGGCTCACTGACTCACCCTGGGTATACCTGCGGTCTCCCTGGGAGCTTGTTGATGATACGAGCCACACCTTCATGCCACTTGCCAGCCTGCACTACCTCTGTAAAGCAAGCCTGGCAGCTGTGCCAGGAAGATGCCAGTGCTTTGGCTATGAATAAAGGTATCCATTCAGGTTGGGACAAAATGGCTTTAGCCCCCCCCCCCACCATGAGTTATGCATAGGGTGGAACCATACCATTGGCCTCTATTCAATCCCAAGACTCCAGCCGTTAAACTTTTGCTAGCATATCTAGGTATTTCTCCTAAGTATAAAGGTCAGGTACAACTATTAGCAACTATTAGTACAACTATCTAAGATATAACCAATTAAAGGAGGATGGTGAAGACACAACTGAGAGATTATCTTGTTCATTTTTAGTTGTGGGCTATATGCAAAATCTGCGATCTGACTGCTCTATTCTTTGTAGCTGAGAAATGTGTCCAGTTCCTTTGTATCTAGTCGCTGATCGTCCCCTTTGTGGCTCTGTTACTCTTGTCCTGCAGTCACTCAATTTATTGAAGAGGAGCCTGTCATCATGACTAAATGCAATTTGGAGCATTTCAGAGAAAACAATGTGCCCTAAACACTTTATTTCCATTGTAAAGCAGCCCTTCGCTCTCTGCTGTATTTGTCCCCACAGCTCTCCTCCCATCTACTGCTTACTTCACTTTACCAATTGACGGTCTTGTCCCTCCTCTTGCAAGCGAGGGCAACAGTCCAGGTAACTTTGCTGTTTGTTCTCTCCAGTGTCTGTAGCACTTAAACAGTGTCTGGTACCCAGGAAGCATTTGGAATTCAGTGAGTCAATTTGTGCGAAGCATTGCAGGGTCCTCAGACCACTGGTCTTCCAGAGTTACCCTCACTGTTGTGACCAAGATTCACAGAGCCTTATAGCTTTCTGGCTTTCTGTTAAACGTTAATGCTGATAACAGATTAAGAATTAAAGAAAAGTTTATCTTGTTCTACCTGTTCCAAGTCAAGGAGGGTAGTGGCTGGGAAGATCTTAGAAGTCCCAGAAGGTTCATCCAAGCCAGAAAACATACACGCAGAGAAGTCAACTGAGAAATAGATCTCAGTTAGAAACAGATAACCACAGAGTGCTAAGACACAGAAGTCGTGGAGCCTAAGAGAACCAGATCAGGACTAGAAAGAAAATCCGTGAAGTCAGAAAAACAATCTACTCATCCAGACATGGTGCTACATGACAAATAATACCAAACACAAAAAAATGAATAGCTGTTAGATTGATGACTAACTCCACCGGTCAAATGGAATCCATTAAAACACAACCATTAAAAATGTTCTTGGAGATTTCCTGAATAAATTGGGAGCATGGGGACCATGGGAGAACGTAAAAGGGGAGGGAAGAGGAAGGGAGGAGAGTGGAGAAAAATATATAGCCCAATAAAAACAATTTTTAAAAAATGTTCTTGCACAAATCTGGTAGAGTGAAATAAAAAAAACTAAGTTGGAAATTACACTTGGAGTGCAATCACATTTTTGCTTTGCTACATGTGTTACCTACAGCTAAGTAAAAGCAGAGCTCAGAAGTCAGTTCGCTCAAAAAAAAAGTGGTAACATGAGTATAAAACCTAAATTCGACTGGGTAGGGGTGTCACACACCTTTAGTCCTAGCACTCAGAAGACAGAGGCAGAGACCAGCCTAGTCTACAGAGCAAGTTCCAAGATAGCCAGACCTACACAGAGAAACCCTGCTTCAAAAATAAATAGATAGATAGAAGAGAGGGAGGGGGAGGGAGGAAGGAAGGAAGGAAGGAAGGAAGGAAGGAAGGAAGGAAGGAAGGAAGGAAGGAAGGAAGAAAGGAAGAAAGGAAGAAAGGAAGGGGAAGAAAAATAACAGCAGCAGCAGCAACAACAACAAAAAAAAAAAACTTAAGTTCAGGTCCCCTACACAAAAATCCAGTCTCAGTAGCATGCATCTAGAACCAAGCACCCAGTAATTGGGAATGGGAGGATTCCTGGGGTTCACTGGCCAGAATGCCTAGTGAAGGACCCTGTCTCAAGGAATAAGATGAAAAATAATTGAAGAAAACTTTGCAGCCAACCTCTGGCCTCCACCTCTGTGTATACGCATGGGCACATACACACGTACACACATACAATATATAGGTGGAAGAACTTGCCAAAATGGGACTGGCAGTTGTAGATACATCTGGATGGTAATAGTAGGGATGGTTTTAACTTCTTTTTATTTATTTTCTCTTTTCAATTTGTCAATGCACATTTTCTACACTGGCTAGAAAAATAAACTTTAGACCGTCTGTTTGCTGTGTGTTCGGTGTTCTCCACTTCTTGCTTCATTTCTGTACTAATGAAGTCCTTGAAGACTCAGCTGGCTGAGTGTGGCTCCAGGAGGAAAGCTCCTCCCACTTCTCACAGCTCAGCCATCTCTTTAAAAACTTCCACCTCTAGGCACACCACCGACAGAGGAAACTCTCCTGCCAAAGGGACTGTGCTAAAAAGCCCAAATAAAGGTAGGAATGACAGCTGGGGAGAGAGGCTGAGAAGGAAGTGCTCAGAACTCTGAAGAAGGTTCACAGCCCGGGGACTGTTTTGTTGAGTGGCTTGGCTTGTTTAAACAGATTCCTTTTTAATATTAAGCCAAGACATTGTAAGCAAGTTTACAATGAAGGTCATCTGACCTGACAAGTTTCTCTTAAGGGGAGGAAGAGGTTGAAGATTTGATTAGTGAGGCATTTCATTCAATTAGTGCTGCTTATTAAATTACCACCAATAGTGTGACCTGACCACACTGGCGGATTCTCTTACCTTTGTCCTCCTGAAGCAGTAATGACTGGTCAACTCATTGACAGGAGACGATGGCAAAGAAGGTGGCTGTGATTGGAGCAGGAGTCAGTGGACTGATCTCTCTGAAGTGCTGCCTGGATGAGGGTCTGGAGCCCACTTGCTTCGAAAGGACTGAAGATATCGGGGGACTGTGGAGATTCAAAGTAAGTGAATCCATGCCTCAGACTACGACACGCTGAAATTTCAAGGTGACTGATGAGCCTTTGAAAGATTTCTTAAGCAGTTTTGGTCCAATTTTGTTTTTATTTATCTATGCAGCTAACCAGGAACTGAACTCGGGCTGGCATCTCTCCCAGGTCAATATCGTGCCAACCCGCGTGACCAACTCAGGGATGCAAGGAATCTTCTCTTAAAAGCCAGCTAATTGCAAAACAGCCCACGTTTCTGTCATTTTTCTGATAGACTAATTAGATAATATACTAATATTAGAAAGCATTTTATAAAATAGAAGTAATCAGAATTATTTTTAAGACATCACTTCTATTCTAATCACTGAGTCAAATGCTTCTTCAGAGAATGGGCCCTTATTACTTCTGACTTTGTTTTTCTCTTAAAATAAACCATGCGCCGAATGGTGGTGGCACACACCTTTAATCCCAGCACACAGGAGGCAGAGGTAGGCGGATCTCTGTGAGTTCGAGGCCAGCCTGGTCTATAAGAGCTAGTTTCAGGACAGCTAAGGCTGTTACACAGAGAAACCCTGTCTTGAAAAAAACAATAAAATAAAATAGAGCATGTTTGTTTACTGAGCTTTTCTGGTTATATTCCAGTATAACCTGTTGTGAACCTCTTTGTCAAATATTTTCTATTAAATAAAGTCATTCTTACTCAACCTAAAATTTCATAATATTATTTGCCATTCAAAATTTTATTGACAGATTCATAGACAACTATGTAGCCTTATGCCTGTGAATGTAAATATTTGCATTCCTTCCAGAGAGTGGTACGGCACTTGTCTGGGGTTCCACCTCTAGGGAGGGTGAAGCAGGGGGATTGGAAATTTGAGGTCAGCTTGGGCTACATGTCAAAACTCTGTCTCAATCAGAAAATATCCTCCTTACTGGACATGTCGAATCAAAATCTCCCGAAGAAATTCAGGCAAGCCTCACTCACGCAAACCCTACGATAATGAGACAGCTTGGCAAACAGTGGGACAGGTTGCCAAGTGAAAATGTGTTCACGCAACCATGAAAACACAAAGTTAATGATGGAGACCTTGACCTTCATGCGAGACGAGCGGCTTTACTGTGAGGGATCACATTTATATCTTAATAAACACTGGCTGTGAGAATTAGAACTTTTCCTGAGAAAGTGACGTAATATATTCCTGTCTTAACTGATAGCAGGCACACACAGGGGTTTTTTTTTGTATGTGAATAGGTTTAAATTGTAACCAATTTAACATATTTATTAATTGTGTGTGTGTGTGTGTGTGTGTGTGAGAGAGAGAGAGAGAGAGAGAGAGAGAGAGAGAGAGAGAGAGAGCACAAGCGGTGAGCTTGGGGGCTCCAGTGTCACGGCATGCTCATGAAGACCAGAGGACAGATCTGTAGAACTGGTTCGTCCCTCCGCCCTTACGTGGGTTGCAGGGGGTTGCATTCATATCTTCAGGTTTGCACAGTAAGAGTTTGACCTGATGAACCCCTTCAGTGATCCTATAGCAAATTTAATGTGCAAGACTTAATATCTAAGCACAAAGTGTTCCTTGTTTGTAGCAAATTTGTTAGCCGAAGAGGTAAAAGTTGCTTTGAATAGTCTGTCAACAATAGGGTTTAATACATTCCAGTAAGGTGGTTCCTATAGCATTTCCATGGCCCCAGTGTATTAGATTTTAAAATCAGAGATCGTTTCTTATGTATTTTGTGAAAAAATATAGATTAAAATGTGAATTAATTAATCTTTATTGGATAACATTAAATACATAATTTCCAAGCATCTATAACAACATCATATGCCGGGAGAGTAATAAATAATTTGCTCCTCTCAGAGACCTCCTTCCTTCAAAGAGAAACACTGAGCAAAATTTTACGAATTGCTGCTGGGGGGGGGGTCATGGCATCTTGGGAACTGGGGCCCGAGGTATTTTGGGTACGCGGCTTCTGAGATAAGAAGACTCTGGAAAAGGATTCTGGGGGCGTCAATGCCCACCCCAGGAAAACTGTTCCTCACAATTACACCATCATAAACCAGCGCAAATCTCTTTTTTACTGCTTCCCACACTGACACAAAATCCTCTGATCATTGGCACATCTAATGCTAACTTAAAAACAAAACCAAGAAATTCAAA